>NC_133317.1:4504876-4817820 GCF_012295235.1 Primulina huaijiensis | reverse complement strand
TTAATTGAATCGAAATTATTAAAGTATTATTTATTTTTAATGTTTATAGGTTTGTACAATATTTATACTTATATTCTTTTTTATAATCGAGAAAAAATATTTTCGGCCCCTTGGGAGTTTAATATAATTAGAAATTTATATAAATTCTCACGCGATGCAAGTGATTATGATTTTAATCCATTATTTAACTTTTAATATGTTTAGTAAAGTCAACGAAAATACTAGATAAATAGAGATTTAATTCATGTTGTAAGATAATATATATACAATATTATTAAGTTTTTGATCCTTAAAGTAACTAATTTTTGATGTCATTGTCTGTTTTAATAATCATATATATCAATAAAGTGTTAAAATTTTAATGTAAGTCACATGTAGCTTAGCAGACAGAGCATTTGTTTCTTAAGCATCAAGTTGTAGATTTAATTCTTATTTTATCTTTTTTTTTCTATTTATTTTTTAATTCATATATTAAAATTATAGTGTAGTCCCTCACTATTTTTTATAAATATTTTGATTTTCATTTAAATATAAATCAAATGAATTATAAAAAATACATACAATGCGTATGTCGATCCATTAGTGTATATTATTTTTTAAAAAATATATTGTGTTTTATAATAGATGAGAAGTTGTATAAATAAATAAATAAAAATAGGCAAAAATTTGTGTGAAACGGTCTCATGGGTCGTATTTGTGAGACGGATCTCTTATTTGGGTCATCCATGAAAAAATATTATTTTTTATTATGAATATGGATATGGTTGATCCATCTCACAGATTAAGATATGTGAAACGGTCTCACATAGACCCACTCATAAAAATAATAGAGAAATGAATATTAGAATTTATTCAACTACCATTCCACTCTCTCTCATTAGACAACCGCTGCTTCTGGAAGGATGGCCCTCCAAACCCCTAAACTCTTTCTTCACCCATCGGAGCCGCCGATGCTGCTCCGCCACGCTCCCACCCGCCTCAATTTTCGCATTTCTGCGGTCTCCGGCGGCAATAGCAGTAGTGGTAAGAAGGGGAGTGCCGCCCCCGCCCCGAATTCCAATTACGTGGTGCCTCTGGACAAGTCTTCCTGCATCACTCGTCCCCTTGCTGAGATTCTACGTGACCTCAACAAGAGGATCCCCGATAATATCATCAACACTCAGGATCATCAATCCACCTTCATCCCCTGGTAATTACCGTGAAAAGCTCTGATTTGAAACCAATTTCGAGTTTTTTTAACACTTCCGATCCCTGTCTATGACCAGGTACCAGGCCAATCGTATGCTCAGCTTTTATGCTCCAGGTGATTTATACAAAAAATTTCATCCCTCTCTGGCTTTTGCCTGATCTTGATTATGCTTCTTGTCGATGGGTTTTCCCTGAATTGGAAGTTTAATGTTTGCAGATCCCTTCTCGACATGTTTATAATAAAATTTAAATTCAATTATCCGGTGTAACGCTGTTTCATTGTATTGGGAGACCTATGCTTAAAGCTTAATTTTTTTGACTAAAATCTTTTTCTCTAAGCGATTAGGTGTTTTTTTGGATGTCTCTTTCCTTCTTGCATTTGAGAATTAAAATAATGTATCGAGAATTGTACTATGTGAATTTACGATTGTTCTTTACAGTTTATTGAAGTTAAAGAAATTAATACAAAAGTTCATATATGTGAAGAGGGAGTAGATTTCTCGATGTAGTATTGGAAAATCCGAGAGATACAATCCCAACTGTGTTAGATAAAGTCGAATTAGAATTCTCGACGATGTCCGAAATGCTAGCATTTTGGGAGTGTTAGGTGAAGGTTTTTGAAGTATACTGTGGTAAAATAAATAATTTTTGGGTTATATCTTGGAAAAATAGATTTGTTAATTTAAATCGCAAATAATGCCAGAAAATTTTAAATAAAATTATCTTTTACGTTCAGATTAATATATTCTGGATTAAAATATTGTGTGAAAATAAAGATGTTTTGGGAATTGATACGGTTTGGCTAAGAGTGATGATTAAGTCGATTTGTATCGGTGTTGGCCGCAATTCGTGGTGGCAATGGCAGGCTGTGGGACGATTGTTCATTTGTATTTATCAGTCAGCATGTTGCTCTTGCTAGGGCACATTGTTTGTGCTATTAGATCTTAGAGCTAAGAACATATGACAAATTGGCCTCAATGGTGACTGATGAATTTTGGCCAGCGAATATTTGTTACCCAAGCACTTGGATTTGCACATCTTTTCGTCAGCTGAAGTGCCAAATAGTTTATTACTGATATTTCTTTTATAGGTTGGTGTGGAGAAATTCGTGATGTTATATTTTCGGAAAATGGAAGTGTGACAGTGGTTTACCGTGTCACTGTACGAGGATCGGATGGAGAGGTATATTTATGGCTGTATTTCATTATGCTTGTTTTATGATGTATGGAAACTGAATAAATGCGTTGGATGTGCGAAACGATGCAGGCACATCGTGAATCGACTGGGATGGTGTTAGCCGATGATGTCGGCAGTTCAACAGATCCTGTTGCCAAAGCGGAGGAAATAGCTTTTTGCAGAGCTTGTGCTCGGTTTGGACTCGGCTTATATCTTTATCATGATGTTTAGATAGAAACTTCAGTGATGGAAGATCCGGAAGAAATTACACGCCATGTATCTGTTAATTTTTTCAGTTTGCACCCCCCCCCCCCCCCACCCCTTAATATGATGTACATATTAATGCTATTTATGTTCTGACACTGTCCTGATTTTGAACTCTGATTGTAGAAACTAATGTTTTTACAAATTTTGATCTACGTGATGTTGGACAAATATGGATAAACAAATTCCCAAGGTTCATCATAGCCATTAATTTATAAAACCTTGCTATTGATGAAGGTCTGGGCTGCATGGCATGAAAGATGACAAGAACAATGACCAGAACCCAGAAATATTCTTGATCATCGCCATACTCTACAAAATTTTAGCAACTTGCTACCTGCTTTTGAATGCTAACTAATTAGGGTTAGTTCAATCCTAGTACGTGGGTAGTGTCCCTAACATTTTATCTAATGGCTACTAGAGAATTCACATCAATTTTTTGTATTCGCATTGAGCAACGAGAAATAATACATAGTCTCTTTATAATCATTTGGATTAGATATTTGAGTATTACCTCAAGTGTAGGGTGAAATAAATCCTAATTAGACGAGATCACGGTTTATATCTTTTTTATGCAAACCGTGACCTGAAACAAGAACCTACCTCGAAATTTGAGTACGGGATCTTTTTTTTGCCTTGTTTTCAAAACCCTGACCTTATTTACTTTCTATTTTGATAAATTGATTAACATTGTTATTCCTTTTTTCACCGCTAAAAATACTAAAGAGAAGACACTGATTATAATACTTTCGAACCATGTCTTATTTCATACACAAATTACAACAAATGTTACACACAATTTTGTAATAGATACAACATATCTATACAGGCTATTATTCTTGTCTACGTTCTCTCTGTGCATTTCTCTTTTTCTTTCTATTCTACGGCCTTAAAAGCCTTGTTGGACTAGGATTTGAGGCTATCCATGTTGCAATCACATCTACAAGCCCGTCCAAATCCTTGGAATTTTCAGCGAAAATTCTCGAGTCTGTGCTGAACGTGTTGCCCACTTCTTTGGCGACGACCTCCCAGGGTGTACCAGCGGTTAATGTCACCAGAAGCTCTCCGCTCCGGCTGACAGCATTTGCCATTGCTGGGGGAACATCAAAAGGAGCCTGAAATTGAGAATATCGACAAATAAGAGTTTTGTTTTCAAAATCTTACCTGGGGAGACATATTTTCATCCTAAAATTAAAGTACTTGCCAAATAGTATATGAGAGCATATCTCTGATTCCTACATATCGTGAACATTTTAAATTATGGCTCACCTGTTGCAGAGGCAGCCCATGATCCCCAGGCAACAAACGGATAGACATGTCCAGCATTGAACTGATGGCAGAATCTGAAGTAAGAACCTGGGTTAGTACTGAAGTCTCATCAATGGTATCATCTTTGAACTTTATCAGAAGATTCCTTGAGATGCCATAGTAAGACCTGATCTGTCAATTACACAACCAAATAAAATAACTTATAGACATTATTCTTGTCACGATTGACGGGTATTAGTTTTTACCAAATAATGCATTTTGCTCTGAAAACTTTTTCTCGAGAATTTCCCAAATTTCATAATAACCAGCCAGAATCCAACCCAAACTAATAT
Source organism: Primulina huaijiensis (assembly GCF_012295235.1). Lineage (NCBI taxonomy): Eukaryota > Viridiplantae > Streptophyta > Magnoliopsida > Lamiales > Gesneriaceae > Primulina > Primulina huaijiensis. The sequence goes on along the minus strand of NC_133317.1, from coordinate 4,813,591 downwards.
CCGAAGAACATAAGCTAGATTTAATAATATTTAGCCCTCACAGCACATGAAAATTAATAAAACACACCAACTATGATAGAAAGGTAGCCATCTCATGATTATCATTGTTTATCGCTATGATATTGGAAATAATAATGAAAATTTGGACTCTACCAACGGGAAACATGGTTTACCAGACGCTGAGTTTCTTCTGGCTTCGGTGAGAAATTTTCCCTCCCTTTAGCCAAGTCCATGTACAACGGAGGAAGCTGCTCAACCAAAGGAAGAACTTGCTTCAAAATGGCGGGACTGAGGTTCTCAAATTGCTTCCTGGTCATCTCCGCCTGCAAGTTTCAAATATAGTTTGCTAGTCTGAAATTTATCGGTAAATAATAGCAAGAACACTAACTTTCAAATGTAAATCTAAAATGAAAAAAGAGTAAACATATCCCATCCATAGAGAGAGAGAGAGAGAGAGAGAGAGGATCAATATGGAGAAAATATTTGCCTAAAACAAGGAAATGGTTATTGTAGAAAAAAAACATCGAACACGGGAGACATCACAGGGTTATTCTGCGTGGAGGCTGAGAATGCCATTGTAATGGCTTGGTCATCTATTTTATGGAGCCAAGTATCTGAAAAACAAATTGATTCCATTCAAAGGCTAAAGAAATATGGATCGCGGCCAAGAATGTATACTTTGACATAGAAAACAAATCATAATGTTATATAGTCTGCTAAATAATCCAAAACACCAACCAAGTCATGACTGTCAGCGAGTATTATAACATACTCACAGAAGTAGGGGCCTAGGATTTTATGACAAACCATGAAACTCCAAGAAACATGATGAGAACTCCATGGAAAGCTGCCTCATTGTAAAGCAAAGAAGAAAAAGGGAATCGCATAGCTCTCATCGCAGAAAATGAAATTGTGATGGAGAGTGGGCTGAATTTCTCAAAATAAACAGAAAGGATCTATTACGAAGGCTTTTTAAATAATCAAAGATCTCGAGTGAGACTTCAATTGAACCCTCGACTGGATTTTCAGCTGGAATGAATAGCGTCTCCTATTCTCATGGCATTGGTTATGATATTTTTAATGGAACAACTTGCGCTATAGCCAATAGAGATGATACAACCACTCACTTTTCATCAAAATCTTCGTCAAACAAATGTTGGATAATTGACACTGGAGCATCTGACCCTATGACAGGGTCATACTAATACAAGGAGTTGCCGGGAGAAATGGGTTGGTGGCTGATGGAAGATCATTCTCCAGAAAGAGTATTTTTATAATAACATATTTTAACTCACCATTTAAAATTTAAAATATCTAACACGAAAATAAAATAAACAAATACATGTGATGTCATTAGCGCCAAATTCATATATAACTTGGCAGTTGTGGTAAATACGCCTATTTTGAAAATAAAATCAAATAGACATTACATTCTCCAACAATATTCCAAAACACATCTTCCCAAAATACTTTCCATAATATTTAACAACACTACTAGCCTTGCAGAAAAATAGAAGTATTGATAGGAGGCGCACAATCATAGTATACTTTTGGATTAGAAGTAGGAAGAGTTCTAAATCTTCACCAATGATGCTCAATTGCAAAGTAAAAAATCCATAAAGGAACAGTTTTTGATAGCACATAAAACTAGTTAATTTTCCAAGATTGGAATATTTGTTCAGCATAAATTGTGAAGCTAACAAAGCTGCCTACTGTAGTAGATTAACATCTGAAACTGCATAAGATGGAAGTTAAACTCACCCCAAAGCGAATTGTTGGCGATGATGCTAATTGTGACAAAAATGGCCCAATGCTTTGAGCCATTGGAACAAGAACGGGTGAAAGCAAAGGAATGGCCAGGCTTGCTTCCTGAAAGTAGAATAAACATGTAAAGCACCTAAACTTTAAGCATATACTGGTGCACCCTTTATACGCGTTGCATGCTTATATAACTGAAATATTTATTTAATCATAATAAATTTTCTTTTCAAATTAATGATATTTTCATATATTTTATTAGAAGTGATATACTATCTAAAAATCTAAAACTACATTAAAATATATGACTAGTTTAGGTAAAAAAAAAATCATCAATAAAGTTATGTAATGAGGGTATAATTGTAATTTTAAATAAAAAAATTCACCAAATCAATTAAAATTGAGTTATTATAGGGGCCTCAACTTTAATTAGATAGTAAGATTAGTATGTAGATTAAGAAGTCAAAAAACACATGCCAAAAAGGCACAACCAATAGATTAAGTCAAACTCGAGGAGCTTATGTGCTTGCCATTAGATGATTGTCATTTAAATTGATGATATTATTTCTATTCAAAACAAAATGTTTCCAAGGTGCCGTTTGTCTTAGGCTGAGCCACCATATATCCATTATATAAATAACGTCAGAGAGTATGGTGAGAGCATATAAGTGGCAAAAGCATAAGAAAATTGTCATGTTCCTCGCTATCGTGAAATTTATGCAATAAGTGTGCAACTGTTTGCACAAAATACACGAATGTGCACCTTATTAAATGATATTTCTCACTCTTCCATTCGTCCTAATTCTTCCTTCAAGAACAACTTTAGGATATCAAAAGACCTGGGGCCTAATGAAGTTGCTACCTAATAAGAAAACGAATAACTTTATTTTAATAAAACATTTTAGGGGTGTACTTCTAGTACTAAGGAATCTCTCATTTGCAAAACCCGTTCAACCTTCAAATGAAGAGAGTTGTCAAATGGTATTCAATTTTTAAAAGAAAGCTTCCACTTTACCTTAAGGTTAGGCTTGAATAGAGGGATTTAAAACTATGGATTTCACCCCTCCCTTATCATAGGTAAATACAATGATGATTATGATAGATTTGATGGGTGAATTTCCAATCCACTTTTCAAATTTCTCTTCCGAATCAAGTCCTCTCTCCAAATCAAATTATTTCATCCAAGCATAACCTAAGAAAAGTAAGTTGGACTTGTGGTTTCATAGTTGTGGCTTGATGAAATTACCAAATTGTCAAGTCTGGATGTCTTGTAACTAAATTTTATATCATCGACATTGAATACTTAAAGCCTTCATTCTCTTGCACATCTTCTCCTAAGACATATATGGACATCGACTTAGGAACTCGTTAAAAGCAACTGGAGTCCGCAACCCATGAATACGACTCTCAAAGAAGCCTTCAATTTCACAAATTCAGAGACAAACATAAGATAATCTGATTTGTCTTACCTTGTTGTTGAATGCCATTAATATATTCCCGTTCCTCTGTACAGCATACCTTGAGCCTGATGATCAGCAAACCAAATCAACTATTACCAGGCCCTGTCTTGATTACAACTGCTATAAAAGTAATAAATATATACATAATATGTCAACCTATGAGAAGATGAACCACAGATCCCAATGAATGTCCAATGCCAAAAGTAGGAATATCTTCCACCTGTGCAACAAAACAACTCAACCATAAACTTCTGGTTTAGGAAGCAAGTTACTTCTAAACATTTGAAGCTAAAACTTACTGTTTCCTGGAGAGAGCGAAGACACCTCTCAAATTTAAACTGAACTTCATCAGCTATGAGGAAGTGGTCAAAACTGCTGGCAAAAGGTGTGGCTATAACTAATATACCCCTGAATCAAACAGGGCAAAAGATGCAAATTATTATAATCAAGTTCTCAATGATGATAGAACAAGATTTTTTATCCTATTCCTTGGAAAATATGAGAAAATATTTTCTTGTATATTTCTGAATTAATACAAAGTTCTCTTATAGGAAGAGAGATTAAGACGAAAAGGGTAAACTGATAAAAGCTAAATTTTTGACAGAATTCTACTTTCCTAATTACTCTCTCTGTTCACGAGAAAACAATGATCCTAGAATATTCCGAGGAACACAATCATATCACAGCCTTGGTTATCCAGATTTCCAACTCTATTCGTCCCTGTTCTTCTGGGACAGCCTTCCCCCAACCAAGGCACAAAAGACAAACCAAAAAATTATAGTGTAAAGGAAAAAGAAAAAGGGAATCCTAAATAGATAAAATGGGAACTTCGACAAAGAAATGGTCCAGCTTCTCCTATGAAAAGCTGATAACGATAAACAACAAATAAGGAAGATTAATGAAGGTCAAAGGCAGAGTAGTAAAATATTCCTTATTGTAGCAGTAGAGCATAATATAACAAGGGTACGACATGAAAGAGGAAAATGGAAGAGGTCAAATTAAAGAATCAGCAAACATTTTCAAAAGTAAAAAAATCCTCACCTATCTGCAAGGCGTTCCAAGAACAAGCGGTAAGCAAGCTGTGGGGCAGCCCCAACAAATATACCACCAACAAAATGTACAATAGATGTAACCTTAGAAGTTTTTGGTCTCAATACCCAAGCTCCCTGAATATTACATAGAAATATCATCAGCAATCTCTGCACATTAAAAATCCGTTCATCTGTTCAACAACATAGGTGCTTCACCAAGTAGTTTTAGCACATTTACAGGACAAGCAAAAAAATCTAAAAGAAGCCAAAATATAATCCATTCTCAAGGAAAGCTGACAACTCTTGATAGAAGAATGCCAAATCCATAGGACAGACGAGCGGCACGACTAATGTATACCTCAATTTCATGCCAGTAGACTAAAGTATACCTCAATTTCACTCCAGTCTCCAGAAGCACCCCAGCCACCTTGAGATTGTTTCACAGTCTCCGTGAGTATTCTGTATATTATCGAAGAAACAGCTTATTTAACGTAATTGGTGAATGAAGAATCATGGAGATTCTAAAATAGGTTATGTGTTATATCCATATATACGCTACCAGAAAAAGAAAGCGAGAGAATGAAGCTGAGAAATTACATCCCTTGATAGAAAAGCTAATACAATCACATGTCAAGGGCTAACTCTAAAAATATCATATTGAATTCAAGCAACAACACTAGTAGCATAAAAAAACACCAAGACATAAAAGATCAAACCTGTCGATATCTCGGTAAAGCTGAATTCCTACTGTTTCTGTCTGATTATTCGGATCGGAGCTGCTACGCATTCTACTGGGACCACGAGCAGAACGAAGGTTATCGATAAACGTGAGTGAGGAACGGGAAAGATGATGTGATTGACTAAAACGAAGGGGACAGCCGAAATTCGACCATCGGAGATAAATAGGAGGAGGCTTCCACACACAACTCGCCATAGTTCTACCTCCGCCGCAACAAGCTCTGCTGAAATGGAATCTATGGTGGCGAGGATTGCACTCCACCTCTCCGCATACACGAGAGTCGCACCTTTGCTTGCTAAGTGGCGTGTTGGGCTTGTAGTCTATTCAACCTTCGCTTGCTAAGTTCAATCATACTATTGGATAAAATATTTTTTAAACTAATCATTCATCTCACAATTTTCTCGAGTCAAACACGTTTAATTTTTGAATTTTAAATTTATGAACTTTCGAAAAAAAATACATGTAGTCGAATTGAGTACAAGTTATTCATCTTTTAAATTTTTCTCAACTTTACGATATCATATCTACATAGTCTTGAAATTCCTCTTGATAGGTGGGATTATTGATCATAAATATACAGGAAATTAATAAAATATGTGTATCATAAGTTATTGTTGATCTCTGGTGTTGTCAACACGAGCACACAACATGTAGCGAAAATTAATTATTTAACACACAAGTACAACTTGAATAAACAGAGACTATATTTAAATTATGCACAATTACAAATACTTGTGCAATGCCTCATAGCCAAAATTCACTAGAAAAATATGTAATCGTTTACACCAAAATAATATTAGTGAGAATAACAAAATCAAATTCCTAGACACTCCAAAAAAATAAAATGCATCAAAATAAGAAATAGATGCATAAACCGTAGTTACTTAAAAACAATAAAAAACACTATTCGTTCAACACTCTGCGTCAGTATTGTTCTCCACGTGTCTTCAACACCAATCAACAACACGACATAGATGTGAGTCGATCACTTAAATTTTTCAGCACGAATATTTTCTCCAACTCTAAACGTCGTGTATGTTCAAAGAAAAACTCCAGTAGATGTGTAAAAGTCCCTCTCCAAAGGTCATCAGTTATTCTCTCAATATTCCATATATATAGAGCTTCATATCTTGACCTAATTATATTTCCATAAAACAAAATCCTACAAACATGGAAACACGAGTTTATTATGAATAAAACTCTATTCAAATATAAGATATTATATCTTAAGGATAATCACCAAATCACGTAGGATAAATATTAAGAATCAAGTCAAATTAGTCTAAACATGCAAAACTTTTATTTTTCAATAAATGTCAAAAATTATTCAAGAATAAAATATTCATTTCACCTCTCACTCCGGTCATGTTCCCTCATGCCCTAGACATAACAAAACAATTAAAATGAAATGTTTGAATTGTGTATTACTTGAAATATTTGACTTTGTACAATTATCGCAAAATATATCTTTTAACAAGAGTGCCACATACTTGATTAACATACATGTGATAAATAACATATCAATGAAAAATTATATGTTGCTAATGCACATTTATTACCCGTATTCAGTGGTATATCATGAAGCATGATAAAAACAAAACATGACAATTTATTGAAAAATGTTAAGCACAATAATCACCCAACAAGCAATACAGGGAGACAAAAACTGGTGTGAGACGGTCTCATGTGTCGTATTTTGTGAGACGGATCTCTTATTTGGATCATCCATGAAAAAGTATTACTTTTTATGCTAAGACTATTACTTTTTATTGTGAATATCGGTAGGGTTGACCCGTCTCACAGATAAAAATTCGTGAGACCGTCTCACAAGAGACCTACTCATACAGGGAAATGATTTTATCTGACTTTGAAAATTCCTTTGATTATTTTTTAAACCAAATTAAAATTCTAATATTTTATTTGAAACCAATTCTACTTGGCATTTTACGATCGTCTCATAAAAATAACGGAAACAATTGATTCGATATCATATTTTGAATTCGATGTAAGCTTCATTCATCATTTAACGAGATGTTTGTTATACTATATTGTTTTTAACGAATCGTATCAGAAGATCGAAAATCATTTAATGTTATAAGTTAACACTAGATCCAACGGCTTATAAGAAGTCAAATACCCACGTGAAATTTTTTGTTTTCTCGAACAAAAGCAGATGGTAATTGGATTATCATACCAGAAAATGGAGTAGCAAAAGTGCAAAGAAGTAGCGTGATTTTGGCGGGAATGCGAGACCTGTATGAACACGTGGCGAACAATAATTGGTTTTGATGCATGTATGTATGATGGGGCGGCATGCCATGGCCATGTGTTTTCCCGCGCAACCAGGGAGGGTTTTATTTTCCCACAAAACAAAAACCATGAAAAAGCATATCCGATTAAGAACACTTGTACTTTGAAACAAACCCCGAGCGCACCTCCCTTTCTCGGTAGAGTGAGCGGCCGACCGGTAGTGATACGGCCAGCTCTAGGTGGTGTAATTTGGGAATATTCCGACTGTCTACTGTTGGCAGCTTCTTGATTTGGTTTCTCTCCTTCTTGATTCTCCTGATCTGTCGATTCGTTAGATCGGGGATCTGAAAGATATGGACGAGCTGAAGATTTTCCATCCCGAAGATTCGCCGGAGACCTCCATTGAAGCTCGATTCGATTTTTTTTTCAAGGTTTCACTTTTTGTTTCTTTCTCCTTTCAATTTCTGTTATCTGGTACGCTGCAGTGTTTTTCTTTGCTATCATGTCTTCTGTCTTACCGCTGCCGCCGTCACTGTTTTTTTGTTATCGACATGGATCTTGATTTTGGTTTGTCTCCCTTTTTTTTCTCGTTTTAATGAAATTTTATGTACGGGTTGGTTTAAAGATTTTGATTTTATGCTATTATTTACTGATGATCTACTCATACACAAAAAATTATCAATTATTTCAAGAAGCACGATGTAAAACCCCATGCCACGAGCTGTTCTGTTCAGGTTTTGTCTATTTATTACTTGTTAAATTTTGAGGATTTTCATTGTGTTTTGCTGCAATTACTGAATGTAAAGCAGATTCTGTAATTTTGATGTTACATGTTTATAGATTTGAAGTTAAATTCGATTTTGAATGAATTGTTGATTCACATAAGCCCCTGTCCTATAAACAGAATGATTTACAGTTGGACGAGGAAATTTTTTTGGCACAAGCCATGAAGCTGTTTGCCGAAACCAAGAGTATTTTGTTGGCCAATATATCCGCTGTTGGGACTGGGATGGTATGCTTTATTGTCTCATTTTCGTCACTGATTGCATGAAATCTTAATGGACAAGCCTTATCATGAATTGATCATTTTACTGTCAGATTAACCCAGTGATAGTTGATTGATGTTTTTGCATTATTAGCCGGAAGAAGCGGAACGATATTGGTTTGCATTTGTACTTTTCACGGCTAGAAGACTGATGGATAACGGTGGTACCACAGAAAAGGGACCTACTCTATGCCAGATATTGATAAAAGCCCGGCTCAAGTATTTTCATTTTTCCTTTACTTGCTTGATATTTTTCTGTATTGTGGAAAATTGGAATTTTGAGATAATAGAAGACTATTATTTCTTGGCCTGCAGCATTGTTGACTTTTTTAAAGAACTCCCTCAGTTCTTGATCAAGGTTGGATCAATTTTAAGCAACTTGTATGGAGGGGACTGGGAGAAGAGAATTGAGGTACTTGCATCTCAGATTATCTTACCTTTTTTACCAAGTTATTCTATTTTTCTTAGCGTGTTTCACACCATCACCTTGTACTTTGGTGCTATGTTTTTAATGACTCATTTCTTCTTTATGGTATCAGGCAAAGGAAATACAAACCAACTTTGTGCACTTGATCCTTTTGAGCAAGTGGGTATTTGTTTAGTATGTTATCTTTCTTTAATTTTGCATTTATGTCAATTTTCAAAGTTTCAGCGGGTTGCATTGTCACGGTGAATTATTTTTCTACATGTTTTCAGAGAGTGATTTCACTATCTTCTATAATTATCCCTTATTGTTTCCTTCGTAATATATGAACTTAAATTTGTGTTCTAAATATTTTTATCAAATGAAGTTGATATCATTCAAGCAGTGTATCATTACTTATTAGTTGTTTGGCATAAAGTAAATAAGCTGAAATTTATTTCCTTATATGGTACTGCTTGTCAATCATCAGCAACATTGGAAGCTTTGGTGTTCGCCCTGCACAACCCCTTACCCTTTCCCAAGAGAATAAAGTTCCAAACCCAGTTAAAAAGTAAATAATTGCAAATTAGGGCCATGTTATCATAGAGAGTGGACACTATACTCTTTTGTTAAACCAGTATTCTTTTTCACAGACAATATCACATATTTAGCTTGGATAGGTGCCGTGAGTTGATTCAATATTTGTACTATGATTCCAGGCATTACAAGCGTGCATATCAGCAATTTTTCTTGACAGTTGATGGTAGTGATAACAAGCATTCGACTGGTGACGACAACCCTGGCTGTGTCTCAGACTATTATCGCTTTGGATGGTTGCTTTTCCTGGCGCTGCGTGAGCATATGCTTGGCCGTTTCAAGGACCTTGTAACATGCACCAATGGTCTAGTTTCTGTAGTGGTTGGTGGATTTTAATATTTAATCAAATTTGTGAAATTTTACTAAATTCCAATTCTGTTAGTGCCCACTCATACGAAACAAGAACTGTAATATGTATTAGTAGATGCTAATCACCATATTTGTGTGCTTTGGCCCCAACCTTTGGCAACAGTGTAGTCTTATCTTAATCTTTTTGTTGAATCTAGTAGTTTTACAATGCTCATATTATTTTTTTTTTGCAGGCATTACTTGTTATACATGTACCTGCCCAGTTCAGAAAATTTGATATTTATGACTCTGAACGCTTTGGTAATCTTTCTTTGGCCTTTTTTTACCTAAAAATTAGAACTATGCGATGAAGTTACTTTGTAGCTTAAGGCATCTTTCCATTTGTTCTTCTGTATACAGTTATGACAAATGGCAAGGCTGACATACTTGCATCACTTTGCAAATTGTATGAGACCTCGGAAGATGAGTTGAAGAAAATGCTGGAAAAAGCAAATAACGTGATAACTACTATATTAAAGAAAAAGCCTTGCTTGGCTGCTGAATGTACACCCCAAAATTTGGAAAATATTGTCACGGGTTGGTATATTGAGTTGGCAATTCCACAGTTTCTTCCATGGATGCTGTCATTTGAACTGTGTAGTATTTAATATTGTTGTTGTGTCCAAGTGCAGATGGGTTGATCTATTTTGAAGATTTGATGGATGAATCATCTTTATCTAAGAATATGATGTTATTAGAAAAGGATTATGATATGATTCTCAATAAGGGTGAATTGGATGAGAGAATACTCATCAATGAAGATGACAGCTTGCTAGGTTCGGGCAGCTTATCTGGGGATGCAATAAATATGAGAGGAAATGGAACCAAGGTTACTTTGTAATTAATTATTCCGCTGTTTCCATAAACCTCAAATTTCTTAGTCTACAAATTCAATTTTTTTTATGCTTAGAGAAAATTCGACTCGGTATCATCCCCAACAAAGACGGTCACAAGTCCACTTTCTTGCCACCCTTCTCCTCTAGGTCATTCGCACGAAATTCCTTCCGTGGGCTTGTCCAGAATGGTTGCTACACCTGTCAGCACAGCTATGACTACTGCTAAATGGCTACGGACTGTTGTAGCTCCTCTTCCATCAAAACCTTCAGCAGAACTGGAGAGATTCCTGTCATCTTGTGATAGGGATGTGACTGCTGATGTCATTAGAAGAGCTCACATAATACTTGAGGCCGTCTTTCCAAGTAGTGGACCAGGGCAAAGTGCAAGTTTGATGGATAACATATGGGCTGAACAACGTCGACTGGAAGCAATGAAGCTTTACTACAGGGTTCTACAAGCCATGTGCACAGCGGAATCCCAGATTTTGCAAGCAATCAATTTAACATCTTTGCTGACCAATGAGAGGTTTCATAGGTGTATGCTTGCCTGCTCAGCTGAACTCGTTCTTGCTACACATAAAACCGTGACAATGTTATTTCCAACTGTGTTGGAGAGAACTGGAATTACTGCCTTTGATCTCAGCAAGGTTATAGAAAGTTTCATCAGGCATGAAGAAAGTCTTCCTAGGGAGCTTAGAAGGCATTTAAACTCATTAGAAGAACGACTCTTGGAGAGCATGGTGTGGGAAAAAGGTTCATCAATGTACAACACCTTGACTGTTGCAAGACCAGCCCTTTGTGCGGAAATTAGTCGACTAGGCTTGTTGGCTGAGCCTATGCCATCTCTTGATGCTATCGCCATGCACGTCGACATGTCTTGTGGAGTCCCTCCCGCTGTGCCAAAGCTTGAAAAACATGGTGCTTATTTATTTGATTTTGCATTTTGGCTGCAAGATATTTCAAAATGAAAAATAATTTCTTTGTAAGATTTTAATAGAAGACTAACTTCCCAATTAATGTTCAGTATTATCGTTTTTTAATTCTTGTTTATGTTTTGGAATGGTATAAATTTCTTGTGCTCCAACTTACTTGAAAATAATCATCTCAGGTCAGAATGGTGATATCTGTTCCCCCAAAAAAACGTCCTCTGAGTACCGAAGTGTATTAGTTGAACGGAATTCTTTCACGTCTCCTGTGAAGGATCGCCTCATGGCTCTTAATAATACAAAGTCAAAATTTCCACCGCCTGCTCTACAGTCTGCTTTTGCAAGGTATTTTTGTGAACAGCCCAGGACACAGGAAACTTGTTCTATTTTTGCATTGTGCTAATTGGTTTTCTGCATGCTTGTTTTTCAGTCCAACAAGACCAAATCCAGGTGGCGGAGGTGAAACTTGTGCTGAAACAGCAGTTAATGTGTTTTTTAGCAAGGTACAACATATTCAATGTGATTGCACTTGTCAGTCACGAGCTTACTCTGGTTGTGTTGATATATTTTGTTTCCCATTTCATTATCGTCAGAGATTGTGGCTGCGCTGTGATTTTTCTCAATGATCATGTAAAAGTGGTTACTTTTTCAAAAAAATCTCATTTCTGTTTCTCATCAGGTCTATGAGAGTATCTCATAAGTCGTATTTGTCTGGCAAAATTTTTTTCGTACATGCTGGATGGTCTGTCGTATTGCAGATTTTTTCCGTTATGCACTTATTTAACGTTTAGTGATTTCACATATTTTCACGTGGGGTGGCTCTATTCAGACTATAAAGTTAGCCGCTGTCAGAATTAATGGCATGGTTGAGAGGCTACAGCTGTCACAGCAGTTAAGGGAGTCCGTCTACTGTCTTTTTCAGAAGATTCTTGGTCAAAGGACTTCTCTATTCTTTAACAGACATATTGACCAAATTATTCTCTGTTGTTTTTATGGAGTTACCAAGGTATGCCTAACTGATTTTGAGGAGATATTCACCAAGTATTTGCGGTTCTCTGACATCTGATTATTATATATGCAGATTTCCCAGCGGAACTTAACCTTCAAAGAAATCATTTTCAATTACAGAAAGGAGTCTCAATGCAAACCGCAAGTTTTTCGTAGTGTCTATGTTGATTGGACAGCGGTGCGCCACGATGGGGTATATTAATCTTTCTTTATTGTTTGCAACTCCCTGTAAGCATTGGTTTTTTTTCCTTTTCATGATACAGTAAGAAACGTAAGCATTTTTGTTTTTTCTCCTGGAACAGAAAAGTGGTCCGGATCACATTGATATCATCACATTTTACAATGAAATATTTATACCTGCTGTCAAGCCTCTTTTGGTTGAGTTTGCGTCTACTGGATTGGCTGAAAGTAGTAATCGTGGCCAAGAGACCAGGAATAATAATGATGGTTAGTGTTATTCTTTTTGTTTCATCGGTTATGAATCCATCAGGGCAATGGTTAGGTTTCAATGGTCTTTTTTGGACAATGTTCAGATACGGGGAGTTGAGAAAAATAATAAACAAATGAGAGAACAACTTTATATTTCTGAAACATGTCTTGATTTTTATTTCCAAATCCCAATCAGGTCCATGTCCTGCATCGCCAAAGCCGTCTTCTTTTCCAAGTATACCAGACATGTCACCAAGGAAAGTATCATCGACACATAATGTGTACGTCTCTCCCTTGAGATCAGCGAAGGTATGAAGTTTTCTCTTATATTCCTTCTCTGTTACATTATTCTAATCATGATTTATGTATACATGTTGTAGAGAATATTCTTTCTTTCTGCTATTTTGTTTATGTGAAATTAATGATACTTCTGCTATTTAATTTTTTTCCCCGGCGAAAAGTCCAGATACTTCTGGAATATTATTACATGTGTCATTTTTTTTATATAATCTGTATTGTGTCTTTGCTGTTGAATCTGTGGTGAGACATTTCTTCTTTTGTACAGCTTGCATCTTTGTGAAGCAGCATTTTTGTTCCTAAGTGTTTTATTTTTCCTTCTGTTCATTGCACACCAACAATAAAATAGAAATCCAGGTATAAACCAGGGTGGCCCCTGCCCCTGTCTACTGATCCTCTAGCAGTCAACCTCATCGCCAAGTCCATGTTCGTTTATCATAAGCTTTGATCCTTTATAATAACTGATTGTTTTAAGTAATTTTTTAGTCTTCTTCGTGTTTAAACCAATTCAGCTCCCAAAATATAAGATTTAAATTACTGAAGGTAAGCAATGAGCTGCCAATCTCCACGTATCTATAATTTGGCAAGTTAGAAAAGATGTACTGCTTTGGCCAAACGCCCACACGTTTTTGTGAGAATGATGAATAAGTACTACATTTTCAGTAAATTAATCAAGTATTTCTTGAAGTTTACATTTATGCGTGGCACTGTACATCAATGTTATATTCTTTTCTAAACACTTTTGAGATCTCTATCTCACAGTTTGGGTTAATTTGGCTCTTTGTTTAAGAGGCGAAAATTTCTGGAAGAGCAGCACACAAGCAGTAATTATGGTCAGTGCTTTACAGGCTGCTTAAGATGGCCGTAGAGGCTGTGAACAATGATTATGGTCAAGCTACAAATTATTTTTTTTTGTGGTTAGTTTTTTATATTCTCAATTAGGGCGAGCTGATGTTGGTTGTCCAACAGTTTGGTCATTAATTTGAGGGTGCGGTTAGACCTCGTGGCTTGTGGCGTGGAGTTGGTATATGATTTCTAAGGAGTTGAGAAACTGGAAACTTTTGCGGTAGAAAGAACCTATCCAACTTACTTCATTGCTCTCCGAATACATCATCGTGGATATTGTCCGAAAGAACAGAGTTAGGATTTCCAAGCTTCGATGGTAGCACATATTAGAGGATGTTTAGTTAGGATTGCATTTTGCACCAACATCCAGAGACTCTTTGCTCACTTCAAAATTAGTGGAGTGGACTTATTTTCTTTTTAAATAAATTCCTGATTATATTGACAGATGGATGCGTTAATTTCACATAGCTCTAAAAGCTATTATGCCTGTGTTGGAGAAAGTACTCATGCTTACCAAAGTCCTTCTAAAGACCTTACCGCCATCAACAAGCATTTGAACGGGTAAAGTCTACTAGAACAAACTTCATTGAATCTTTAATATATTTATCCGTACACATTTGATCAACACCGTGTTTTTGTTCAATTTCCAGAACTCGGAAGCTCAGAGGAACACTTAATTTTGATAATGTTGATGTTGGATTGGTTACGGACTCCGTGGTTGCCAATAGCCTTTACCTCAAGAATGGTAACATTGCTTTGAAATCCGAGCAACCTGACTCGTAGGTGGTTTGGTTCCATAATAGCCTTACTCTGTTCTGTAGATATCTCGTTAAGTAGGGTATAGTTTGTTTAGGCGATGGTTTAGTGTATTGTTTTCTAGTGTGCATCTGGCCAAACATGTCATGGCATTCCGTTCAACTAATAAGGTTGTAGCGTTTTCTTCTGAGTTTATAATATTTGGCCTTTTTAATGAGCAACTGCAAGAGCAGAGTGACTAATTGGTAAATGCTGGTTTACAAATTTAAGAATTATATTTCCCTTGCCAAGTCGTTAGGACAAATAAATGCTTGTCAAAATAAATTTTATGTTTTTGAAAATTCGGAAACTATCGTTTTCTAATGCTTCTTTCGCCAGTTTAGTCGATCAAAATAAAATAATATATGTTAAAACTTATAATATTTAAGTGACATTAAAAAAGTACTCCCGTTTTGACTTACGCTGATTTATGCAGTACTGCATGAACACTCGAACTAGGGATACTTCCTTTCGAAAATAAATATACTTTAACCAGCACTTGTTGTAGAATGTTTTTTAAAAATCATGTTTCTACGTATATATGAACATGATAAACAATATTCGGAAATAAATCGAGTGTTATCTCCGGTCGTTGAAAATTTTGAAATTTTTCTGATTTTCTTCCGATTGATGTATTTTAAGCATTCCACTTTCTTGATAAATGGTGTATTTTGTTTTCTGATGTATGTGCTTAGGGACCTCAGTCATTGTTATTTATAAGCGTTTCTCATACCATCGATAAGTGTATCGGGAGTCGAGATTCAAAATAAGAAACGTGTATGCATCTCAATTTCTAAAGTTGAGACCGTGTATGTATCATTTTTGTCAAAAGTTTTATGCAATGATCGTCGTCATTTTCTACACATTTGTTCTTCTTCTGATATGTGTCACTTTTTCTTGCATTTGTGTCTTGGAGTCGGGGCGAAATTAATTAAGAAGGGAAATATATACGAACGGGGTGATTTTGCCTTAATATTGAAATATATAGTATACGGTAAAAGCGAATTTTACCAAAGTATCATTTATTGGGTTAAGTGGTAAAATCTTGAATTTTTCAGGTAAGTCCCCAAAACATCTAAATAAGATAATAAATAGTAAGCTTCATTAATAAACACGTAATTTGTATAGGAAAACTCGAATATGTGTAAGTATTACAATCCACATAATATAAATTTTGTAGGAAATGAAAATACATACAAAATAGTCGAAAGCATTGATCGGGCTCTCACATTCATCAGATGGAGGAAAGAAGAAAGAAAGAACAAAAGCACTCCATCGTACAACAGGTATATACATCGTATCGATGAAGGCTATTTATAAACCGACAAACCCTTGTAAGAAACGAAATCCATGCAATATTTTATAAATGTAATAATCAAGCATGATTAATAAATTTAGTGGTGTGAAAATGATCAGAACCATCCATATCCGCTCGGTGAGGCGAAAGCAGTTGTCGTAGCAGTAGTGATGTTGGTGAAGGTGGAGGCGTCGAAATCGTATGGAGCTGATCCTGCCAATTCAAGATACCTCATGTCGTTCAGAACTCCGTGTCCCGTTTCCGATAGCACCACCGGTGGTTCTCCGGAGTAGCAGCTGCTAGTAATGTCCGGTGGCAACGGTGGGAGCTCGTGGTCGTCGACATTTTCATTCAGCTGCTGCTGCTGCTCCATGTAAGCAGCATTAGCCCCGTGATTAAGAAAATACTTGGTGTAGTCATGATCATTCACATGTTCTCCACCAAAGAAAAGCAAATGGTGTTGGTGTTCTTGATCATGATTACTCGGTTGCGAATTGGCGAAGATGGCGAAATCTTGTTGTTGTTGATGGTGTTGGTATGATTCGTCAGGGGAAACAATGGAGGTGACCGACGAACCATGAGGCATGTCTGAGTAAACAAAGTTGGTTCGAGCCCTGGAGCCACGCATGGAACGTGCAGCCCGGTCGTACGCTAAGGCCGCCTCCTCAGCAGTGTCGAAAGTACCCAACCAATGCCTCTCTTTGGTTGAAGGGTCTCTTATCTCAGCCGCATACCTCCCCCATGGCCTCCTTCTCACCCCAAGAAACCGGTTCGAATCTTGTGGTTGCTGATGATCCGTAGAGGCATTCGCCTTTGATCGTTTGCTCTTGGAAGGGGAAGCGGAGTTGTTTTTATTTGATTTATCCATTAGTAAACAAGTATAGCTAGAGGTTATAAGCTATATATAAAAAGACCAAGTAGCAGTATAATATGTATCTATATATATATATATGATTTGTTGATAAATAATGAGTCAACAGTTGGTTTGTTTTAAAAAGTTAGATTTGTTGAGGAAGAAGAAGGAATGAAACCAAGGAAGAGACAGAGACAAAGATAGTGATAAAATTTTTATTCAAAAGATCAGTTGGTTGTTCGTTGAATCTGTGTTTTGGGAGGCACTTTATATAGGCAAGAGTTAACTCCTTATTTTTCATTTATTTTATTATTTAAAATCAAAGTATATATATATAATATCTAGAAAGAGCCTTGACTAATTAATTTGATGATTGTCACATGCAAATATATTTATTTATTATAAGCACCATATGCATGCACTCATTTACACATATATAATATATATATATTTTCCTAGCCGATTATTGGACGACTGAAATGAATAATTATTATCAACAGTGATTTCAAAATCTTTGATGAACTTTTTTGCAGGACTGCAACAAATTAATGATTGCTTCATTCATGGGATGATGGTGGTATCATGAGATTTAATCATAGGATTTGGATTGGTTTTTAATGATTGCTTCACATACAACATATGTGATATTGGATCTTTTTACTTTGACGTAATCTCCACACTCTTTCATTTCCTGTCAATCAATGGAATAAATAGCTGGATCACAATGGATTTTGTATCCAAGAAAAATGTGTTCATTTTCACCTTTAATGAACTTAGGATTCACATGCCAAGACATATCAATGTCAATCTAAAACCAGTGAATCAATTGTGATCAATCTGGATATTGTTCAAAGCCTTGATTCTGTAAAAGAGGATCGGTTTTGGGTCGTGTCTCAGTCTCAGTATTGTTAAGATTGGGATTTGGACCTAACTCAATCCCAAAAGCTAGCTCAAGAGGAGAGGATTGTCCAAGCCCATATATACAACTCCCAGGTATTTTATCCAACCGATGTGGGACAACTAACACACCCCTTCACGCCCAGGAATGAACATCTGGAGCGTGAAGTTTACAAATAACCCAACCATGGGCAGAACGGATGGTCCAACACATAACGATGGAACCTGAGTTCTGATACCATGTTAAGATTGAGATCTAACTCAACCCCAAAAGCTAACTCAAGAGGGGATGATTGTCCAAGCCCATATATACAACTCTCAGGTATTTTATTCAACCGATGTGGGACAACTAACAAGTATGAACGACAGACTGATTATCGTCTTGTAAGCTATTGTCTCACCAACTCTTGTTATATGAGAATCAATACACACACACCAAACTTGCAATTTTCATGGTATAGCTTCATGTATATATTTGCATGCAAATTGATAATGAAATTCAACTAATGAAGGGGAAGAACCTATTAACTTGTTAATTAGTTGGATAAAAATCTTATAAATAATGTCACGTTAATACAAGAAAAAAGTGGCATGCATGCGTGCATGTTCAAAAGAACAAACTCCAAAATAAGCACAATTTGTTTAATCACATCAAGTAAGAGCAAAAACTCAAAACGATATATGTTATAGTGGGAATAATAATTATGATATAAGTTGAGCCATGTGCGCCCAATTCGGAGGCATCTTAATTTTGTTATTTAATTAATTTCATTAGTGCTTACTTTTTCCAATAAATATCCAAATACATGCATAATAGTTTGGGGCAAAAATTTGAATGAGACGGTCTCACGGGTCGTATTGTGTGAGACAGATATCTTATTTGGGTCATCCATGAAAAAATATTATTTTTTATTCTAAGAGTATTACTTTTTATGCTGAATATCGGTACGGTTGACCTGTCTCACAAATAAAAGATTCGTGAGAACGTCTCACAAGAGACCTACTCATAGTTTGGTACTCTCTTGATTTTATCTTTTAAGGAATATCAACCAAATGACTATTGAGGAGTTAGAGATAAAGAGATAGATATTTTTTTACGGAATATCCGTGTATTCGACAACGATAAAATCTGTCATCATTACTTTTCAGTGTGTAATGTAATTTGTCTGTTTAGACAGAAAAAAGTGTTTTTAGGAACAATTAATGCTCTCAACAAATTCTACTCATATATTTTGATAAATGCAACATATAAAAAATGTTAATAAATTAAATAGTATGTAACTTAACTACTCCACCGTTTGCTTTGATATGAACCAAAATAAAGTTTGGAAAAAAATATTAAAATTAAGTGGAATTGATTGGGGTTCCATGTGACACCCATTTTGTCTTCTAGGGACAAAAAATAACTGTCGTTGGTACCTAACCACTGGTGAATGTGAGTGAGACCAAAACAAAATCAAATAAAATTCCCAAAAAAAAAAAAGAAGAAGAGAGAAATCAAATATGAATAAATTTTTAGGCAAAAGAAATGTAATTTCAAATAATAATAAATAACCAGAAATTTAAAAAATAAATTAAATATGTATTTTAATAAAATTTTGATTTACGATACGTTTTTATAATAAAATAATATATTCTCCACTCAGAGCTATGTGTTTCTTATTAGAGGATGAATATTTCTGAAAATTAAAAAAAATGGTGTTTATTAGAAAAGACAAAAACTTATGTGAGACGGTTTCATGGGTCGTATTTTGTGAGACAGATTTCTTATTTGGGTCATCCATGAAAAAATATTACTTTTTTATTGTGAATATCGGTAAGATTGACTCGTATCACAGATAAAGATTCGTGAGACCGTCTCACAAGAGACCTACTAAATAGAAAAAAAACAAATTATTCGGTGCCTATTTTTAGCTATATAATTTACTATATTTTAAATAAATAAATAAAACATGAAATACTAAAATCATAGATTGTTGATTTTGATGTTTAAAAGTATAGTGGGAAAATGATTTTTTTAAAAAAATCATTTTCCCACTATACTTTTGACCATCAAAATCAACAATAAATTTCTTCCTATAAAAATAAAAATAAAAATAAAAATAAAAAAGGGGTAAAATTACATTGAATATACATACACAATAGATAGATGTGCAATATATACCCACAATGTGATTCGACAATGATACCAAAAACATGGCCTCCTATAATTCCTCTTCCTTTTGATGTTCTAAGAAACAAAATAAAATAAAAATTTACATTTGACTGTGCTTTTTTGGTCGTAAGAATCTCTAAACCACAATGAAATGGCAAAAGGTAAATTGAGTGCACGTGAGTCGAAGGATAAGCCTCTCATCAATAAATGTATTAGACATATCACATGACTTTATTAACATAAAAAGCGCGCGCGCACACACTTTTATATATATATATATATATATTCGCTCGCCATTACTTCATTAATATTTTGTTTATTTATTTAGGTGACTTTTCAATTTTCTGATTTAAGGATTGAGATTGAAAATGAGAATAACTTTATTTCATTATTTTAGTTGAAATGACAACAAATATTACAAATACATTGATATGATACTTTATTTTATTTTTTAATTTAATAAATTATGATATTTACTTAATGTCTCAATATATATCTCGAGCTTACACTTTTCTACAAGAGTTATAAAAATCATGCGAGAAAATGTCATTTTTCTTATGTTTTTTTTTATGAAAATGTACATTTAGAGCATGCAGATTCTATATATATGTTCTTTTGCAAATTTTTCTAATATTTTCTTTGTAATATGATTTGATTAGTTTGATTTATTTCAACTTTATTAATATAAATAGAAATTAATGAGAAATTAAAAAGAATGCAAATTACTTTATATTTGTATTAAATTTATGAGATAATCCTTATAATTTTTTTAATTAAGATAATATTTATAATAAATATGAATTACAGTGATACTTTATTATCATTTGTTAGAAATCAAATTTTTTACATATGATATTTTTTAACTTAGTATTATTTATATGTGTTTTACTACACATATTTATTTGATTGATATTATTTTAAAATTTTATTTAAAATGAAATCATTAATTTTCAATATTAATTTATAAATGATCTATTCTGATATAAATTAACTATGTGTAATATCTATTCTAAAAAAAGATAAAGTTAAACAAAATTCGCAAGGAGTTAAAAGTTAGCAAAATCACAATCGATATTTAACTTAATAACAAGTTTAGGGGTTTTATTTTAACATCATTATGATAATTTAGTTAATTAAGAGAATTTTATTTGACAATCACTATATGCACTCCATTTAAGTACATTGTGATTTTGGTTTTAGTAAAATTCACTATTCTATTAATTTTATTTTTACTGTTTTTCATTGTGAATGATATTTGGATGAAAAATATATTTGTTAATTTGAGATAGCTGTCATTATGTTATAATCATGCAAATTAAAAAATGTTATATAAATAAGTGAATATATTTGATTTATCGTCATGATGTATTTTTATTTATTGTGTTTTGATATATTTAGATTAATAAATACTCATAAAAAAGATGTTATTCAAACGAATTAAAAAATTATCTAAATTCTCGTTATTATATTTTTCATTATTAATCACCCATGTAGATCGAACGTGATCATTCCACGTGTTATATTGAATTTCTATTGGAAGTTGTATCGTAACTTGATCAGTTTTGTATTTTTTGTTTGGACAGCAGTATTAGTTGGAACTAGAATGTGAATAAACATTAACCAAGACGCACTTTTCATGGAAAGTTCACTTCTTTATCATTAAATTTGGTTTTGTAATATTGTTAAAGATTCCATGCATGCATGTACGACGCCTTTTTATCTCTAAATCCAAAGACAAAAGTGATTTGTGTTTGTGACAACCGACTCTAGTCTATCACATTATAAAAATTTATTTTTAATACTAAGAAAATACGACCCCTCACGAGACCATGCTGACACAATTTTAATGTTCTCTCAGATAATACTTCACTTTCATACTTTATACATGTAGATAAATACCATTTACCCATAAATTTATTCGAAACTCCTTATAAAAGCACATTTTCAAAAATTAAAAAAAAAAAAACACATCACACAAATTTATCAAAAAATTTCACGTGAAAGACAGATATCAGTCATAGCCTCCTACAAAGATCCGCCCATGCTTGTGAATCACAAGAATTTTGAACTATTTAAACATGAGTAATGAAGATACAAACAAACTGGTACAAAGAAGGATTTGGGTTCCCAACTGGAATTGTTCCATTCATTAGCTTACATGCATCAGTTACCTGTATAAACTCAAGTGTGCAACATTACATGTGAGAAACAATTGAATACAAAGAAGCGGGTGATGTTTTATGAGACACTAAACTTGAGGATTTCATTGCTCTTCTAATGGGGATCGTTATCAGTCTTTAATGCAAAGAGTTTATATTACTCTCTTTATCTTCATATAATTGAATGCCTTCATGTAGAGAAAATACAAACCTGTTGGCTGTTGTACATTGCACGACCGTTTGGCAAGTCATGTTGAGCTCAAGGCTGCCTTCATCATCAAGTAATAACAAGTCTTATTTGATAATTGTAAACATTGCAAACACCGAGCAACCTTCCAGCATATTAACAGTACACAAAAAATATCAACCACCGTAGTGAGTACCAACCAAGATGATGCCACATTCACGAATCAGAACTAGGGTGCACAATTTTTTGCACCTACTCATGGTCTTGGTCACTGCCACTGCAATTTTGAGAATTGCCCGCCTGCTCAAGTGAATCACTCTTGGGATTAATACATGGGGTAAGAGGTGGGAAAGAGGGAACAGATTTGAGTATGTATTTGACTGCATTTCTGAACCTTGCTGGTGAGCTTGAATCAAACTTGGGTACCTGACTGTGAGGGGGAGAAACCCGTTTTTTATTTGGGGAACTTACTTTCACAGCGTTGAGAGGTGTGGGAGTATCCTTCAGTATCTCTGGTGTATCATCTTGCATGACATCAAATAAATCATGATCCGAGTCCATCACTTGCTGATGTTTAGTCCCACTGAAATTAGCTACTGGGGTGTTTGGCGAACCACGAAAATGCGATGATCTTGCAGAAGAATAAAGTTCACTCCTGGAAGAAGATTGAAGTACTAAGTTATTCGCCCATCCCTTGGAATCTGGTCTTTGAGATAGAAGCCCTGTTTTCACAGGTTCTTGATGGGTTTCTGAGATTTCATTTCCTGTTTTTACATTACCGTAATCTGATTCTAGATCAAAAGAAACCAGATCCAGAATTTCCTTGGTAGTTTCTGAGATTGCATCATTATCTAAAACTCCAGGAGACTTTGGGGATGTTAGAAATGGTGGTACAGAGGGGAGACCAGGTTCAGGTGACAGGAAGTATTTTCCAGGAGGGAACCAAGCTTTTGCTGCATCCTTTTCGTGGCTATATAACCAGAAAGAAGAACAAGTGAAACGAGGAACAAAGAATCGGTACCATGCGGCATTAAAATCCATGGGATCCAAATTTTATTCGAAAGAAATGAAACTTACTTCAAATACTGGAATTCTGGTGTAAAAGGATTTGAATTGTGAGGACTGCAAAACTCAGTATGATGTACAGCATCTCCAGATGCCAATATGTTGGAGTCATTGACCAAAGATGTATCTTGTATTTCGTTATTTTCTTCATCACTCAACACATCCTTAGTCGTGCCAAATTCTGGGAGGTGAACAAAGCATCCAGATCAGATCAAAGTGAAGATTCAAGGTAATGATATGAGTCAAAGGTTGTACAAGTAGGTCAGAACACAGTACTAAACCCGAATGTTCCAATTTTGGAAACAAATCACTAGAATACGGTTTTAGTTCTAGCTCTTAATGGTTTTGGTTAGGCTCGAACAAATTTGAAACGAATTAGTTTATTTAAATTTTATATGAGTCAATGAGCTAATCAAACTAAATTTAGTTATTTAACAATTATATTTACAAAATATTAGGAATATTTAAATTTTATTAAAAAGAAATAAAAATGAATGTTAAATTGAATTTATATGCAGTTCACAAATCAAATCAAGTACCTCAAAACTTACCATGAATTCACATTTCTGGTTTATGATTTTTAGGAACCAAAACCAAACCATAATTCTTTGATTCTGCTTCCAATTTCAGAATCAAAACCGAAAAATGGTTTCAAATATAGTTTTTGAAAGACGGTTCGAAAGATGGTTCGTGACTTGGTTCATGGTTGGACGAGTCTATGCAAAAGTTTGAATTATTGAGGCACAACAATACTAGCTTGGCACACACATAGATGCTCTCTGTACAACCTCAAGTGACTTGGTACCAGATAAGCAAATACATAGTGAAGATAAGACAGTCGAAGATCGACCATTCAGACAGTTAACCTTAACAAGATCATTCAAAAAAAATTTCAAGTCATTGTAATTTGTTAGTAAGTATTCGCTAACCTAAATTTGAAGGTCTATGGAAGCATCCATACCACTGTCAGCCTCAAAGAACTAAAAAATTTTAAATATTGAAAAGCTGGGGTAACATAAGTGTCCCAATCATCAAGATGGTGCAGAGCGAAAATGAATACTAAAAAAAGTTTGCAAATTGGGTGGGTAGGATATGAGAAAAGATTGACATAAAAATGAGAGGGTTTGGGATAAATGGAGGCATTAGATTAATACAGGTGCAGGATGTGAAATGTATTAGAATGAGAAGATTTGGTGATATCCCTTTGTTAGATGAAAACATAAATATTAAAATTAGATAGTTGTAAAATATCAAATATTATGAAATTATAATCATAAAAAATAACATAAGAAGTTGAAATGAAATCTAAACAGATGGAGAGTCTCCCTATACTGATATTGCTGCGATGATTGATTCCTTCTGTGCAGGTTCTAATGGTCGATCACATAAATTCCATAGCTTAGAGCTGATATTTGTTACCATGTGTATATATATAAATAGGTCAGGAACTAATTATCGAAGGAAAGGAAAACCCGTCCACTTCCCTTTATAAATAAGAAATATTTTAACCACAGTGGAACAGAAGTAGCCCAATTAATCATGTTTAATCATAAACATAACTCAAATAATAATAACTTCATAATTGAGTTATATATTTTAATCAACAAGCAATTCTTATATAATAAAATAATACTAAAGTAATTTCAAAACCTATGTCTTGGAAAGTGAGCAAAATGGGCAAACTTAAAAGTCTAATTCACGCAATCAGTAGAAGACTTGAAGAGAAAGTTACTGGACCACTTCAAATATGAGAAATATATTTAGTCACCGGGTCAAGGTAATTAAACATGGAAGGTGCATATAAGTTTGGAAAGACCCAGTGCCAGTAATGTTAAGCATCAAAGATGTGTAATTCCAAATTACTTACATAGTAGAGTCATTAAGGATCTCAGTAAAAAGCATACCTCCCTTTTGGCCGAAGACATTTTTACACCCTTCACAACGGCATCCATCTGAGCATCCGACATTAGCCTTTCCAAAAGAACGAAACTTACTTCTTCACAAACAATTAAATAAAGCAAGCACTGGATGGCCTGATTGAATCTCTCTTTTCCCAATCCCCACCTCCAAGTATGCAAAATAAAATGCAAAAGAAACAAAAGCATTAAAGAAACATATAATGCACACACATATATACCACCACATACCTGATAGCACTCACAGTACTTTTTGAGACACATCGACTTCTTGCAATTGCATCCTCTTTTATGTCTTGCAGAAGATGGTGTGAAGTGCATTGTATCTTCCTCTAACTATACGAAATTTCAGTCAATACATCACTAATGCGCAGTGTAATGACAAGTTTTGATCAGAGCAATACCCCACAATTGCTTCCAGGTGGCTCGATGATGTGTTGCACCACTTTAGGAGCAAATGCCAGAGGATTGCGAGTTTCAATTTGCTGCCGTGTTTCAAGAACTGTATCAACATGTTCAGGTCTGTTTAAACAGCCTTGGCAAGCACAAGGTTCAGCACAATATATCCCAGCGGCAAAGCAATCACAGTAACTGCAAGGAAACAAATTAACAAGACGTCTTGCAGAGGTAGAAGAAAAAACCGAAAAAAGTTTAATGTACTTACAGCTTTAAGCATTTACTTTTCTTACAATTGCAGCGTTTGCAACCATCACCATCACTGGATTCAGATATTATTTTCCTAGAAAATTACAAGAAGATTGATTCCTGTATAATTATGCAGAGTTTAACATCAAGGATGCATGATAATCATAGGCTTGCCTTTTCTTCTTAGGGTTTGACTTGTTTAACTCTGCTGCAGCCCCATCATTTACAGTGTTACACTTCCTTTTAATGCCAGGAATTGATTTATCCTCAATTGAATCCAAGACAAGAGAGTTGTTTGAACATTTGATACTGTTGCTAGACGATGAAGATGAAGAACTAACTACCATTGGGACATGAATATCAATACTAATATCATCAGCATCTGCTGTAACACTTTCTGCCACAGAGTTCATCTCAGGTACTGAGTTCCTCTCCCAAATGCTAAAATTACCCCTTGAAACTGATTTCACCTTTATTGTTGCACCAGATGCAGATTGTACAGAATTAAAAAGGCTATTTAGGTGCAAGCCAAAACTTGTACGCTTAGGAACATTCACGCTAGAATTCAAACTACTTCTAGGATGCAAAACAGCCTGTATGGTACCAGCAGGTTTCTGATTGATGGGAGTTGGCGGTATCTCTAAACATAGTGATTCTGGTTTCTCATCATCTAAAGGAATCTGAGTGGGCCTACTTGTTAACTTCAGAATGGCATCTTCAAACTGGAGACAGCGTTTACGTATTCCGCGGTGATGAAAAACCTACTCAATTTAAGCAAATTTATGAGGATAACTTCAAACACACGAGATAACAATTGAAATTCCTAAATAATGTGATATTAAAATTCTAAGAATTTATGAGAAAATGACCAGAAAGTCCAGTGACAAACAACTCAAAGATTTTTCCAATGTGAAAAACTTAGTAGCGATTTTGGCATCCAAACTATAGAAATGGATGTCTGTAATCAGCACTGACCTCATTCATGGAATCTCCCTGATCTAGATTGGTAAGAGCATGGTTCACAGACGGCTCAAATCCAGTCTTAAGACATTGCTCAGCTAATTTATCTTCTTCGTGCTTTATATCTGTTTCTGCTGCATTTACATCAGCTGATGCTTCTAGTGCATGTACCTCCTCAGTTGGCCTAGTTATGGAAGGAGGTGCAGCAACAACTATTTCTTCATGTATAGTAGTATCATGCTTGTATTCAGGTTTCACAGAAAATTCCTTGCCTGCAACATTATCTGGTGATTGATGATTCCATTCAGATTTTTTTATGGCTGAATTGGAAGGATTATTTAGATCAACAGAATCTATGTTTAAGATTTCAGCCAAGAACTGGTCAGGATGTTCTGTGGGACTCTCTATTTGATCATTCGGAGTGCCATTACTATCTGTGGATTTCTCGGTGCAAGCTACTAGGCTAGTGCTCATCCGGGATTCCATATTGCTAGAAACATCAGCAACAGTGATATTCTTCTTGCCACCTTCATCCTGCCCAGATAGTTTTCCAGTTGATGCTTCAAGAAACTTTGTCCTGCTTCACATAAATCACCTCGTATAATAAGCTACCATGATTAAAATAATCAAAAGGGAAGCACGTATATCATTCAATATAAGAGAACAATAGCCAACCTTTTAAGAGAGGTCTGTTGGCTGTTTGGTTTGAGTTGAGGTGACGTGAATACAAGAGGAGGAGAACTGAGCCCTGGAAAGCCTTGTATAGTTGAAGGTGCATTGAAAGGCTGTATGGGAGAAAGATTGCTAATGTAACTAAAAATGGGCGATTCCTGAGAGTCAAGGAAGCAACAGGTTACAAATAAACTTTAAGAAATATCTTAAGATGCTAAAATAGCTTAGTAACATATTTTCTCCGAAAGAGACGGAAACATGTGTCATAAAGTAATAAGAGAACTAGTTCTTCCTTTTGCAGCTTACGAATGGATAATCCAAACATAGAACAGATATACATCATCTTACCATAAATTCTGAAAAAAAGAATTGCCAACATAAGCAAGATATAAGCATTCATTATCGACCACATAAAAACGGAACAGTTGATTGAAATAATGACCTTATTTTTATTTTTAAACACATGACTCTAAATATAAGGCAAAAACATATAAATAGGAGGCTAGTATCTAAAGGATACTAATTATAATATTTTTTCAAAATGTAATCGATAGGATAGGCCATTGAGAATTAAGCCTCGACACTCACATCCCAAATTGATACTCTCCAGTAAAAATCAATGTCCAAAAGAACCACAAACACTGTAGGTCAACAAACGAAATTGCTGGAAAACCGCATAACCAATAACCTCCACTTTAAATAACTACACCAAAACCACTGCTTATAAAATCTAACTTCTACAAACACCTGAAAACATTCTACCACTCAATCGAAATCCAGGAAACCTAACTGCCAACACCCACCCACTATTCCAACTCAAATTGCCGAAAAAATGGACTTAAAAAAACCTTGCCCATAATCCACCCCACCAAAAACAACAAAGTAGACACTATTTCTTCATAAACACCAGATGAACTTCATTCTTCCTGGCCCATCTCAAAATCACACTAAACATCCAAATCCCATGACCAGGCTCACCCAAATTCACACGAATCGAGCCAAAAAAACAAGATGCAAACTCTAGGAATGCAAATCCATCATGCATGCATAGTCACAAGAAAAAGCATGTAAAAATATACTTGGGCAGGAACAGTTTCAGCATCATTCGCAATGGCGGAAGTTTTCGAAGATTCAGGAGAGTCCATTTCCATAAACCCTGAGCCTGAATCGCAATTTCTGCATTTCTTAGCTTCTTTCTACATAAATATATATGCAGATCATCCGCTCTTTCCGATCTTCCGCGCAGTCAATGCAGATGTGAATTTAGCTGATTATGCTAACATAAACACACAATTTCTTTATATATTTATATTTTAAATTAATTTATTTAAAAATGGAAATAAGACAGAGATTTGTTGTCTCTGCGAAAATAAAATTAGAAATTAAAAAGAAAAAAAAATAAGAGGGGTTCGAAACCGAGAGTTTTCTGAGCGGGAAAACGAATGTTATTTTTTGAGATTAGGGCTTAACTAAAATTGGGTTGGGCCGGAATTTTGTATATGGACTAAGCCCGTAACTTTTAAGTTTGCTCGGACAAATTGGGCTAGAACAAATTGAATGCCAAATCAAGGCATTGATCACGTGTCTTCGGAAAGGCAAAAACTTGTGTGATACGGTCTCATTGGTCGTATTTTGTGAGACAAATCACTTATTTGGGTCATCCATGAAAAATATTACTTTTTATGCTAAGAGTGTTATTTTTTATTGTGAATATCGGTAGGGTTGACCCGTCTCACAGATAAAGATTTGTGAGATCGTCTCACAAGAGACTTTCTCTTCTGGAAATTGCAAAAAAGGAGGTTGACATTTCTTTTTCCCCTTTTATGCTACAAAGTCACGAGTCCTAAATATTCCAAAAACTAAATATTAAAGTTATAAATTATTATGTCATTTATGAGAGGCATAGCCAATATTTTTCATGGGGAAGCTAAAATAATATAGATCATAAATTTTCTTTGACAAAAAAATTCATTGTAAAAATAAAATATCAAAAAAATCAATAATAAAAATATTAGAGATATAAGAGGTAGAGTAAATACAATAAAATAATTTCAGTAATAAAGACAACAAAAAGAACCATATTAAAATTTAAAAATAATTAACAAATACTTTTGAGCTTCAATTGACTACTATATAACAAAATGATAACATATATCACAAAACTTATATAAGAAAAACTCAAAACTAACATCTAAAAAATTCAAATCTAAAAGAAAGAAACATAATCGATAAAAACTTGAAAAATTACATATTTGATTAAAACATAATTCGTGCAGCACTCGATTCAAGAGATAAAAATATGACTATATCATTAATAATATATATACGTGTATATTATATTTTTTTTAAATATATAAGCATATTTTGACGTGATGAATTTGACTAAACTCGAGACCCGTCTGAACTCTGAACCCCTTTCTAGACTAATTGCTAGACCGAGGGGACGAGTTTAATACGAGACCGGATTTAGATCCAATCTATTATCATCTCTATCTCTACATATAATAACTATAATATTATAAGTAATTGATATGATCACAAATCTTGATTTTCTGCAAAGATTTAATCATGACATACATAATAATATCGTAAAACAAATAATAATAATAATAATCCTGGTACGTATTTAAATGAAAGAAGGAGGTAATCGTCTTGCATGGATGCGTTTCCCGAAGAGAATCGAATCAGTACTACTTTTTTTTTGCTTTTTCGCAGTTTGCTTACAGCCCTCTTTTCCACTGCCCGATAAAATGGTGGGCATAATTTCTTAGTAATAAACATTTACAGGTACGATGAGATTTATTTTGAAATTAGTTCACGAAATATATATAATTATTTATCCAATATAATTATTTTTTTAGTTAGAATTTCGATTTAATTTCTAAATGCTGAATATGTACGACAGTTAGAATTGCAGACAATTCAGTCAGTTGGGATAACGACTTATTTGATTACAATTAAGGGAAACTTTATTTTTAATTTTATATATTTGTATTTTTACGATTTTGATTTCATCGATACTTCTTCTTGATTTCTTCTTCAACTCCAATGTCACTACATATACCAATCGTAGCCACTAATTGTCAATTGATTTCTCGGGTAGATTTTTTTTCTGTAATAAATTGGTAATAGATTTCTCGAGTGAAATTACAAGTATTAGCTGAAAATCGAAGTTTAGTCTCATACCTGTTGGGCATAATGTTTGATATGTGATGCCTAGGATGTCGACATTGTACTCGGGTACTCGCGCTTGTGCTTGAACTCGTTTCTGATACAGGCAGTTTGTCCAGTAACTTGAGTTTTTTTAGATAATTCGATTTCCGTGCCAGCATGTTTATATTTGTATTCTCACCCCAGTTGGGGTATCTGCATTCATAAGTAATATAGAATAGTTGGCACTATGCTAGACGAGGAACTCGGGAATAGTGTTTTCGGCATCAACATGTATACAAACAACTTGTTCATCTCGGAGGACAGAAATTCTGCTATTGCTTACTTCTTCAAGTTAAATAGGATTTATTCGATTTACGATCAGGGAAATACGTACCCCGCTGCAGGATCGAATTAACCGTTAAATAGTTAGGTCCATTTAACTTGTTGTTTGTTACTGAAATTGGTCCGATATGCGACACAGCTAGCTAATTAAGCAATGGTTTTTATTGTAACAATTTAATGGCTTTATATGTATATTTTTTTAATAAAAAAATTAATGATTGTAAATTTGTTCCATGCATGGCTTGAATGAAAATCGTGGTGGAATATAGATTGATTCAAAAGGGGTAATGGAATAAAAAGATGGGTAGGGGGGAAAAGAAAACGTGACAGCAAAAAAGCCATGGCAGTGTAGATTGGAAAAAAGAAAAGATATTTCATTATTAAAGAAAAGATGGTCAAATTGAACCTCGAAGACTCACTTCTTTATCGAAACTCCACCATTTTCACTTTCTTTTATTTTTGAATCGTCAGGCCTTAAATTGTGAACNTCCCGGCCATGTAATTCAGGATACAAGACTGACACCCACGAGTGTAGGCCAATATTAATTAATATACATATATACATACATAAATATGTAATGATCGAAACTATATGTTATTGGATTAATTTAATTGATCAATTCTTCTTGTATCGTTTGAATTAGAAAAATCTTAAACTTAGATTTTGTGTTCGCTTATGCTAAATTTAATTTAAATTCAAAAGTTGATAGGATGGCGATTCTACTTCTATATAAGTGATTTTGGTTTTTTTTAAAAATTAGTATTTGAATAATTTATTTATCAAACACTATCGACATTGTGCAGAAGTTGTTGCAAATACTTCTTGATTTTTAAAATATAAATTCGAATATCTATGAACTAACTTCCATCTCATGGTCGTATAAATCAACTGCCTTTATTTAAATGATCAGATTTAATTTTTCCAATTTCAAGATTTCAATATGCTTCCGCAGTTTCATTTCTACACATTCATGGATCAGTCTTAGGATAGCTGTTCTTAATTAATTACTAGTTCAAGTTAAAAATTATAATTTAAGCTATATTCGAATCAACCAACACTGATATATATATATTCCAAAATTCGTAGACATACTTTTCACGACAAAAAAAACTCGGATATTAGCAACCGAATATCATATTTTCGTCGATAAAACAGATAGACTATATCAAGTATTGAGAATTCATGAGAGAATTGAGATTCCCCTCAAACAAGAATATAAACATTTGACTTCAATGTTCAAACTTGAAGTACAAAACATGAATATTCAAAAGAAACCAAGATTTTTGCAATCATATAGTGACTGGTGGAGGGGTACGTAGGGTATAAATGTATATGTGGGATACTACGACTGAAAATGTATCACCCCACCACCCCACCCCACCCCACCTAAGTATAGTTTTTAAAGATAAGAATAACAAGTGGGCTCACTTTGAAAAGATTTTATAATCCATGGAATATTCAATCTGTCTGCCAAAAATGGGAAGATTTGTTCTTACTTATCCAATCATGACTCAACATCGGCTTTGAATTCTTGCCAACTTTGAATGTGTACATGCATGTAAATGGGGGACTCAAGAATTTTACAATTTGTTTTTCCACCCAATTTAGGGATTTTTCTAACTAATTCGATCCGAATTTTAAGATGTTCGAGGTTTATGATCACTTGTGTAAATTGTGTGTAATATTAGGATGTTATTATTCATGTTGTTTTCGTTTGAGAGATTTTGTCTTCATCTCTCTCATGTAATGTCACTTATCGATTGGATTAATAAACATTTTTCTGAGCTATATTTGAAGTGTTTCTTTTCATAAGATGATCATTAATATGTGATGTCGATTTTTATTAAAATATGAAATACTCACTGTTAAGATTGGAACTTGGATCTAACTCAACCCCAAAAGCTAGTTCAAGGGAAGAGGATTGTCCAAGCCCATATATACAACTCTCAAGTATTTTATCCAACCGATGTGGGGCAACCAACACACCCCCTCACGCTCAGGAATGAACATCTGGAGCGTGAAGTTTACAAATGACCCAATTATGGGTAGAACGGGTGTCCCAACTATGGGTAATTCAACACATAAAGGTAGAACCTGAGCTATGATATCATGTTAAGATTGAAATTTGGACCTAACTCAACCCCAAAAGCTAGCTCAAGGGAAGAAGATTGTCCAAGCCCATATATACAACTCACATGTATTTTATCCAACCGATGTGAGACAACTAACACTCACATGACATAATGTTGTTGAGATACGATAAAAATTAATGATGATATAGAAAAAATCAATTAAATAGATAGGAATTTGTCCAAGACCACATTTTTCCAAACGAGACTCAAAACACTTTAATTAATGGACAAATTTTATCAATGGAGGGATTAAGATTGCTTAAATGGTAATTAAGCAAATCAATATTTAAATACAACAAAAAAATTCAAATAATTATACATCAAAACTGAGCAAAATGATTGCCACTCGTACTCTAAATCTTTATCAATGCCAAGCACTACCCCAGAAACCAATAAAAGGACACTCTTTGAATGCAATTTCCACAGTGTTCATGCACTTCGCAACTCCAAAAAAAAATTCCCTTAAAAGCAAAGTTGGCTGTAACAACTTTATTAAATCTCACAATATTTCCTCTCTTTAGAATCCAATTTGGTTATAAAAAAAAAAAAGATTAGAATTTGGTGTTCCTTTTTTGTATCCAATCTTACTTACAAGGCCACTGTCTTTTTCTCTTTAATTTAGTATTTTTATGTAATTCCCACTGTTCAACAATGGAGGCGAGTCAGGACAGGAGAATATATTTAGCTTAGGAAAAAGAACCCACCCATCTCCCTCGATTTTCGAACCAATCTTTATTAATCACTATATAAACAACCTCACTCCACACCACCATTTCTTACAACAACTTGTTTTCAGCTTGCACAACATTTGCCTGCAGATTTTGTCCCTTTCATTTCTTGGGGTAAGTAAATTATTCACACACATATCTGTATTTATAAATATATATCTTAGGGTAAGTAAATTATTCACACACACACACATCGGTGCATGGGAAGCCATACACGCTTTGGCCATGCAGTTTTGAGATATTGCACAAAAAGGCATAATTGTGAGAGAGCATCGTGATAATTTGTCAGAGTTACTTGATTTTTTCTTTTGAATGTGAAATGTTTTTATTTCAATGAAATAATTGCTCCAATTCTTCGTTAAAGTTGCTTGAAATGCAAATTTCACATTTGGGTTATAATGGTGATTTACTTCTTATTCAATAAATTAGTTTTAAGTCGAATGAATAATCGATGATACAAATAAAATAATTATTTATCCTTGACAGCATATTCATAAAAATATATATAATTTTACACTTGGGATTTTTTGGGAGTAACGTGTATTCAATTTTGATTACTAGACAGATCAAATTCTCGACTCTAAAATTGCATGCATGTGACTCATGCGAATTACGAAATGAAGTAAATTAAAATTTTTTTTGAACCATATGATTGTAGGAATAATGAACAGGCCCGGAGATTGGAACTGCAGATCATGCCACCACCTCAACTTCCAAAGGAGAGACTCCTGCCAGCGCTGCGGAGACCCGAGGCCCGGAGAGAGAGGTGATTACGGCGGGAGAGGCGGGCCGAACTTGTACGCGTTCACGGGACCCGACGTCAGGCCCGGCGACTGGTACTGCTCCGTTGGCAACTGCGGAGCCCACAACTTCGCCAGCCGCTCCAGCTGCTTCAAGTGTGGCGCTGTCAAGGATGAAGCCTCCGGAGGCGGCGGCTCCGCTTTCGATGGAGACTATCCGCGCCGTAACTTTCCGTTTGGCGGCGGCGGAGGCGGCCGCTCTGGTTGGAAATCTGGTGACTGGATATGCACCAGGTACACTTTTTATGTTTAGGACTTAAACCTGTACAAAAAATATTTATTTAATCTTAACAAATAATTTTTAAAATATTTTAATAAATAATATTTTGTTTATATATATATATATATATATTATATGTATGTATATATTATATATATGTATGTATGTATAGGTTGGGTTGCAACGAGCACAACTTCGCGAACAGGATGGAATGCTTCAAGTGCAATGCTCCCAAGGAAAGCAGCAGCACATCTTCGTTCTAAATGCATCAGGCTGATTCTCTATTTTTTGGGTAAATTAATTATTTTATTATTATTAAATTAAACTTTTTTATTTCATTTATATTTTATATATTCTGATCTGTATATTTTATTGGATAAAATACAATTTTCAGGTCCACGTATTATTAAAGTTGAATGAATAGAGAGAATCAAGAACAAAAAAGAAGCGCATGCACGTTTTTGGCCTCACGACAAGCGATATTTAATTTTCGTGTTTTTTTTATATAATAATTTATTATTGTCATGTTCATTTTAGGGATCATTAATTAGTTTAATTATCATGATTTAAAAATTATGTCACCTAGGTTTTCATTTTAATTTCATTTGTGAGCTTAAGAATGTTTGGAGTACCTGATAAAGCTAGCCTTGTATTTCTTGTTTACTTTTAATTTGGTTTATATTAATATTGTGTGCTAATTTATAAACATCCCTGTAATTTTTTTTTTCCATTTTCCTCATTTATATACACCAAAAAAAAAAACATTTTTCCATATAAATTTTATCCAACTCAAGGTGGGTATTATAATATTAATTTCACTTCATATAAAATGATTATTAATTTTTTTCGAGTAATTAACATTATATTATAAAAATAAAACTCTTAGGCTCCGTTTGATATGTGTGATGAGATAAGTAAATGATTAATAATTAGAGTGATTAAAAAATTAGAGATATGGATTAAAAGTATGGTGAGATAAATAACATGGTATTTGGTATAATTTTAAAAATATGGATTAATTTTGTAAATTTTATTGTAATGATCAAAATGTCACTAAGTGCTAATTAAATATATATTCTTAAAATAACTGGATAGATAATTAAATATTTATAATTATAATTTACATTTATTAAAATTAATTTAAATATATTCCTTAGAAATAAATTTGTAAATATGCATTTACTTTAATAAT
Organism: Primulina huaijiensis; assembly: GCF_012295235.1. Lineage (NCBI taxonomy): Eukaryota > Viridiplantae > Streptophyta > Magnoliopsida > Lamiales > Gesneriaceae > Primulina > Primulina huaijiensis. The sequence continues at coordinate 4,777,449 of NC_133317.1, read as the reverse complement.
TAANTCACTTGTTTTATTATATTAATAATCAAATAATTATCAATAAAATTGGGTCTTAAACCGGATCAAAATGATTATTAAAGTATCTTAAAATTTTAACCAAACATTAGATAAATGTTTGATTATTTATCCAACCTTGTTTAATCCACCCAACCAAACACACCCTTAAGTGATAACTTCATCGATATGTATGTGTGTGCTAGGACTTGTATAATATAGTTCAAGTCTTTAAGGTATATGCATGTGTGTGCTAGGACTTGTAATATCACTCAGAGTCCATGCCCAGACAAACACGGTCGAGCACAACATGATTCGTCGGCAACCATTTCGTACACTTCATGCTTACACAAAAAATGTTTAACTCAAGTTATTATATGGAATATATATGGTCACTCTAAGCATTTAAAAAAATTCTAGCCAATTCTCCATTCCTAATATGACACGAAGCTCTTTCGATTTAATATAATTCTTAAAAGTTAACATTGGATTCCCGATCTTTTGAGTTCTTTTCATTGACCTCTTTAATGGGGCATGAAGCAAAGAGTTTATAAGTGGTCAAAAAGTAACCACACATTGATTAACGTCTATTACTACACTTCATTACTTAGCTTTTATGGATATTTTTTTTCCAACGAGGACATGTAATCGTTATTCGTAGGTATGCACTAAATAAACATTTGGGCTGAACGTCGTCTGCCAAATAATATCAATAAGATAAATCATACTATATAAGTTTTGTGTGACAGACTTTTTCAAAAAAATATTAACAAAAAATAGAACGTACGACATCCCTTAAAGATAACAAGATTCTTGTCTCACTTTAAGATGGCTTTACATTCCCTCATGTGATTTGTTGATACAAGTCAATTGAGGCCTCGGGAATAATTAAAGATACCATCTCACTTTGAGGGTCCAACATATGATTACATTAAATATGATTCAATATAATTGAAGATCGATCTTGAAGACTAATGGTTTTGACATAATATGATCAGTTTGAAAAGTATATTTAGGAAAATTATATTTTTGGTTATGTATATTGTTTTTTTCTCTAGTTATCGAATTTCATTCTTAATTTTTTATAAAATATGAATATGATCTGACATATAATATCATATCAGCAACACTTTTGATGAAAAAATACTAACATTGCCATAAATAAAACGACAAGAGAGTAATACTGATATTTAATAATATAAAATATCAAAATCGCAAAAAAATAAATAAATATGATATAATTTGAGATTTTTATTTTTTTTTAAATGAAGGTATATTTTATTATTGCTCATGATACTCAGACGAAAAAAAACGTTGTGCATGTCATTCAGTTAGTGGAACGCACAAGTTGTCATTCTTTGATAGGATTGCTAATGATTGATGAAGTGTAAATAAATCATTTGGTTTTAACAACCACATGGATAGTTCAATGTACTCATCGACGCCTGACCCTGAGATGTGGATCATCCAATGCACATTTCGAACTGGGATTGAAACCAAACCTCTCCTAGGAAGATAGATGGGACGATTCGGGTGAGATACTATGTAGATCCAACTTTCGATTCACTCGTGAGATCCGGGCGGTCCGGGTGGATCGATGGAACATATTAATAATATTCAACTCCAATCTCAAATCAACGATGTCCATCATCATACCAATATCGAGATTATTATAAGATTATATACCAATTTATTGTACTAAAGTAAAATCTGACAAAACAGACATACATAAACTCACTTATGTGACGATTTTTGAAAATTCTCTCTATAATTTTGGAATGCTATAACTTATCTTGTTCCACTTAATAATTTCAACTTTAATTTTCTCCATGTTTATATGTTCTCTTTCAGCTGCTTGTTGGATTGAGAGAATAATGTTAAATGCGTTCGTTTCATGAGTTATATGATATGGTTTTAAATCTGTTTCTTTAATTCGTTGGTCAATTAATTTAAAGTGTGGCTAAACTTCAATTTCGTAAAGGCTAATGATTTTTGACTACTCTTCATTCCTTTGCAATAATAATTCGATCTTTATCGATTTTGATTTGATTGGCTGAAATATATGGAAATTGATATGATTGTTTATTTGACGGAGATGTCTTTTGTGAGATGGTCTCCTTAATTTTTATGCGTGTGACGAGTTAATCATGTCTATGTTTATAATAATAAAATAATATTTTTGAAAAATATATAAATAGAGATGAATTTTACATTTTTTAAATGATTGTTTTCACCAGATTAATTCTGAAAGTATTGATTTTAATTATTTATTACTGCTATGGTCAATGATGGCGAAAACTGGGAAAGATTTTTACGGGCTCTTAGTGGGATTAAAAGATAGCTTTTGTTATTCCTTCTTTTTCACATGGCAAAAAAAAGCTACCATTAAACAGTTGGGGGGCCAAGGCTGACTTTGATATATACACATATATAATGTGAAAAGTACATATTTAAATAAATAATTTATCCGTTCAAATATGTAAATTTACTTGTTTTATTTTACTCAAATTAAAAATTTATTATAATAATAAAATTTACCAACAAACTTCTTATTTTAATTTCATATTTTTAATTCAAAAAAATATTTGAACATTTTTTCCAAAAAAAAGTGTATTAGAGGTCATCTTTATCAGAATTAGATGCCAATGTTAAATGTAACAAAAAAATTCCAACTCTTTGTGACCAAAGTGTAACAAATCTGTCGTCGAACTCGATTTTTAGCAGGAATTATAAAGATAACTAACAAATGCATGCCTATATTAGGATCTTCAGATTTTCTTTTCTTTATATCAAATTCCTTTCTTTGATCCGGCCATTAATCATGTAATCCTTTCAAATGAGTAAATATGATGGAAAAACATCAGCATGTTATGGAAATGATGATGAATACAAATGGATGCATATGTCCATAAACCTCAAACATTGGAAACAAAATCTCACGACTAATTTCTACACATACATGTATTCACCTCCACGTATGGCATTTGCAGCGCCTTTCCTCTCTTCTTCAGCTTCTTTCTCCTTCTCCTTCCAACTTTCGTATGCATGATCATCGGTCTTCAGTTCATGCCGACATATTGGACAAGAATTATGTACATCCTATCACGTCAAAAAAATTCAAGAGTAAGCTAAAAGTCAATTCTTGCAAGTCCGGCTATGGAACAATTCCCTGAATAATGTTCATCGCATCAAGCGAAAATTTTCGACAAAGTCAATTAAAAGTTAGTTTCTTAGAGGTTGGATATCCTTGAATTGAACACATCACAGACAAGTTGTTCATTCTATCGACTCAAATGTTACTCAGAAAACATTGGACGGTGGAGAAGCCGGTTATTTAGTTGGGTTGGAGGGGGCAAAATCAAACTCTCAAAATTTAAGAGGTGATATATTTTAATACATATATATAAATATAATACATAACAAGATGTAGTTTGTAAGAAAGTTTAAAAGGAGGGCAGTGACTTCCTTTTAGCCTTCTCATCTGGTACCACCAGTATGCATACATTATACTAGATGCGTCAATCTCATACACGCTCTTCGACTAAAACATCGCCCTGATAAATTAGAGTAACAAGCAAGGAAAGGTACCAGCCATGGTTTGAGACAAGGAGGATGGAACATGTGTTTGCAGGGTAATTCTTGCATCTGATCTTCAACAAGCATATTTTCTTGGCAAATGGAGCATGCAGCGTCTTTACCAACTTTACTCAAGATTTCTTCTGTAACTGTAGTAACTGGAAGTTTTGCCACAACTTCCTTGCTGGCAGGTGGGGCTCTAGGGATACCGGAATCGATGTCTAGGATCTTGAAACAAAAGAAAAATAGTGATAAATCATATCAGCTGCTATGAGTTCAGCAAAGAACATCATTTTTTGGCAATTCTTAGTTCGTAACAGATTTTATACACTTTGCCTTGAAGAATCTAGCTTGAAATTGCTAAAGAAGCAACAAGTCATCCATCTAGACAAAGTGTAGTGTTATTTGTTATATTCTCGTCTGCACTAAGTCGCAACAATTAAAAAACGAAGGATCGGTTTGGATACATAAGCTATTTCTTTAAAACCATTTTATTATTCTCAATTTTTAACGATATTCTTGAAAAGGAAGAAGCAGTTTTTATATTTGAATACAATAACGAAAAACAGCCTTTTTCCTTTACTTTTTAAATTGAATGGCATGCAGAAGCCTGGAAACTACAATTCTGGATTCTTAAAAAGTGTTTTATAAGCACTTCATTTGAATAAGTTATCCATCAAAACGTCACATTTGTGTCCAAGAAAGGGCTTTTCTTTTTCCCATACCAGTTTGGCCCAATTTCTCAACCCTGATGGAATCAAAGAAACTCATTGGGAACAAAAGATTAGCCTAAATGCGAACTACAAAATATATCAAATTGGGCCAAACTGGTATGGGCAATAATTATTAAACATAAGAAAAACAAAACGACGAACAATCTGATTCTTTTGCTGATGTCTCCTTAAAATCTGATATTTCATCAGGAAAATATATTGGTAGACAAAAGAGAAACGACCAAAGATACCTCTGGGACAATATTATCCAGCCTATCAAACAACTCCTGATATATGTTGACAGCACCATCCGTGGTGCTACCACTGTCCAATTGCACTGAAGATTCACCATGAAACAAGGTAGCAGCTGCTGTAAGCAAATTCGACTGCACTAACCAATCAGGCTGTGGAGGCTCAGGATCGACAGTGAGATGCCCTTCAAAGAGATAACCTGGATCAAGGATTAAAAATTAAATTAACCGAGCTTTTCCAATACATCAAAAACTATAAATGATAGTAATGATGCAGCTCAAATATTTTAATTCATGCACCAATCAAACTCAATGTTTCAATAATTGTATTTTATAGGTGGCAATCTTATAATGATGCAGCTCAAATATTTTAAATCATGCACCAATCAAACTCAATGCTTTAATAATTGTATTTTATAGGTGGCAATCATATAGATCATTTATGTGATTTTCCCACTCAACAAATTTCAATGAATAATTTTCTCCAACTTGAAACAGAAGGAAATCGAAACCATGAAGACCAATTAATAGGATCATCAGAAGTTCGGTCCTATAAGTTGCACCCAGCACAACACATTTACAATTATCAATACTAGGGAAAATGAGATGTTTACACCTCTATTAATTCTATTTTGTGTCTCTCTTAATTCTTCAGATACGTTCTGTATTTCACCCAATTGCTCTCGTGCCTGAGTGATGCAACTTTGCAAGTGTTTCTTCTTGGAGTCATCCTTGACCATCTGCTCAGCCTCCTGGAAAAGCCTAAGCCCAGCATTCCAAAATCCAGGGGACGTGTATCTCGTCTTCAAAATAGTTGAAACTCGGCAAAGTACTGAATAGAACTGCAAATAGCAAATAAAACAAGTGGATTCCTAGAGAAATGGATACTAATGTAGTAATGTTAACTACCAGAACCCAGAAAAGGAATCTGAATGGATAATATACACAGAAACAACAGTAAATGAAGGATTGAACCTTTGACACTTACATTGACGATGATAATTGTATAATTCGAATCCCTTTATAAACCATACAACATTCCCAACAACTATATTTTTTTCAGTGGGAATAACTGTTACTTCCGATCAATCCCCACCTAAACTGCACCAACTTGAAACTTACGGAATCGAATAGATTGCGGTTTTGATGCCAATAGAAGGATCAAAACACATGTCGTTTTTAGACATAACTGATGCTAATTGAATCCCTCCAATCTTTTTAAATGGCAAGCAACCCAACCAAGAATCGTCAAGAACAAACTTTTAAGCTACAAATGCATCTCTTGTAAACGTATAAATAAACATTACATTATGAATAAGGAATTCTAATTAAACTAACTAAAATACAAATTTAAACTCACGCAGCGACTAAATTCATACGTGTAAACGAAGATGATGTCTTCTTGTGTTAAACAGTCTGATTCTTTCCCCATCATATGATTCATATCATCAATACAAAAAACAAGGATTACGTGAACGGTGAACCCAAACCAAAAATGGGGAAGGAGGGAAAAAAAAGACGAAAAATCTAAAACAGCCCAAATGAAGTCAATTCCATCGAACGGATCACAACCATTGGCATAATCCAGTTAAACTTTCATCAACCAGCCATCAAACTCAAGCGAGAAAAAACCCTTTAATTTTTTTAAAAAATAGAATTTAGGGAAGAAAGAAGCAGACCGATTCTTGGAGAGAAGGCGAAGCAGATGGATAACGCTGTCGAAGGAGAGATCCGATGTTGGAAACAGATTCCTCGAACATCTGCTTCTTGGCAAGCTGTTTCTGAAGCTCCTGCAGCCTCGATTTCACGTCTTCCTCTTGCGCCATCTTCTGTGTAGCTCTTGAAATAAATTCGATAGTTTGGTTCTATCGTTCCGCCCTTCGGATATGTTTGATTTATATGATACGGAAGTCAGCGAACGAAACTGCCTTCTTTAGCAAGTTCAATAATTATTTGGATGGAGAACTTAAAGATATGATTTTTTTTAACTTTAAACCATTCGAAATCCCATACCAATTGACCCAAGAGGATTTGTCTAATGTTTGTTGATTTTTTTTAAAAAAAAATTTGATTAAACAATTGGAATAACACTGCAAACCATTAACAAATCGCACATTTCCATTAAATGATTCGACTCCGTTAGATGAGTAGGAATTCCTGTAGGGAGAATGAAACTTCATCTAATGTTCGCTGATTATTGTTGGAGTAACAAACGACTGCGACATGGTTGTGCCAACCAACTCGGCAGGACAGGGCAAGGTCCTTGCATGAACTACTCAAGGCAGTGGACTGAATCAGCAATACCTCGATGGCTAGATCAATCAATTGAAAAAAGAAAGATGGATTAATGACCAGGGTACTTACAATTTATATCCAAGACTCTGTTATGATGATAATATGATTGTAGAGTAATTGATATTTGTTTCTACAATCTCTTTTTTTTTTTTTTAAATCAATCTTCGATATTATGTTATATATGGAAGAAAGAATTGAACTTGCAGAAATCACCATTCGATCGAAGATTTTTGAATTTTTAACGCTTTTTAATTCCATTTTTCTTCAATAAATTTTTTTTACCTTGTCTGATATATCAATTACCTTAAAGTTAATAGTTCATCAAAATATGTTATCATGAAGACATGTTTTTAAGTATGTTTTTTGTGAAACAATCTCATGTATCTATTCATGTGATACAGGTCAACTCGATTCATACTTAAATTGAAAAAATAATACTTTTAAAATAAAAAATAATATTTTTCATAAATCGGACTGAGTTGGATATTTATCTAACAAAATTAACCCTTTACATGGCCTCACACGAATTTATATGTGTTTTAAAATATCTTATTGACATACTTCATGAGACAGCTAAACACGGGTATCATTTTTTCAGCATAAACATGGATATCATTGGTCCAACAAAAATTATAAGTAATACAAAGATAAATAATAATAAAATGTTATTTGATAAATACGACCTAATAGAAATAACATGTAGTCTAGTAATAGACATGTTTAATGGATTGGTTCGTATCCGATATTAAGCCCGGAACCGGAATCGGTTCGACGTAATCGGTTTCGAAACCGTCTCGAATGCATTAGTGAATGGATCGGGGTGGCTTTTCACTTATGGAATCGCAAGGGGAATCAGTTAGAATTTTATTTAAAAAGAAAATGAGCAGTTGATCTAAGGCGCACTGTGGTGGTAAAAAATAATCGTCATAGCGCGCTTGCTCCTGTCTAGCTTCTTCAGTTAGAATTTTTTTTTTAAAAAGGAAAAGAGCCGTTAGGTGAATGCGCATTGAGGTGGTAAAAAATAACCGCCTCAACGCTCCTGCTCCTCCTCTTGCTCCTGTCCAGCTTCTTCGTCCATCACTTAAATTTCTATCTTTTTGGATACGTTTTCTTACAAAAAGGATTTAATTAAGAAAAAAGGATTTAATATAATAAAATCATGCAACAAGAGACAAAAAACGACAAATTAAAACATGCAAAATCGACATCTATTATTTAATGTAAATATCAAATTTTCTATATTTATCTTTTTTACAATATGTTTTTCAACTTAAAATTCTTAATAAAAATAATATTTTTCTACAGTTTATTTTTGTTCATTATCAATTTTTTTTTTAAGTTCGAAAGTCCGTCCACCGCTGGTTCGGATTGCGGATCGGAATGGTTCTACCTTGGAACAGAACAGAGTCAAAACCTAATTTGGACCTGTTTCGACCGTTTCCAGAGCGAAACTCCGGTCCCGTTAATCTATCATAATACATGACACGTTTTCCCCCAAAAAATAATTAAAATTCTCGCAAAAAACACTTTTGGCTAGCCTGAAAGTGCGACTTGTCAAAAGAAGTGTTTTGGAAATCACATGGACTACATAAACAATGAACCCGGACAGCTTTCCGCTCCGATTCTTCGAACGTACCATTGCGGGAATGTGCTTTTCCTCCTAATGTATGTTCAATTTTCTCCGATGAAACTTTTTGGTTTGCTTTCGAAATCTTTGTTGAAAGCATGTTAAAGGACTTTTCCGTGTTCAGTAGTTTGCCATTTTCACTTGTGTGTTCCTTTTTTTTTTTTGCTTTTTATGTCGTTTTGCTTTAATCGGTATATTGTTTGATCTATTGGCCGATGATTTGGTATGTTTGATCTTAACCCATTGCAAGATTTGTCTGTTGTTCAATATTGAGATTTATATGAGCTGAACTGGTGATTCATTGTTGATGTTTCCTGGTGGCGATTTGCGTTCTCCAAGTATTTGTGAATTGTTCAAAAAATATTTACCAATGCGACAGAGTTTTGTTTTTAATTTGTGTGTCTAGTTTGATTTTTTGATGTTTTTAATTTGAGAGAGTAATTAAAATTTTCTTCTCCCTTTAATTTTGTAGTTCTCTTTATAATCTGAAAAGGCGTTCGAAGATTTGTTTTTTTCACCTTAGCAATATAATCTCGTATCACGAATTCTTTTAGGGTTAGTTGTGCTAATTTTGTTGCAATATTTGATCTTGAAATTTTAATCTCTTTGGTTATTGGGATTTTTTACTGTGAGTTGTAAGCATTTCTCATTTTCTGAACCAAATAATGTACTTTTACATTATTTGTTTGAAAATTACTGAATATTCTGTAAGTTCTTGCATGAAATCCAGCAGGTTTGAATCTGTTTGTGGTGTAACTAAACTATACAAAGAGATAGTCTTCACACGGTTTCCTTGATTATGTAAAAAATCCAATGGTGGTTGGATATGAGGAACAATTTCTTGTTCTTCATTGACCAGGATGGCGGGTCATCTGGCATTTTTTCAACAGATCTTCTTATTCCACATGGTTCAAGGTGTCATTGGCTCTCTCATATTGCTTCATTGGTTGACAGTTCAAGATATCTTTATCTACATGGAAGTGTTGTTCTTCAAGAGGCTTTTAATTCCATGTCAAAGTTTTCTGGTGCTCTAGTGTTATGGTTTGCAACTGGGTCGAATACCAGCAATTCCAATCTACAGGGTGATCATATTGGTTCCAATTCCAGCTATCGTAAAGTTTGTACACATGTAAAGCATATTTCTTCAGTAAGACGGGAATTAACGGGATTTTGGTGTAAGGTGAGGTCTACAAGGAAACCTTCCATTTTCGGAAAGATATCGAGTTTTACTCTGAAGCAATTTTATAAAGAAACTGAACGGATTCAGTCATTTCCATTGGTTTCATTAGCTGCCATGTTGGTTCCACCATTCACGAATGTGTAGGTGCAGTTGTTTTATCTTCTGTATTAACAATTATTTCGGTGCTTTCTTTTGCTCCTTTCTTATTTAAATTTTTATTTTACATTTTCATTTAAAGTTTAAGGTTATTTCGTGTTTTTCTCAGCGCTACAAATGCACTAGCTTTTCCGCTAGAAACAAGCTCTATAGAGACACAGACATGTTTAGATCAGAAGCCATGTGAGATTGAAAATGGAGGATTTGAACCCTTCAATAATCTTTATTTCCAGAGTTTAGCTTTTTCCAAGAATGCAGTTGAGCGCAGAACAGGCATCGAGTTCCCCACCATGTTGGCCAGCAGAATGGATGGAGAACAGGATTCCAATTTCAATCCAGAGGTAAGTGCATCATATGTAAATAATTTGGCGAGGTTTCAGTTTTCTTGGCTTCTATTTTCTAATTTGGTAGTTGGCTATGACCTCTAACAAGAGGTGCAAAGCAGTGAATCAATTATCTATGATCTAACATATCTTTGATACTGGTCCAAGTCTTTCCTCTATATGGAGTAATTAGAATAAAAAAAAAATGAGAACCTTTGAGTAAAGCAGCATATGAATTTTACTTTTTTCTAATGCACGATAATTCACAAACAAAAGGAAAAGTTTTCTGCTAATTAAGTTGGTTTTTACCATTACGATTTTTTAGGCACAAATCCTAATGCTGACTAGATGTAAAGAGCAGTATGCTAATTTTATGTTAAGTCATTCTTTCACATTTTCCGTTGGATTTCTGTTATGATCAATGCTTGCTGGCAATGCTGCCTAATTTTCAGGTCCTTGTTGGAACTGGATCTAGAATCATGACAATCATCATTAAGTCCCTAAATATATATGCATTTGGCTTTTGTGAGTGCTTCACCAGCTTTTGTTACCTTATACATATTTTATTGCTTCAAATTCCTACGGTACTAGCTCATTTTGCTTCTCCCAACAGATGTTCATCCGTTTGACATTTGTGAGAAATTGGGGCCAAAGTATGCTTGCATTCCAGAATATGAGTTGAACAAGTGCCGAGATTTTTATCAGGATCTTCTTAGGTTTGTTATAACATTTTTATCTTATGATTTTTTCAACCGCACACACGAAGCGTGACTTGATTCTAGAAACCGAGTCCTGTCAACCTGATTGTGCCAACATTTGACAAATTGATTGGAGATGAGGGGCCTCTGCCTGTGACAAACTGTTTGACAATTGAATGTTAATTGGAACTTCTCATAAATTTTTGGCCCATGTGCTGCAGGGAGGATATAAACATGACAGTTAGACTTGTGGTCAGTTGCAATGGAATCAAAATCAATGCCGTGAAAGAGTATGTTACGCCTTGCTAAAGAATTCTCATTTAAAGGATAACGATATTTGGAACGGTTGTGGGATAACTTTTTATTAGCTTCTAAAACATCGTCAAATGGAGAAACTTTACTGTGTTTTCAATTTTCTGATATTCTCCCCATATATCTAAAATCAGCTATAAAGTGATTTGCATATAGAGAAATATTATATTAAAAAAATGTCTTTCTTATGAAGTCTCAAGGAGCAAAATTCATGTGATTGCATCCCCACAGGTTTAAAGAGAATGAAACAAGACATATATGCATTTGAAACTAAACCTACTAATGTTTCTGATTAATTTTTCCAATTCTTTGTTGTTAGTGCTTTTGAAAAATCTCTCAGAAGTCGATTAACAAAAGTAAGTACTTTTAGACTTTTACCCGTTATTCGCTGTAGCATTCCCTCAAATTCTTGGAACTGAATTTTTTTGATTGTTTTAGACAAATCCTAACGCTGACTTCCGCTGCTTAGATGCCTTTGGTTCATTATTTTCACAAGACATTCCCTTAGACATGGTAAGAATCAAAATTTTGATCTCTTAGTTTCTTATCTCATGCTCCATTCCGAGATACATTTCTGATCACATTCCAAATATTCAGGGAACAATAATTGATTTCAGGCGTACAGCTGATGGATATATAATTATTGAAGGTAAGAGGCAAATAAGAACTACGATGTTCTTCTGTATTTGTAGAGGCAATCTTGCCCAGCCTTTTATGGACACCTGTGTTTTGGTGCTTGCGATGAAAACCTTAAAATGTAGAAGAAACGTTCTTCCAATTTGATGTGTAGTTTTCTTTTTTGTTTGTGCAGTTGGAGGAAATCACATTGGAGCAGTCCAAAGCAAAGATTTGTGCAGTAAGTCGAACTCAAATATGTCTACTTTCTACTGTATTGTTATTTTACAGTGTGGATATATTTCTTGTTACAGGGGCATTTTTCGACATGTACATTGGTGATATACCTGCGTGTGAGCAAACAAAAGATGAGATAGGGAAAAATGTGGCCAATATAATGAGGAAGTGCTGAATCAACTCTTTTTGGAACATTTTATTGTTACATTGGTGCTCCCAACTTGTGCTATAGCATTGACACAAGTTAGACTGGTGGTTGAATATTTGACAAATCCCCATACTACAGCGGAGGTGTTTACTTCTTAATATATTTTTCCTATAAATGATTCTTTGTAGGTGGACCATTTTTTCCAACACTCAAAGCTTACTCTTTAATAAAATACATAATTTTCTTCTTTTTTTTCACTAAATAATATTACAGAATTTCATGTTAAACCAAACCAAAAAACATACTATATACATGCAACCATACTACACACAACACGTATACCTGGGCGACTATGCTAGAGGAGAGATTTGCAGAGGAGATGCAAGTTCTTGGTGGTAATTTACCAAGGCTGAGCTATGCATTCATTGATCTGAGTTTTGTGCAATTGTTAACATGGAATTCTATTCAAGTTTTCAGCATTTGGATGAAAGAATTGAATAAGGAGAAAGATATTTAATTTACAAAAGAATATTAATAATGAAATTCAAATCACACCCTTACTTTTCTAGAACTGATATATGTGTGTGTGATTTATAAAGCAACAATCTGACAAGTGAACTTTCAAGCTAAACATGTAAAAACGGGTCAGTGAGAAGGATTTAGCTGCGACTTGCCGCTCAACCTACTTTTTTGACGCGTCTGCATAAATGAAGGGATGGGGCGGTCCGGTCCAAAGGTCTAGCTAATTTTTATTTTTCTAATTTAACGGGACGAGCAACCATTTTTGGAATTTGGAAATTGTAAATCCAATCCACCAATTTTATATGACGAGACAGGTCATAGCCATTTTGACATCTTTATTATAAACAAAAGAAACTCCACCTCTTCTAGACTGTGATCTCAATGTCAACACTAGTCTTAGCATACAAAGAGAAACCAAAGATCCATGTAATACAAAAGTGAATAAAACACAAAGAAAGCCAACTTCAAATGCCCAAACATGTAATCATAAAGCACATCTGTAGAGCATGTCAAAGTAACGACGGTGAAGATGCAAAGAATACAACAAAAAGGCATCATTGCTAAGATATTGAATAATGTACATAGCCCAATGAAAAGCTTCAGAAAGATTTAAACTTGAGCCTTGGGGTAAACTTGCGACCTATTTTTTTGTACAATCACATGATATCCTAATCTAAATGTAATTTGAGTAATCTTATGGCACTGACCAACATGTAACACTTCTTCCATCATCTTAAACTCTGCCAGAGCTAAAAAAATAATTGTTCTTATCTTAGGCAACTCAACATTCCAACCAACACGGATAAGAAGCAAGATAAATGCATGGTACCTCGGCCTCCAGTGTCCACAATCGGACACATGATCAACAAGCCATATTGTCAAAACAAAGTGGGATAATATTTCACTTCAAAGTCTGCTGCGGTAATTTTGCTGAAGGATATTTTGAAAGGAACTCTGGAAGCTCAATATCTGAAGGATCTATCGCCGGAATTGCCATGTATACATCTTCAGTGGAGAAAGGAATGCTGCAGGGATAGAAAAGGAAAAGCAAAGCAGAACATAAGAAAACTCTATCAACAGTATAAATACATTATGTATTGTTAAACGCAGATATAGCACCACTAAAATGCAGAATTTTCATTAATGGAATTCATTCAACCAAGCAACGGTGCAAATATTGGATGTAGCAGAGTTAGAAGCAGAACAAGTTGTGCACCATATCATTCACGAGGTTAACCCTAATTTTATATAATATGCAATTTATCACTAATTTTTAAACAGAGCAGCAAGTTGTCACCTAAGATCGTCATCCAATAAAAAGGAATTTGATGACAAATTCTGTGAATCCTTATTTACAATCTCCCTCATCTGGGACACAACCTGACAAATAAAACAAATATAGACATACTGTTATTTTAATTACAATCCAACAAAGTAATGAACCGACACTAAGCAATTGGCTAAACCACTTACCTCAGCTGACACACTGTGAGTCCCATACTTATCATCCCAGTACATTGTACTTATTCGATAGATTTGCCTAACTGTTAGCTTCTGCCAAATCATTCAGGACCGAAATATGATGAGACAAACTGATGACATTTTTCATACCAAAAGAATTAATTGAAAGGTACATAACTGTACATGTAAACTAACAAAGGTCTTACCGGGCAGAGATCTTGTTTTATCTCATCTAAAGATTTTTTCCTCTTTTGATGTATTACCTAGATGGGTGATCACAACTATGAGTATTGTGTACTGCACATTAAATGATTCAATAGCATAAAAGAAGAATAAAACAGTATTTGATGTATACCAGAAATCCAACAGCTTGTCTAATGTAATTTAGCTCATGCCAAGAGGTTCCTGCAAACTGCATTTGAAAATGCTTAAGAATACCCAATCTGTACAGGAAAAATAAAGGAAACTAAAAAAAACTACAAAGTACCTCCTCTGTGGCATTGACTATCCATTTTTCTAATTCAGCCAAACCAGATTTGACATATTCACCATTGGTAAATGTGCAGCATTCTCGCCGAAGTAGAAGACTACAATAAGTTCAGCCAGTTATTTCATCTTGTTTGAAGGAAGTTATATTTAAGTATTTGAAATCTTAAATCATGCCTATTAAACAATTGTATATTGATGAAAGAAAACACTTGTGTAGTGAGCTTCCGGATGAAAAATGAAGGAACCTGGAAGTCAATGAATCAGTCCGTTAATAAACTTAAAAACCAAATGCAGTTGATAATGGATTATTATGGATACATAAAAGTATGCTGACATGGTTTCCACGTAAACGGCCCATAAGTGAATCCAGGAATTTGATGATGCTATCCCACTCACTGCTTGGCGATTGTTGAGGAACTCCAGAGGGGGACCTAGATAATTTTCCGCCATGGACTCGCTGATTTTTTGGTGCCTTTTGAACAGACCAAGGAGTATTAGGCACAGGAGTTTATAGCAGTGAATCTCAAGAGCGAGAGCTTGCTTGAGATGGTTAGACATCCAATTTAAATCCAACGACGCACATAGGAAATAGTATCACGAAAATCAGAACTCTACCGATTCTCCATCGGGGGAAGCTTTTTAAATAAAGACAAGGGTACGAGCACAGAGCTGTAAGCTAGGCATAATGGTAATCTACCTGACCTGACTAACCGCACATTTCAAGAACAATCCCTACTCATACTGCATCTAGTGAAACCCAGGAAAGAAAGTAATTACAGTACGACTGAGTATCTCAACCAACAGAGAAAGCAAAATGATGCCAAATATTACAAGGATACAACTATAATTTTTATAAAAGAAAAGGAATACAAATATATTTAGGTTTAACCTGATGACAAGCACACCAATGGGATCACCAAAACAAGTTAGTACAAAGGATATATCATTGTTTAAGTTAATCAATTCGAAAAGATGTGAACCAAGAAGCTTAGCATATCCAAGAGATGCAGGAAAACAAGACACCTGAATACATTGTCCCAGTAGTGGAGATATTTCTTTCTTCAAATTATCCCGGATCAGCCCAAAAATTTTTTCTACACAAGCAGTCAATTGTTGTTTGAATAATAGAGCTGGATATTTTGCTTCCATGTGTGATAAACCATCATCTGATCCAAGATACTTGAAAGAAGACTTTGGACCCTGATAAACAATAACAAGGACATTAATTTTGTCATACTCCAATGAAAGGAAGTTCTGGACACAAGGGAAAAAAACTGTATGTGCTAACAAAATATACTAGCTACCAAAAAGCTTGATTTGACTACCAACCATATAAAATGGCACCTGATGCCTCTTAGTTATATAGGATTGTTCAGCAAATAATTTATTTGGACACTCTTCTCTATCATGGTTGATTACAAATACAGGACATAGGAAATCCATAGTCAAGAAAGTGCTTGTTACCCACAAGGTTGCATGCAGTGGAGCAGATCCCACCCCCGCCCCAAAAAAAAAAAAAAAAAAAAACCAAAGAAAACAACCATGTTTCAGCAGAGCCTTAAACTCCAACAATGTCATAAAGCAACATCTTCAGTCCACTCGACTTACATATTAATTTGATATTAGATCATCAGAAAACTTACGTGCGTTATTCTCCCATTCATGCCTGATCGCTGAGAAGAGGTAGTCAGAAAACCATTTGAGGGCTGGTTTCTTTGGAGAAGGCATAAAAGTGCTGATGCATTAGATAACCAGTAAGGAAAAGTGGCATCTTCGTTACCCTCCTAAAATAAAAAGCATATAAGAACGTGTATAACAGATGCAGTTTTCACCACAATCATAAATGACAGCAATAATATCCCTTCTAAATGCCACATTGCTACTGTCACATAATCAACTTGAGTATTTTCAAGCATAACCATGAAACTGTTGAGTTAATTTTTCATTTAAATATATTAAATCTTAAATTATATTTTCTGTATTTTGACTTGAAAGTTTTTAGTGTACAAACAATGTCAGTAACAATTTTGTTTAAAATAAATAAACATTATGACCAATTATCTCACAAAATATGATGTTAAAAAAGAATAAGGAACTGTGTAGATAAACCTCGAATTCTTGCTAGAAGCTCTTATTGAGCAAAGCAATTCATTAACCAGATTCTACAGATTATGGTAAGCATTAAAACAAATATATATGATATATAAAATGGACTTGGACAAAATTTAAAACTCATATCATGAATAAGATATAAATAAATAACCTTCATAACATTGTTGATGTTCTCAATAACGAAATCAAAGTAGACAGTCCTCTCAGATTCAAAGGCATGCCAATGAAGAAGGTATCTATAGATGACACAAGCAGCTGTTGGTTTTCCATCTTTGAAACCCAAATTCTCCTTAATGCAGCGTGATATAATTTCAAAGTTCACCTGAAAGAGTTTCAATTAATGAAGTGGGATAAAGACAACTATTTTTATCTTGGCACAAAAACAAGGTTTCTGGGTAACTAGAATACTTCCACTTTTAAGCCATTTTTCTGCCAAAAAACAAGCCATAATCACCCAAACAAAATCCAAAAAGAGACAAAACCTGAAGATTTTCAGCGACCGACTTTGATCGACGAGAATCAGAAAATCCTTGTGCTAGCGGTGCTATAAACTTGGAAGGTGTGGGTGATTCCTACAGTTGAAAGGGAAAAAGGAAAAATCAGGAAAAGTACGAGCAGTCATTTAATGGAGCCACCAAACGGAGCATTCATTTGCAGGAGACACCAAACTTACATATGAAGACTTGTGATCTGCAGAAGAAAGAACAAGCGCACCAGAGAATTTCTGTTTCAAAAGGAAAAGGAACCATTAGTTACAAGAATAATTATAAATTGAGAGTAGAAGATCTGACTACACTCATTAATAATGAGATAATCATTATGTGGCACTTTATCTCTGAAGCAAAGCCAACAAAGCCATATTATACGCTAAGTTACATAAGTTGCGCACTCATTAAGCCACAAGCATCTTTTATGCAAAGCCTACTTACATCAAAGAGAGGCTTGACAAACCCAGGCCGGTTACTTCTTGGAGACAGATTCAAGGTCTTCTGGCGTAGGATATGATTCTCATTCTCCAGATTCAAGAGCTTCTTTTCCATGCTGATGCAAAAGACTCACAATGGTCACAACTAATAAGCATATGCAAAAACATCACTTCAAATTAATTATATCCATGATGGTGTCATTGGGCTTACAATAAGGTAGCGTACTATTTCTTTAATTTTTCATGTTTAGAGTGAGGTGGAATATTTATGCAGGGACAACACAACTTTCTCAGAAAATACCTTTGCATATTCTGTTGGAGTTGCAGACATGTCTTTTCAACTTCGTCCAACTTCGCAAGAGTTTTGCTGCCATCTTCTTTAGCCTTGGCCAGTTCTTGCTCCAAAGATGAGTTTTTACCTTCCAATGCATTTAAGGAACTCTGAAAAGTAGATTATTGAAGTTCATGAGTCATCTAGTGAATAATCTAAAACAAGTTCTCATATTATTATATCAAACCTAGAATGAGCAACTGGGTAACAATGGTAGCAGCAAATATTTCAAAAATTAAAGAGCTAACCAGAAAGACTATAAAGTAGAGCTAAAGTCACATAACAAAGTAAAAGTGAAATATGAGCACTTTATTCAGAGACCATTAACAAAACAAAATGCTAAAAAGTTGAAAATGTGAGAGAATTGATGATGGACCCACAAATTAGGTCATGAAAACTGGTTTTGCCACTATTTGAAGTATGCCGATAAATATAGTATCCCAGCGTTAAAACTTTAAATATGCACAGATCTGACGGAAAATACAAAATGAAAAAAAATGCAAATATTACAAATATCTTTAAAGATTCCAATTTATCTACATCAAAATTATGTCGTAGATCAGAAGCATTAATAAAATTAACTGATAAAATTATAACAAAGAGGAAAAACAAGAATATCATCTTAACATAAACAAAATTTTAGATGCTTAATTAAAATAACCACTGACGGAATAAAAAATCTTTAACAGAAGAAGGAAATGTAAATCTACCTTTAAAAGGGTATTTTCACTCCTCAGTTCAGTCAAATAAATTATTTCTTTTTCCGATGCAGATTTTTCCTTAGCTGATAATTCAAGCTGCCTTTCAAGTACTATGTTCTTATTGCACTCGTTAACAGTTGCAAGTTTGGCAGCATCAAGTTCAAGCCTCAGTGATTCCACAATCTTTTGAAGTTTCGAAATTTCCAATAATTTAGCTTCTTCATTGGAAACCTGCACTCCAAATCAGTGGCAAAAGGTGCAGCACATTATAATTTCTTTTCAAACCATAAGAAGACAAAGAACTCATTCAAATATGCATGTTTGCTGGGCATGTTTTATATAATGACAATTCGTGTTATATATGATAAACAAAGCAAATGCATGACACAAAAATAACGAAGGCGATTACACTCCCATATCATTTTTTTAACCACGACCTTGAATTTTGTAACAATAAGAATACTTATAATAAGAAAAAATAATTATCAGAACACATAGGGCAAGAAGTTTGGTATGTATGAAGACACCATGGATGTCCGATAGTAACATATGATCGATAAACGGAGATATACATCTAAATAAAAAGCAAATATTCTTAGTTTTTTTGGTGAAACACGATAAGAGATAAAATGAATCCACCAATTATATATCACTAAGATGAGAGTTTTTAATCACAGTGGTCACATGCCACATGCTATAAACATAGGAGGAAGAAAAGGAAGCTAAAACTTAATATTGTTAAGCAAAAAAATCACAGATCTTAATTCTACCACAAACACTTTAAACAGGTCAAGTTTGAAAATTTTGGAAGTATACAGCAGAAAACCGAAATGAAATAGATTAAGAATAGAATAACATCAATGCTTATTCTTAATTCCTTCAGTAAATACTCAAATAATTAATACCCGCAATCTTTTCTCCAGATGCCATCGCCAAGTGAGATCCTCCAATTGCTTTTCAAGCTTGCTCTTCGCTAAACGCAAGGCACCAGCCTCATTAGCCTCCTGTAGAAGAAATGGAGAAGGCTAATTATGTAGAGAGTACAGATATTGTCCAGTTTGGATGCATCGTTGGAATAACAATGAAATCTGACAGAGAGTTGGCCAGATGTGCCTTTAAGAACTACAGGGAGACACCAGACATAGTTTAACTGCAAATGAAACTATACTTGCCAATTCAAGAACCGACTAATCAAAAGTAACACAAGGATCCCTAAAAGAAATGGCTGGTGACACTAAGCAGGAAAGCATGGTGAAATTAATGTTTCACCTGTAGATACTCTGCGTGCCATACATTTTATGTTGGACAATACACCATGTTAAATCATGTAAATGTGCTGTACAATAATGTATAAAAACACCAAGAAACATTAAATCCAATCAACTGAATCCTTCCCACAACTGATTTGAAGCAGCAACCCAAGAATATTAGACTTTTATAAATTTTAAAACACTTCATATTTTACCCACTTGAATACTTATTCTCTAATTTGAACCTCGGAAAAAACGAAGGTTAAAAGTGATTATACATCGAGAATGACAACATCCTAACACCTCCTATGCCTCATGACAAAATTTAATATGTGCTGAAATTGCAACATACCACGTCAAAAAAGAAAAAAAAAATCTTCAGAACCTATGATACAAAACAATGTTCTCACCTTTTTAAGCCTCCTAAATTCTCTTTTTGCCAACTTTTGCCTCCACAGACATTGTATTTTAATAATCTTAGATTGGCGGTTGTGATAAATCGAGCGAACCTTGAACATCCTCCAATGGGCCTGAGACAAATGTAATTTGTAAAATGTAAACAATAGCATATCTTGGAATACTTTGTTTACTTCACTTCTAGAATTACTTCTGTGTTTCAATATTTTCCACATGCTTGAACAAAAAAAGATTTTCAGATAATCATCACATAAGTCAAACAAAATAATGCAAAATATGTGATTTTCCGAAAATCTTTCTCATGCAAATTGCAAAGCATGTTGCAACATAAAACAAAACAACGCAAATCATGCTTCAAGCAAGCCAAAGTCAAAAATATGATTCCTCAAATATTTGATGTTCCATGGGCAAGTATGACTGTTCATGGTGAATCAGAAAGTCCAAGAAGATTGTCCTCCACAAACACATTGCAAATAAATTATGAACATGTATATCAAGATCTAAGAGAAAATTCCAAACACAAATAACAGAACCTAATAACAACCTGGATAATAGTGGCAGCAGTGTGTTCCTTCCAATAAAGAAACTTCTGGCGGGATAGGATACCCCGGATACTAGATTGTATGAGTAGAGAAGCTGCACAGAGTTGCATATATTTATGCCTTAAAAACCAGCATTTGACATATTTCTGCATCACAACAGCAGCTGCTGTCTCCCGCTTAAAAGCAAACCTATTTCGGTCAATATACCCTACACAAGAATGATAAAACAACAAATTGTAAACCACTTCGTGGTCAAATTCTAGAAATCCAAATTTTCACCAAATAATAAAACTTCAATCTCAAACCCACGTGATTTGCTTAAAATAAAATTCATGGCACTGCTAAGGTAGAAGGGAAATGGTTTACACAAATAGAAGTCTCTTGATGATGCTAATACCTAAATAACATTACAGAAGAAAGTTCTGAGTTATAAAATCACAATCAATAAAACATACAGACATCCCAAGTTCCTTTAGTCATAATAAGCATCCACTTTAGCTAAGAGAGTTATGATCCACTCTATAACAATACTTTTAATAACCATAATTCCTCTAATTTTAGGTAACTGAAAACCCAAACATACTGACGACCACATACATCAAACTTCAGAGGTCATCATCCTTGGTTATTCTATTCAGCCACAAAAAATTAACAGCATCACAGAAGTTACAATTTGCAAGCTGTTTTCAAGTTCTGAGCATGTAAAGATTACCTCTGCAAGATGCTTGAAGAGAAATTGCAGCAATACGTCTTGTAACAAAATCCCTGCGTGTAACAAATGTCCGCAAACGACTCTGAATACACTTGGCTGCAGAGTCCAAAACCTCAGCTCGTCGTGAGTCTAAGATACCAATCTGTCCAGCCCTAAGGAAAACTTTGGTTTTTCCCAACTGCAAAGGGGAAGGGCAAATATAAATATGTACATTAGGTGTCATGAAAGAAACATTGAAAAAGTCAGAATTAGGGATTACATAGCAGCAGATGCAAATCTGGTGTGTTAACCTCTGACTATTGACAAACTAACCTGAAAGTTCCCAAGCTTTAATCTCTGTAATATTTTCTCAGTCATTGTTCTGGCATCATAACTGCAACAACAAAAAAAGTGAATATTCAACTTGTCTAAAAAAATTCAAACAAGAAACCACAACCACAATCATGAGCAGGAAAGAGACACCATACTGCATCAAAATTTAAATCCTATGTATCTAAGATCAGAAGTCCAGCAAGAAATTGATACCATGTTTGTAGTTATCTTTGCAAAATATGCAAACTATCAATATGTTGACATGTTCATTCTCCATGATGATGAAGAAACCCACAAAATAGTGAAACAAAAAATTTACTACCGAACAAGATCAATGGTCATAATATATATATAGCAAGAGAAAGGCTGCCAATTATATACCATAAAGTACCAGGAAAAGAAAGAAAAGAAAATATACTAAAGACAGAGTGAAGCTGAAAATTAATTGAGATAACTTAAAGCTTATTCACAACAAATTTATTAAAAAAAAACGAACTGAGAAAATTAAGAATCCCACCTTCTAACCATGATATCTAATAAAATAATAACAAAATAGTGATACAAAAATTACTACAGAAATAGCAAGAGAAAGGCTGCCAACTATATACCAGAAAGTACCAGGAAAAGGGAGTAAAGAAAACACACTATAAAGCTGAAAATTAAATGAGATGACTTCAAGTTTATTCACAACAAATTAAAAAAAATAGAAATGAGAAAATTAAAAACATCACCTTCCAACCATAATATCTAAGAAAATAATCCCGTATCGATCTACAAACTCATGATAAGTCTTCCGTGTAGGATAACCTGCCAGGCTAATACGAACAGCCTCTAAAACACCCTACAAAATTATAGGAAAATCCATTTAATAAACTTATATGGACCACTATTGAAACAAATAAATCTATCTAAAATAACTTTTGTGAGTTATAACACCATCGGTGCCTCTTTATTGTGTTTCCAGACAAGCAAAAAGGAAGAATAAAAAGAACACCAGCAATGTTTTAGATGATAAGTTAAGCTTGAATCGGAAAGTTCTTGACTTAGAAAAGAGCATTTGTATTCAGAAGAAACTTATTGAAAGATGATCATTTCGCAGCTTGCAGGGCTTAATGGAACTCTAAGATTGAAGACAAAATGAAAACAAACATTTGCAACCAACAGAGACACTTGACAAAAAAATAAGGTTTATATAGAACTTGTGATTGTGAGAAGTTTGCTGGCACTGACCCCGCAACGCAATTGATGTAGTATGCTCTGATTCTCAAACCTGTGAGGCCGATTGGACGAGTTTGGCTTCACACATCGAATGTAGTGTGGCTCTGTGGAGCTGAGGGTTTCCATAAGAGCTTGAAGTTGTTGCTGCGAGAAAAGTACAAAGGAGTGACAGACCCATTATGAATCGAGTAATGAGTATGAAGCAAATGGGAGAGTGGATTTTTGAAGCAACGCATAATTCAAGTAACTAAAGTGTAACTCAAAAATAGGTGGGAAAAAATATAATTGAAGTAAATATAACACTTTATAGCATTTAAGCTAAGCATAGACAATAAGGGCCTATCAAAATATAAAAGAATCACGTCCAAATTACGTAATTAAATACCACGATAGTTTATAAATCAATTCTACTGACAAATGATCGTAAACAGATGACTGACACAGCAGAAGTAATATGTAATCTTTTAGTAATTTTGGATCAATTTTTTCTTGTTCGTGTCATGTAAATGTGGTCAGTGACAATTCAAAGGCTCATTATTTTGGGGCCTTGTATGTAGCTTTTACTGACTTCTAGGCTCCAAGAGAGTGAAAGACTGCTGAGTCCTGAGAGAACATCAGGCTGACACAGCGCATCTGGTTGGAACTCGGAAATGCACTACAGGATGTATCACAGGATATCCAATTTTACTCCATATTTTATGTTACAACGCATCTGGTTGGAACTCAGAAATGCACTACAGTATGTATCACAGGATATCCAATTTTGCTCCATATTATATGTTAAATAATTTACATTTTAGTACTGTGGAGCCCTGAGAGAACACCAGCCTGATAGACTCTTCCCATCAGCTGGTAGAGTTTTCTCAATCCCTCCTTTAAAAGAGGATTAGTCGATTCTTTTTATTCCCACAACTTAAAGATGACACGTATTACCAAGCAACTAGCACAGAAAAGATCCACCAAATCCAAAAGGAAGAGAGGACCACAGTTTGAACAGCAGCTAATCTTCCACCAACGAGTAACTTGACAACTATTTCTGTTTAAACCAGTCAAACACCAAGAGTTCCTGGCCATCCAAAAAGGCAATCACAAGTTCACAACAAAAGTTAGAAGGAGAAAGCGTTTTTAAAAAATTTATAAGATCGATACAACTGCCATCTGAAGCTCTCTCTTATGAAGAGCAGAAAGTCAGCTGAGCAAAGATTCTATGGCATAAAGTATAAAGTCGATTTAAACTGATGGGAGCAAAACCAACTGCTTTCTAATTACAGGTGAACAGCCTAACATCATACCTGCTGTTAGAAATTAAAATGCCTCACATAATAACAAACTACTCCGGTACTACCTATGAAATAATTTACACCCCAACCTCTAGTTTTAATTTTAAGACATTTAAATGCTGTTTAGTTCACTATAGCATGAAAAAAAAATCCGAAACAGCTTGCATAAGAATAAGGAATAGATTAAAGGCTATATTTGGTACCTTAAATCGAGATGCCACTGATGAAAACTTGTATGATGATCGAGAAGCTTCTTCAGGTAGTGCTGGAAAAAGGCTAGCGATGAAAGAACACTTTGAAGAAGCTAATAAGTTGCAGTGTTCGACCACAACATAATCACGATTTTTGTGTAAAAATGTATCGGTCTGATAATTGACCTAGAGAAATAGGGAAAGTAAATATATGACAATGATTAACAAAATTAGCAATGCATCGAGACTATATAACATAACATACTTTGCCAGCATAGTGTGAAATGATAAAATCTGTTTCAGAAAATTTAGCACTCTCCCATCGTGGGTGTGATCGAAAATTCTGCAATAGCTTGTTTGAAAAAGTTTTGTGCGTTGATTTGGGAAACATGCTGCATGAAAAAAGTAGAGCAATATGATCAGGGTGAGTCCACAAAACAATTAAGAGCAACTCAAAAAAAAGTAAGGTAATATTAATGTACCAAGCTTCATCCAACAGAGCAATTATTCCAATGGGCTTCTGCAAAAGGATAGATATAAAGCTTGAGTCCAAATGAGAAACATGTAGACGTAGAAACAAATGAAACAAGAGCCATATAACCTTTTGGAGTCCTTTTGAAAGTGAAAAATACATTGTAATGTAAAGCGAAAAGGTTAATCACTTGAAGATTTTTGAGTGATTTCAGAGGTGACAAATGACTGTAGGTTTCAAGAGCACATAAGGTGTGTGTACAGTTCATAATCTTAAAGCTTGAAAAACTTCAGCTTACTGTGTTATACTCTTATTTAAAGATAACTCTTTAAACAATCAACTGCATGTAATACAAAACTCAACATCATAAACATGATTTACTCTAACCATATAGTCACAAAACAAGTTTTAGGCTAAAGCAGACATCATGGGTTGTAAGCATGTGGCATAAGCAGGTCAAATTATCAAGATTAGTCAAATCATTTCAAATCTTAGTATGGTTGCTATCCATACAGCTGCTCCTTGATAGAAATTGCCGCTGGTGGAAAAATGGCGATTTTGCTCACATGAAAGATAAGATAGAAAGTAATAAGAGTATCGGATCTTAATTCCATCAGATCTCAAATTGGTCAAGTGAAGGGTAATGAAAGACCTTCTCTATCAAGTCCAAAACATCTTGATTGTCAATAAACTCTATATAGCTCCAATCAATTTCTTCTCTTCGATATTCCTCCTGCTCCATCTTAAACACATGCTGGGAAAAAAGGATACAGAAGATAAATATAAAAGTAAGTAAAGACCAAGCACATCATGACCACATTCACCAAAAATCATGCATCACCTCATTAAAATGTTGTTGGAGTTTCTCGTTCGCGAAATTGATGCAGAATTGCTCAAAACTGTCCAAATGGAAGTAGATGAGCCAAGTTCACCAGAAATAAAAATAAAAATAAAAGGTTAAAAGCAGGAAAAGTTAAGTTCCCAAAGCAGACAACCATCAAATTAGAGAATAGGTAATCTACAGAAACCAGCAGAAACATGGAATTATGCCAGATACCAACAACAAAGCAGCTCTGATGCCTGGTTTCCAAATATCAATTATGCACCAAAAGCTCAAAAGACCAGACCAAGACTAGAAAATTTATTAACACAATCGACCAAGAATAGCTAGAATGAAGCATTTATAATCCCCCTCATACATGATGACATTCAAAAGAAGCTCATTTGCCTCGGGTTTCAATATTCCGCTTCATTATGGGTACTTTTAGAACAACCAAATTGATCTCTTTCAAATGTTGTAAATGCAATCGCTCGAGAAAAATAGAAATACAATGTGGAATAGCATTGATGTAACATAAAATGGCACTTAGGCTATTCGAGCTAATATACATATAACATGGTCTTCCTTGCTTGGTCAGGCTCTTCTTTGTTTAATCTAATTCTCAGTCTTTGTCCAGATATTATAGGAATAAACAAGTACATGTTTTTAAATGGAAAAAGAAACAATTCGATTACGATTTACCTGTTCGACTTAAAGCATTCAAACCCATAAATGTCCAAAACTCCAATTTGCATCTTAGAATCCAGATCTTGTCCAACTGATCTATTAATCTTCTCAACAAGCCTGAAACATATTGAAATTGTCCAGATCAACATTCATGTAATTAATTTAATCAAGCCTAGTATCAACAGTCCATAAAATATTCAGCATACCAATCAAATAGTCTAGCATAAACAGTCTTGACCAAAGCATCCCGGCCAGCTACAGCAGCATTACAATCTAGAGCTTTCACTATTATGCCTTCATAAGTTTGAATTGAGCGCGTGCAAAGTGTGTCTAGCAAAAGATTAACATCACACCTGAGCAAAGAGAATAACTAATGATTCTCAAAAGCAAACGAACCAACCTCATAAAAAACAACAATACTACACAAGTAACCAACACATAAGCAACAAGAAAAGAAACGGGTAAGAGTACAAGTAATAAAGATATAATCAGAACTATCCAGGAACAAAAAGGCTGCCTACATAAAAAGATCAGCAGCCATATGCAAATGCATAAAAGAATTCTGATCCTTCATGACTGATGAATCGTGCTCTTTTCCAGGAGAGAACTCCACATTTCCAAGATGAAGAATAGCGGCCAAGGTTCGAAATATTGATTCCTGTGGAAAAATGCATATAAAAAGACAAGCCAAAGAAACATCACTCGCATGATAAAAGAAATTTGCAGCTTTTAGTTTGAAAAACCTGTTCCTCCTCACTTATGCCAACTATACTCATTGCTCTCTTTGTCTTCTCATATTCTTCAGCACTGTTCACTCCATCTAACTCATAAGTCTTACTCTGATTCAGGTAATGATACTCGCTGGGATGACCTAGTTTGTAAGCTTCTGCATCCTGAACAAAAACAGTGTCCACAAACAAGAAATCTGGACGTTAAAAGAGCTAAAGGCTGTATTGAACTTTTAACAACTGATGTCCGTCCACCACCCATAAAAGCGCACACAATCTCATCAACTAAACACATAAAATAAAATTTTAACTATTTATCTACATTTATGGAGGGGTTACTTTCAATGATCCGTAATACAGTATGTTATGCACGACTAAATTAAAAGCAGCAAGCTATAATCGAAGTAACAGGCAAACAGAGTAACAGTTATGAGTTCCATTAAATGGTTTAGGAGGTGTCATTCTAAACATTTCTGGAATGAATTGGCTGACTGCTGACAATGGTAAGACTGCAACAAATCAACACGACGAGCCACAGCTTCTCAAAATTGATAGCAAATGTGTCGGGTAAAAATCAACAAATGATTCATAATCACCATTGCACCACATCAATTCCAGCGAGGAAGGAAAGTACGTTCAATTATTGGTTTGTTAAATACTTTAAACAACTTCAGAAAAAGTCTTATCACAATTCTTAATATACAAATATTTGTAAACAACGTCAGAAAAAGTCTTATCACAATTCTTAATGTACAAATATTTGAATTTCAATTTACTAAAGCATTCTTCAAGAGATGCACAGCAGATGCAAACAACTGATAAAAAGAGTCCTAGATGCACACAACTAATGATTGAGAGTACCCTGCCAGATGCACACAACTGATAGAAACAATGGTAGTTTCTCTCAGGGTCAGTAATTTGAACAACACGAGATCGCTCCAGAAGGTATGTTCTAATTGCAGCTCCTGAAATTCTGCCACTTGAATTAAACTGGATTTCAACAAATTTGCCAAAGCGACTGCATGTAAGCAGAAAACATAGTATTATAATCCGAAGTTGAACAAGGATATGATATCTAAGTTCTGATAATGAAACTTTTATCATTTTTTCCACAACATTGTTGAGGACAGGAAAGCAAATAAAAAGGCTAAGCCTGGCAATAGTACAAGCTTCAGTTGACATGCTGGGTAAAATAATAGTTAGATTGAAATTATCCTTTGATATATGCTTAACATTTCATTTGAAAGAAACTACGTAATCATCGACGAGAAAAGATTGACAAAAGCAATAAATCCAGGCTTCGATCAGATGTCATTCATTGATATGGTCTCAGTTCTACAAACACTCACAAGTACAAGCGACAGTGAGACAAGAAATTCGACAAAAAATCTTCTTCGTATTTATCAAAGTCACGACTAGTTTAAACAATGAAATTCCAGTCTGCACTATAAACCATGTGGAGGAATTACTCAAACATAAGCTTTACTTGATTTAAATGAGTGTCATAAGATACCTTGAATTATCATTTCTAACTGTTCTCGCATTACCAAATGCCTCCAAAAGTGGGTTTGACTAAAAAAGAAACAGGTAGATGTTAGCACTGATTGCAGCTCAATAACACATTCTGGTTCACAGTAACAATAATACAATAATTTTGTTATTAGGTTTCTTAACCAAAATAGTATGTTATTTTTCTGAATCATCTACAGATCTACTGACACGAGAAGAAATTTTAACTAAAATGACACTTAAGAAGGGTTGAAAAGGCCAATACCTACAGCTATTAGTTTTATAGTGCAAGTGTTGAGTCAACAAGCACTAGATGATCAAATAGATTAAAATCCAACCTCGAGAACTTGTTGTTCAACAGTTCTATCGTCACAAGCAACACGGCCACCGACATGCGTAAGATATTGCATTATCAACTTTGTTGTCTCAGTTTTTCCGGCCCCGCTTTCTCCACTGACCAGTATAGATTGGCTCTTACCCTCACTCGTCATTGCTCTGGACCATAAATATCAAACCAGCAATGATCAGATCGCATACAAGAATACTCATTGAATTCTAACCATAACAAAATAATCAAATGAGGAAAACCTGTAAGATGCATCAGCCACTGCAAATACATGGGGGCTCAGTTCACCAAATGGAGTGCCTTTATACTGCTCCATCATGTGCATGTTATATAAATGAGGAAGCTTGGTAAATGGGTTGACTGCTATCAGAATGCTTCCTGTATATGTCTAACAAGGACATAAAGCTATGTCAGACAAAAAACAGAGAGACCGGGATCGTGAAAATTCTTTTCGAGGAATAAAAAGATTGAATATATACATACATATTCTTTTAGAGGAATAAAAAGAATGAACACATACGTACATACATATATGTATGTAAATCAACAGTTAAGCTTAAAATTTCAGATGGAAAATTAATATGGTAAACCAATGCAGAAACAGATTAAGAAACCAAAAATCGTACTGTATCAAAACAAACGACCATTGTCCTGATTCATAAATCGATTTAGATACTACAAAAGAATAAAACTTTACTGCTCGTAGCCTCACTGACAAGTGCATGATTCAAACAGTTTGTACCTGACAAAAGAGGATTAATCTACAAGATATACAATATCGAAAAAACAAATAATAGGCATAAAAAGAAATGAAACCGGGCAAAGAACGATCCATCGAGCTAAAAGGAAACATCCAAATGAGGCTTCATAAGCTTTGTTCCACAATTTCCACACTATAAGAAGTCCCTCTAATGTGAGGGCTCGTTACAAATCATTTTTAATTCACATGCAATTAGCATTATTAAGGTAAACAGTTAACTAGTTTTCGATGTTAATGCTAATAATCCTAATTGCATGCTAATTAAATGTGATTAGGTAGAAGGCCCTTACATCTAAGATTCACACAATGCTAATATTTATGTACAACTTATCACGTACCGCTATCTGTATGAGTAATTAGGTAGTTGGAGTGCATACATAAGACCAAAGGATTTTAATATGCAATCATCAGGCTAGCAACAATATGTTGGATTCCTTCACAAGTTCGAACTTAAATCTTTCTTTCTATGCGACACTGATTCAGAGTCTTTTTTTACCAATGTTTCTTACTTTTTCAAATTGATAGACATTTTGCAAAGTAGTATTTAGATGCGCGATATAAAAATGGTTCTCTTCGAATTGAAGCCCATAATGACTTAAAATTGTAAACAATGTGTCCCTATCAAAAACTATAATCCTGCTACCGCTCAAACATCTGCAACACCAAAAATGAAGACAAATATCCTACGCTAGCAAGCCATGCGGAATCACTCTAAGCATAAAAACATATTTGTTATACGGCAATGGCCAGGTAAAGTTCCCAAGTTCAGAAGCTATTGGACCAAACACTGGAATGCAGTGAAATTGGTCCTTCTACTCTTTGAAGTATAAACGACAAAAAACTAACAAAATTGCTTCTTCAACATGCAATACATTCCCAGATCGAAACATGATAAGCACTAATATATGAAACAATAGTATATGAAGTATTAACGCACAAATGGCAAATAGTAAAAGTTAGCCATATGCTTTTAAAATTTTGACTTTGTAGAACTGCAAGTGGAGGATTTGTTTACAGCCAAAGAGATGATAAGATTGTTAAACTAATGAAGACTAGTTATTGCACGACTTGGAAAAAATGAGCAAAAGCGAGATTTACATTAGAGAATCTCCTTCCATAGTAAGTGTGGAAACAAAGCACAAAAAACATTCCTTCAAAGAACATTGAGAACATAACAATTAGTTCATGTAATAACTAAACCTCTCTTCATAATGGATATACAACACATTTAAAATCTCATGAAAGTGCCGTCAGTATCACCACCGCTTTAAACATAACAATGCCTTAACAGTAATCTAAGGCATACGTGAAGCTCGCAAGCTAACTTTTCCCCCTCTCATTCATACAAGTGAGGCAACATTGCAACCAATACGAGAAAGTGAAAGCCATTAAGGAGCTCACATATATTTCGTTGAGGGCGTATCTTCTCTGAAGATTATCAAGAACTCCAGGCTCATTCAAATAAGTCAATTTTGTCATGTCGTCCACTCCTCCAAGCTCTGCTTCCGTGTCCCGCACATGCAATTTCTCCGGCAACGCCAGCACCTGCATAACAACACATGTATTCCCATACAAAACCAATAATTACACTGTCCAAGTTCAAATTTAGGGAAAAATCAAAGTATACCTACGAAGAAAAACACTAAAAGAAATCACCTTTTTGCCGGATATAGTAAGGAGCTGAACTTGTCTACCAACAAAATGGATAACTTCAGCAGCAACCCAGGCCGAGTCCTTATCTTCCACCCACACCTTAGCCCCCTTCCGGAGAGCCATTTTTCACTTCTTCTCCGATTCCCAGAAAACAAAGTTTTACAGCAAAAAGATGAACAGCTTTTGAGATTTGAATACTACACGAAATCACAAACCCTAGTCCCCCTTGATGAAACAGACCAAATATAGCACGTAAAGGTGAAATTTTTCAGCTTCCCGCCCTAATAGGAAGGGTACCCGATAGTCAAAATTTGCAATACCAACCTTCCGGCCATTTCATTACAGTTATAAATATATATTTATTAAAAAACCCAAAAAGACAGCTCTTTTATTTATGACACATCACTGTTCTTTCAACAAATTTAAAACTTCACTTCACCTCCCACACGTAAATCATTTTTTTTATAATCTGGAAAAGGATTGGATTTGGATATTAAAGACACAAACAAATTGTGGGTATCGCTCCCTGTAAACCATCGCAGGAGACACGTCAACAGCTGCGGCGTTTGAATTTTATTTTCTTTTCTTTTCTTTTCATTTTGCTTGTTAATTAAGAGTTAAGACAACGTGCAGGGGAGATGTATTGTTTGTTTCATTATCCCATCACAGTCGGACGTATGGCTATGGATATTTTTCTTTGTTTTCATTATTTTTTGATGATTTAGATTAACAAGTTTGTTCTATGGATCCCACAAAAATACAATAATATCAGATTAATTAATCTCCATTTATATTTGAAAACATGTGAAGATCCATATATTTACTCTCTTCCAACTTATCCATTTCATTCCCAAACAAATAATCCAAACGCAAGAACTGATAGCAAAACAATATTTTTAAAATAGACAAAGACAATAACCATACGTGATTTGAAATATATACTCGAAAAATAGGGATTTTTAAACCTTTAGGATTGAATAGTCCCTAGAAACTCTATGTTCCCTTCAAAATATCAATTATATCATAGCTACCATTGTGCCGATTGTCAACAATTGACAACCAAGAGATGGCAAAAAATCAAAAACACAGTCATAGAACTAGTCTTTCACGTATTGAAACTCGTATAAAATATGATCATAAAATTTTAAAAATTTTAATCAGATTTACGATTTTTAAATGTTTTGTGTGAGTTTTGGTCCTTTTGGATGATTAGTTTTTGTTAGTAATATATTTAAACATGTATTTTGAAAGTTGTAAGTGGGTAGTAAAATATATAAGCAAAAATTTGTGTGAAACGGTCTCACATGTCGTATTTTGTGAGACATATCTCTTATTTGGGTCGTCCATGAAAAAATATTACTTTTTATGTTAAGAGTATTGATTTTTATTGTAAATAACTGTACGATTGACCCGTTTCACAGATAAATATTCGTGAGACCGTCTCACAAGAGACCTACTCAAATATATATGTCATACACACATATTAAATCGAAACATTCAATCAATATCGACTTGAGATATTTATTTCATACATATATATTTAAATTGAGACATTTAATAAATGTCGTGTCTCGAAATACTTTTGTTACACATATATTCATCTGAAATCATTAAAAAAATTTTCGAATATATTGTTTTATGGTCCTAATAATGCTGATTTGAGTAATATTTAATAATCATAAATAAAAATATACATACTATCGATGATGTTAGCTCTATTTTTGAATATAGATTTGGATGCGAAATGTCTTATTTCTATTTTCAGATACTTTTCTGATTAAATTTCAAAACAATTAATCGATAGATTGTGGTTCTTGGGAAATGAAATAAAAGGAATGGACCAAAGATTGATGACTATAACCCATGGAATAAGGTGATTGGGGCCCAATACTTCTGACAAACCCATGTCCAATGCCACTGGAAGGAACCAATGGACTATGATATATCCACGATAAAGCGTTTCTATAAAGCGTGTTCTTAAAATATAAATATAGTGCAGTCTTA
Source organism: Primulina huaijiensis (assembly GCF_012295235.1). Lineage (NCBI taxonomy): Eukaryota > Viridiplantae > Streptophyta > Magnoliopsida > Lamiales > Gesneriaceae > Primulina > Primulina huaijiensis. The sequence continues at coordinate 4,743,879 of NC_133317.1, read as the reverse complement.
AATGTATACGTGGCATTTTTCTACATAAAAATAGTGACAATCCTTAAAAAACGTCTCCCAATTTGAGACATTTTAAAAAAATATATGAACTGACAATATCTTATATTTCATCTGGCCTGAGCATGATGAAACTAAGGTTGACTACAATTATTTGAAATGCGTTTGGGTAACGTCCTTGTTCGATTGAATTCGAAATCTGATTGTGACAAACTGACTCAAAATAAATATAAATTATATATAGCAATAAATCGTGATTTTTCCTTTTTACGTGGTTGACATCTACAATATTATTAAAAAAAATCATGATAAGCACCAAAAGTTTAAGGCTGCCTTGTATCAATTGTGAGAGGTTTTTTTTTTTTACCTAGTTTTTAAAATAGAAAATTTGCATGCGATTTTTGATATACACGTTAAAATCAACATAATAATTTTTCGGTAGACTTTTACTTATTAAGAAGTCTACTGGGAAGATGATATCGAGTTTGAGATCCGACTCGTCTCCAACTCGAAATGAATAGTAGGGTTCAATTCGAGTGTAACTGATGTTTATACCACTTTTAACTGGGAATGGACTTAATGCTACAAGAATCAGATTCCCCACTATTAGTAGAATGCTGCACTATTCATTGATGTAATTCATTCTTATCAGCAGATTCTGTGTGCATAGCCAGCACCTTGATTCACAAGCTTCCATCTCCTTTTATCTTCCAAATATCACACCTTTACAGGCTTGAATTAAGACTGAATCCATCGCGTTTTCTTTTGAAAACATTTCGGTTTAAATGAAAATTTTTCGCATTTGAATGGAGCAAGCGGCTATTCGGAGGACTGGTTGCAGGTTTTCATCACATGATCAGAGGCTTGTAGCTATAGGCTTGACGATTCTTGCAGTAGTTTCTCCCCTGTACATTGATAAAATATCTTTAACCGAGCCCGAGTTCGATGAACAACCCTTCAACTTCTCTTCATATCTCCCTCTGCTGCTGCTGGTTTTGATCACTGCCATTGTTGTTTCGGGCTACTGGGAGCTCGGATGCTCCAGGCTTGATCCGTACTGGATTCATCGTGCCGGTGGCTCTTCGGTGGGAATTATAATCGTCTTGATAATCCTAGCTTTCATTTTGAAGTGTAAAGCTGCTAACATGGATAAAGATGTTAGCTTTTTCACTTGAGATAGTTTCATTAATCTTTATTAACAGCTAGTACTCATGTTCCTAAAGCTTCTAGTATTTCCATACAATTCATTTCTGTTCTGATTCATAAGGAACATGTGTTTGATGCTTTCCGTAACACGAAACGACTTGTCTACAGGTCATATTATCAATCTTGTGTATAAATAAAGCAAAGTTCCTCCTGAGGACCATGTTCCTCTAGAACAACTAAGACAGTCAAGACTTGTGGTCTGTTGCAATGGAATCAAAATCAATGCAGCGAAAGAGTAAGTTACGCCCTGCTCAAGCATTCTCATTTACAAAGATGATGATACTTGGAATGGTTGTGAGATAACTTCAATTACAGCCGCCGGGCTTTTTTTATTATATATGTACGGTAAAGCCTCAAAAAATTTTGTTCAGATTTTCGAAATTTGAAATGAGATTCAACAAAGGATAATAACAACTTGATATCATCGATCTAATGACATTCAAAAGAGACATTCAAGGAGTGTTTTGCTTGCACAAGTAACAGTCATTTTAAGACTAATGAAGACCGTAAAAGATGGCTGCAATGGCTTTGAATGACAGACACTTCATCTCACCTCCATGGGCCTATAAATACCATGCATGATGGCACAATGAAGCCACAAAAACATCCACAAACACTCTGAAAGTTTCAGCTGAAAGTTTGCTAATTTTCGAGTAGAATTTGTCCCTTTTCGCAATACTTGGCAACATAAAAAATTCTAGCAGATTCTGCACGTCTTGGATAGCAGAAACAACTCGAGCAGTTCCAATAAATTCAAAGCACTTGCAGCAGCCAAGTTCCTGTCTAGTTCGAGGGAAGCAAGTGAACAAGATTGGAGTTCGAGTATTCCACTCAATCTTCTTCCACGTTTCTTAAGATCAAAACCAAGTTAGTGGGCTTATGTATATGTGTTTTAAAATACTAATATTCCTGTTTTTGAAAACACAACTGCACACTACTCCTTTCACGTTATTTGGTTCTTCCATGTTTCGTTCCACATGATTCATCTCTTATGCTTTGACGTATTAAAAACACACTGTTATTATTTGAATTAAAAACGGCAACGAAATTTCCGAGACATGATAAGATAAGGCCCTGATGCGGTGGATTAGAATAACTGATATATGGTCTCGTCTCCTTAGACAAATAACAATCAGGGACTGGTCAGTTTATCAATGATAAAGAGATGAATAACAGTGTCTTGTTTTGATATGTTATGCGATCTTTCACCTTTGAACTCTTAGTATATGTATATTTCGATATTTTTGTGTGCGGTTGGCTCTCACATGCTGAGTGTTTCCCCAAACACTCATCCTCTTACTTCCCTTCTCAGATAAAGGCGAAGATCAACTGAAAAAGGATGAACATCACATGTTTTATTGATGATGATCAAGTTCGAGACATGAAGTTCAAGCATCGGTTTTAGTTTTATTTGCTTTACATTATCGCTTTTGAAATCGTGTTATGCATTGTAAAAATTATGTAATAGACTGGTTTTTGGCGAGTTCATGTATGGCGTGATCTGTTATTATACGATTTTAAATTGTTAAACAACACCAATGACACGTCTCGGTTTCGGGGCATAACATATATGTTGATGATAGTTAGTTCGACTCTACTTTAGAGATAATATCTCAAACAATTATATCATTAAAAAATAAATTTTTTTTCCGATCAAATCTACAAACTGGTGTTGAATATAAATGCTATAGCACACGTTAGACTGGTGGTAGACTAGCAAAGCAGAGGTGTTACGGTTTAATGTATTTTTGCTATAAATGATTCTTTGTAGGTGGACCAATGTTCTTGGAACACGTGTTAAGAATATTTATAATTATCCTCTTTATCAGATTTTTGGGTTTAAATAGTTTTTTATGCTTTTAATTGTTTTAAATTTTAAATTTTTTTTATATGTAGGGATGGTTTGGCGGAATTCATAAACCAGGGCCAAAATATATTTATGATCTCAGTTTTCATCTCGAAAACAAAAATTATGCATGAAACAAGTGTTCTTGATTCTCATAATCGGGCCTAATATTTCAAAAAACCAGAGTCAAAAGCCCACCCCAAACATACCAAATGTGCCGACTCAACTGGAGAAGCAACCTTTTTTGAATAAGGCCGAAGTGTCAATTTGGGGCCCGACTAAAAATAATATGTCCAAATCATTAAATGATCGATGATCATCACCACACATTTTTTAAAAAAATAGCCAAATAAAGCTTCATTATGAAAATTACAATCGTCCATTAGGCAGATGTGAAAGTTGAGGCCCCTGGCTAAATCATGTACTATATTGTTTCGCAATAGCGATTTAGAGTTTGAATTTAAGTCACCGTGATATGTTTTTATTCGTACGATTACATTAAAACGATCAAATCCACGTTCAGTTGGGTTTTATAAACATCACATGGCTTTTTTTACCTTTTTTTATTAGGTTTCTACAGTGGCGGAGCCACATGCATATATATCCGGGCTAATTTTTTTAAAAAAAACTATATGGAAAATCTGTATAATTTTAGAATAATATGATATTAGTTCGGGTAGATCAATTTAAAATATTAAAATATTCTAGAATTTAAATTTTACCTCGAACAGAACCATATTTCTGACTCTGACACTAGGTTTCTAATTCCAACTTGTGTTTAGTTTGCTCTGTCGTTAAACATCACCGTTAGTCATATCTAGAGCTGCGGCATTATTAGATCATGTCGAGTCCGAACAACTACTCGTTGTATCCACTTTGATTTACTTCAAGTCAAGAAGTACAATCTTAATAATAATAATAATAATAATAATAATAATAATAATAATAAAATCAAGAAATGGAAGGAAAAAAAAAGGGGGAAAACGACAAAGTATGTAGATTAAGTAGCAAAAGATGTGAGTTGAAAAAGATTTTGGCGAACCCTAAATATTATATTATTTTTAAAAAAGGTACAGTTGTAAAGGAAAATGAATGAATATCAACCCTTTCTTTTCGACTTTCAATTGATTTTAAAAAAAAAAAGATGTTTCAACTTTCAATTAAATTTTCATATATAAGTTACTTTAATCTATTATAATATATTAAAATACATAAAAATTAGTTATAAAACAGTTTCAAGCACATGAATCAGGATACAGCATTCGGAAACTAAAATCCAAACACACTCGGGCTTAGCTCAATCGCCAAACTTCAAGTCGACTTATATAAGTTTTTCACTCACCTAGTACGGTTTAATTTATTTACATAGTTTTTTACATATTCAGGGACCAAAAAATAGAGGTTGGGATGCAAGAAAATTTAAAAATTTCAGGTGTGAATGAGCAAATATCATGGAGAAAAGTGAATAAAATATAATTATTTTTAAGTATTTAGTCAATGAAAATAAAAAATTAAGAATGACCCTCGCACCCAGGACTAGGAGCGGAGCCACGTGCTTGTGTACCCGAGCTTGGCCCAAATTTTTTTATAAAATTTATATGTAAATTTTGGAATAATATGATATTAGTTAGAGTAGATCAATTTAAAATATTAAAAATTTTAGATTTTAAAATTATAGTTCGGACAGAACCATATTTCTGGCTCTGCCTATGCCCAAGACCCCCTTGGCTAGGTCATTGTACATATTTGACAAGTAGAGACAACTTATTTCCAGTTGAATGTATAATGTATATACATTCATGAGTAAATATTTTAATATACGATCTCAAATATATTTATTTGTCATATATATATCAATCATATATGTTCATATTTACAAAAAAAAATAAAATTTTTAACATAAAAATTAATATTTTTTTCATTAGTAACTCATATTTATTTCACAAAATCGATTTGTAATATTTTTTTTAATGAGTAACTCATATTTGTATGATAAAATTCATTCGTATTACCGCTGGGGTTTTTGTATTAATTTATCTACACACTTTAATTTGTCAGAGTTAATTAATTGGAAATTGTGAAAAGCAACGTGTGAAGAATGCATGACACAGTGAGCCGCGACGTAAGTTGTGTGCATGACACGGATACCCATATACGTATCAGATACTCTGTGCACCACACGATAAAGTTTTGCATATTATTAATTAATTTATTTACAAACCCCTCCATAATATTATATAATATATATTTCAAGAGTAGATTTCATGTGAGACCGTCTCACGGATCCTAATCTGGGAGACGGGTCAACCCTATTCATATTCACAACAAAAAGTAATACTCTTAGCATAAAAAGTAATACTTTTTCATGGATGACCCAAATAAGAGATCCGTCTCACAAATACGACCCTTGAGACCGTCTCACTTAAGTTTTTGCCATATTTCAATTGAATGTACATTTTACAAGAAATCATGATCTTATCATTGATGTCCTAATAATTTTTAAAACACAAAAAAATATCGTGAAATATTTATAAAAAATTTGATTTTTTTTAAATATAAAAATAGTTTACATGTCTCATAAATAAAGATTTCGATTCTTTTTAAAAAAATTGGGGTTGGTCCCCCTTTCATTTGGCCATCGTTATCTTCAAAACTTTTCTCCCCTTTTCACGAGAAAGCGAAAGGGAAAAGGAAATTTAGTTTGGGGTTATATGGGGGAAACAAATAATAGTTGGACGTACTATTGATCGATGGATTATAAATAGCAATGTAGTCTCGCGTTGTTTGCAGAGGCAAAATTATTAATTATCGTAGGGTTTTCAAATAATGTAGATGATCATAATTTTCAATTAGGGTTAGGAAATTGGTTTGTTCTATTTTTAGCATTTGTGAGTGGAAATTTTATGTATAGAAAGTGGTGCAAACGTGACTTGATCTTGTATATTTTTCAATTATTTAATATTTATTTTATATTGTTTATAATTTCGATATTTAACAATACATAATTTTAAAACTAATTTTTTTTATTAAAGGTTATATAATATAATATTTTATAGTTAATAATCCTAAAATAAACATCTTTATCTTTTTCCCCAATCACAATAAAACCTAATAACTTTAGAAAAATAAATCACTTTATAAAATAATGAAATAAAAATATTTCATTAAGCATTATTTATTTTTTAATGAATAATTGAAGAGCATGATATAATAATAATAATAGGATATTAATAAAAAAATAGTAATAAATATAAGGCGTTCTTATATTATTATCAACAATAATGAAGATTGTCATTATTGTCTTTATAAATTTATTTTGTTTATGATTATTCTTNTATAAAAGTTTTATTATTAATATAAATTAAACAATAATCAAATAAATTTGAATGTAAAAAATGCAAGAATTAAAACACAAATGCAATAAAATAATTATCTAATGAAATATGTATAACTATATTATCATATTAGCTCATTTTAATATATTAGTGGGTTAATGTAAAAATAGTCTAAAAAATATATTTGGAACTCAGTAAAGTTAATTTTAAAAATTAAAATTAACCAACCAAAAAAGTCGTGCAACCCACTATGAATACATTAAAAAAAGAGTCGCACACACCATATAATTTACAGTGTGAACTTCACAAAGCACAAGTTCCAAAATCTACGGTGACAAAAGCTTAATTTCTGAATATCCATGCACTTCCAAACGTATACACCTGGGAGATATACTTTTGAGGCAATATATGCGCAGGAGTTCTTGGGCAAGATAATCATACGATGATATGAGATAACATGTAATTAAACTTTCTACACTAATTCAATGATTAATTAAAACCATTGGGTTTAAACGAGTTGTTAGGTAGAGTCGATGCTAGCATATCCGTCTACTATATCTGAAAGCCTGTGTGATAAAACATGAGTCATCGACGTATGATCAAATTTCTCGAGGTGTTGTGATCAGAAAAAACGGGCTGATTTAGACAAAATCGAGAAAAAGATGGAAAACACGAGCAGCTCGCATGGAAAATAAGGCGTTTACGTTTTTTATGGTAGTATAAATTCAATGGATTAGAGATTTTAGATGAGAACGAAAACCAGCACGCACTATATGGATGAACATTATTTGAAATAAATCAAAATTTCTTCAACATTACATTTACATAATTCCTCGAGCTTCTTCTTCATGAAATATATATATATGAATTACAAGCAAAATAAAATACAACCAAGTAGCATGCATATTATCACGAGGCCGGTTGCCAATTTCTGGAAAAAATCTTGAGCCCGGGAGCAAGAATGGCCCTTGGATCGAAGCTGGCCTTCCTTTGCTGGAACCTCGTCCATTGATTTCCAAAATGCTGCCTCCACCCCTCCTTGGAATCACCGTAGTGTGGAAGGTACAACTTGAAATCGAATCCCTTCCGTTTGCAAATCTCGACAATTTCTTGATTTTGTGAGATCATTTCATCGACGGACAGTAATCCTTTCGGATATGGAGACGAGAAACGTAGCAATCCAACCAAATAAAATATCTCCCCCTCCGCCGGTAAAACCACGGATTTACGACTATCCCACCTGAAAAAAAAAGAAAAAGAAAAAGAGACCCATAAAAAATAAATCGAATTTCATGCAAAGATCGACCATTATTACATTATATTTTATCATGCAATTTATAGTATAATATAATTTACCAATCAACCAACCCCTTTTCTCCCAATAAAAACACGATTTCGTTTCATTTTAAAACTGTGAATTCTAATACACCTTTAGCTTATAAATCGTGTTGAATCTAAGCCGATGAATATGCTTGTAGAATGTGGCAAGTAATATAGTACTTACTTGGAACGGAGCAGAGGATAAAGAAGCATAGGGCCACCGATGCCATGCTTCAAAATATTCTTGAAAACAACAGCATCGAATTGGGCGATGTGCGCTTTGGACACGAAAAGATTGAGCCATGCGTGTGGGGCGTCCCATATACCATTGGCTTTGGCCTCTTCCTCCGCCCGTTTCACTCGCAACAAAAAATCTACGTAGCTCACCTCCGCTTCCACCCTCAATCCCTTGCAATATCTCAGCACCCCCACCATTCTCTCCACCCTCTGCGTACACACAGTCTCCTTTCAATATTCCAGCTCACTATTTTATTTATTGACATATTGATGTAAATAATTAATTTCTATTTGTTAAGTAACTCATTCATCCCATAAATGAAGTAATAAGTATTTTAAAAATATACCCTACCCGTTGTGCTCCAAGTACTAATAATGAAATTTTGAATAAAAAGGAAACAAGTCAGCTAGGTACGTAAGCCAAAGGGAGACCATTTTTGGGGTGAAATATTGGAAGAACTGGCCAGGAGGGGACCATAAAAGTCGACAAAAATGAAGAGCAAAAAGACAATCTTTGGGTGATTTAAGCTTTTGCTGTAATAAGGGTGGCTGAGACTCCATGTCACTTCAAAAAGAAAATTACTCTGCACACACAAAATCTAATGGGAGATACATTACGCCACCGCATCTCACTTGTTGACTTTCTTTGGCTACAAAAGAAGGCCACCCCCCCCCACCCCCCACCTCGCCGGTCAACATATCAATCATCTTCATAAAACACGTCACCCCCTGTATTATTTTTTAATAAATCTGGGTCCCTCCGGACAGATACCTAGACGGAAACTAAAGTAATTCTTACGTAGTCCCGATGTTATTATTGTTGTGACATTTGTTATAAAATATAAATATAATGAAAAGGAAAGATACGATTTCTTACCTTGTCAACGGCGGACCGCCGGTGGTGATTACTGTAATGCAGGGCCAGCTCGAGGCAGTACAAAACCGGGGGGGAAGGTGGGATATGGGTCGGGTCGAATGGATGGCCCGGATGCAACCGAGCCGACGGCCACCCGTTAACCGGGTCGTCGCTGTTGACAAATGCGAATCCTTCGACGTAATCGAACGAGTCGCCTGTCCCCCCGCTCACTAGTAACTCAGCATCGGTGGTGAAGTCGCTAAACTCGCTGTACACCAGTCTTATCCATCTCACCTTTCCCCAAAAAAGACAAGAAAACATTGATCACCCGAAATATTGAATGTTAAATAAGATTTTTTTACAGTTTAAGTTCGGAATTTAATTGAAAATAAATACCATATCTGGGGCAGGTTGAAGCAAGATTCTAGCCCGAGTGATGACTCCGAATTGGCCGAGTCCCCCGAGGACACTGAAGAAGAGTTCTGAATTCTGGTTCGGCGAGCAAATCAACACGTCGCCGTTTCCAGTTACCACCTCCAATTCCGTCACATTTTCGGTTTGTGGTCCGTAACGGAAGGCCTGTCCACTCACGCCTGCGTTCGACAGCGTCCCGCCCACCGTCAAATCAAGGTAATCAGTCCACGACCGGGGGGCCAATCCGTGATCAGAAACGCAGCATTTCAGCACCTCCTCCCACAATGCACCGCCGCTGACGTCGACATGCACCCCGGAGGGGTCCACTTGGATTCTTGGATCCATCGACTTCATGCCGATTACCAGACCTTGGTGGGCCATGGCCTGCCCGTTGATGGAGTGGCGGTTACCCTGAGCAGAGACAGTGAGGTGTGGTGATCGTGACGCCAGTTTTATCACCCTCGCGACGTCGTCGGAGGAGGCGGGGTGAATCATGGCTAAAGGTTCGGAAGATTGCATGCCGCCGAAATCTTTGCCGGCTGCGGTGGTGTCAAAGTCCACTGTGCCCTGAAGCTCCAGCCCTTTGAAGAGATGCAAAACCCCGCCGCCGCCTTCCTCAGCTCTGTCCAGCTCCGGCATGGATTCCACGTCGTTTTCGTGCACGAACCGCTCTATGTACGCTATCATGGTCTCTGGTGAAATGAGCTCAGGCGAGAAAAATCGAGAAGAAGAAAGAAACACAGATGCAGAACAGAATTCTTATGCGAAAATCATTATCAAGAAGATATGATATATACTTATGAAGTAAACAGATAAACAACACAGCAAGAAACTCAATCTTGGAGAAATCTTGGGTATTAATGGCGAAATCTACGAGTTGAAAACAGTAAATGTGGTGGGGAGATCGATGAGGAGAGCGAATTTAGTGTGGTTTTTATTAAAGCGAAGGAGGATTTGGTTATGGGTATATATGGTGGAAATCGGAATTGAATTTGACAAAAGAGGGAAAAAAGCTTTCAATATGTTGTTGACGCTGTTATCCAATCAGTTGCATCTGTCTGCCACTTCCTTCCTCGTTTCAATATTATATTTTATTGATATCTTTTTTTAAAAAAAAAAAAACTTATATTTTATCGATTAATAATAATAATTTATTTATTTCACCTTTTTTTTCCGACAAGCATACAAAAATCGCATTACACCTATATGGGAATTATCAGAGAGTCTAGTTATATCTGCATTTATATTCCTTACTTCAATTAAAATAAAAAATATAATATAATGTATTTTCATTGAAAAAATATTTGTTATTAAATATGTTCTGACTCTCAAGTCGATATAGGACATATAATTTATTTTATGATTGACTTTTCTTCTTCTTTTTAAAAAATTTGGATGATGTTGAAAAATACGTGGTGTATCTCTAATTCTATGTATCAAGCAAGGAAAAATTGCGATTTTCTGGTTATAAGCTACTTAACTTACTGAATATTGTTTATTTGACATTAATGTTCTTCTGTATACCTCATGTAACGAAAATAAACATAAATTACACACAATAAAACAAATATAAACATAAACAAAAGGGAAAAAATAAAACAAAACGACTCTCGATATTTCAAATCGGAGGAAAAAAATTTGTTTGTTTCTTTTATTTTTGTTTAGATAACTTTTAATGTGTATAATATATATATACACACATGTAGGAAAACATAGTTGTCAAATAAATAATGTTTTGTTGATTTAGTGGCTTTGGTAGAAAAAAATCAAGCAAACAACGACAAGTGACATGGCTAAAACTCAAAATATGGACAAATTAGAAAGATAAAATTGCAATTTTCTCAGTCAATTTAGTAGACAAGATAGAGCATGAACTATATTTGGTTATATTTTTTGAATTAGATTTCTTATTTTATATATTAAATAAAGCTTAGATTCTGAATTTATTAAAATAAAATAAAAAAAACTTCCAAAATATTGAGATCTCTATCGCCTTATTTCTAAGGCAAAAAAAAAACACATAGAGAGATCAACGCATGAAATCAAAAGCGATCGAAGGAAATAGATTATTTGGAAATGTTCAATTGATTGGTGGGAAACATATGAATGTGAAATTGTATTATTGTTAACTACATATGACGAAGAACTTTGATAAAAAAACAAATTTGAATAAATTATTTATGTATTTTAAAATAAATATGTCGATTTTGGGAGTGACCCCATGGGAGGAAACAACAAAAGCCCCGTCATGTACCCATCTACGTTGAATTGGATTCATTCGTTATTAGATTTAGCTTTGCCTTCTTTTTTTTTAGCAGATATATTGGGAGACGGTCTCGTTACATTATATTCACGTGACAGTCGACTCGATCCATATTTATCATGAAAAATAATATTTTTTGTATAAAAGGATTATTTTACATGAATTGGATCGAGTTTAATAACTGTCTCACAAAATTAACTCGTGAAATATTTCCGAAATAATTTTTTTGTTTTTTATTTTTATTTTCAATCATTCACTAATTATTAAACTAATATTAAACCTCTAAAACTGCTTGCTTACAACATCCTCCGATTCCTATCAGCTGGCGTTTGGGTTTGATTTGTCCTCTGATTTTTAAAGTCGATATTATAATTGTTTTTCATTTATATGATCATGGGTTATTTTTATCATTATCATTGTTATTTTAAAAAATATATATAATTTATGAGTGATATATCTGAAAATATACAAACGATTATATTTTTCGACCGTCGAGTTTTATTTTATTCTCATTCACTAACGTGAGTGCGCGTCGCTGAAATTCCGAGTTGATATGTCTAGGGCGAGCTACAAGAACATCGCAATTCCATGGCGATTTTCCTAGTTGGCGATTCCGACTCGACCGAGTAGCCTGTGGAACAAATATAATTCTTTGAATGGTGTGTGATTTATCTTAATTTTTTTATCAGTATTATTTTTAATCATGAAGATATATACTTTGCAAATAATGATAATAATAAAAAGGGAAAGGAGACCGACCCATTATATAAATGAAAATCAATTATAATAATGATTAAAAAAAAGCAGAGGACAAATTAAACCCAAAAGCGCGCTTATAGGACCCGGAGAACCGTGTCAAGGGTTTAAAGAAACTCAAAAACTCCGGTGAGTCCACGTGTTAATTTCGTGAGACGGATCATTAACTCGATCTGATTTATTATTATTATTACATTTTATGCTAAAAGAATTATATTTCATTTTAGTTATAGATCGGGTTGACCCGTCTTATGAAAATAGATATGTGATATTTTCTCGTGAGATATTTTTAAAAGAACAAAAAAGGGATGATTCTTTCTTATGAACCGTTTCATCAACTTCGTTGTTTGTTTCAATAACTATGATGTATAGATAATTGTGTTTAGATCGAAAAACTGCTCTAATAATAGATGGACCAAAATATACCTTCTTTTATTCAATAAAAAAAATTTATCATAGAAATTTGTTTTTGTTAATTTTATATCTATCCTATTTGTAGGATCGAGTGGATGTCGTTTTACAAAAAATTATAGTTGATGGTAATAATACAACTCAATTATTTTAAATAGTATAGCAATTCAAGTTGCGTTGTTTGATTGTTGTCCTTGTAAAGACAATTATAACAATATATTTCTCGATAATTGAGCTTGTTGCAATAAATGATAATCAAACTCGTTATCCTGAATTTGATAACATTGTTTAATCAACTATTTATCGTTTTATCAAAATCTATAGGTGATAATAATTGTGTAACTAAAATATTTTAAATTATATAATAGCTCAAATGTCATGGTTCAATCGCTCTCTAACAATGACAATTATTGCACCCAAAAATATTTCATATTTTATATCTTCAAATTATAATATTTAAACATGATTGATGTACAAGAATAAAATATGGTATGAACGAAATTAGTTTTGGAATGGAAAATAGATGAGAAATGAATTATGATTTGATTATATTCTTATGATTGACACCATAAATATAAAAAAAATAATAATGGAATGACTACTACTCTTAACTTCATTCTATTAATAACAATAAAATTATTATCATTATTATTAGTTATTACATATTTTTTAATAATATTTTATATTTTTTTATTCTGAGCATGAATTTAATCAACCATTCTCATAAGAAATCTATTTTTTTTTTAAAAAAAAAAAGTACTGTGTTTAACAATGTAAAGCGGCTCGAATTCAATGAATTAACGGCTCGAATTCAATGAATACAACCATTTTGGTTGACTTCAATTTTTAAATAATACTAGTCGATAATTGAAACAGCTAATGATTATTTAATGATACAGTTTGGAGTTTTATAAATACTAATAAATCTCGAGTAATATTTATTTTAATTAATTATTATTTATTTTGATATCTATTCATAGATTTTCACCGTTTTATTCATTCAAAAGTGCTAATCAACTAAATTTATCAAAAAATTAATATACTAACAAAACAAACGTTTTTTGAATATTTTATATTGTCGATCATTTTAATGATAAAATATATGTTTCTAATTATTTCAAGTATATATTGATGGACTCATTTATACTATATTGAGATATTAATTATACACACACAAATATATACATATTTTGATATGCAACACACTTATATAAACACAGATGAGGTGACACCACTTATTGGATTATGTAATTTTTATATGTTTCAATATATCCATTATGTGAGTGTCACATCATCAGTGCTCAAATAAGCGTGAACGTTAAGTATGCNCCTTAATTGCTCATTTATCAACAAATTGAATAATAAACAAATAAAAGTCCACGTTGAAATGATGGCAGGTTCCATGCCCCGTATCTTTGAGGAGATATCTTATTACTTATTTATTCGTAGATGCTTTCAGGCAGGCCAATTCCATTTGGAAATAATTTAAGTCCAACAAAAAAAAAAATTAAATAAATAAATAATATTCAAACATGAGACAACACCATTTTTCGTTCGTTTACGTGGCACCATTTTATTTCAATTTCTTGTGTTTTGCTGACTTTATTTTATAATTTTTTTTGATGATATATAAGTTTTAAAATGATATTTGGTAGTTTATTAAAAATATATACAAAATATATATATTTACGTTATTTTTATAATATCGTGTTGTTTTTGGTATGCCTAATGATACAAAATATTATAATATCAAATGCATCCACATTTTTAAACCATCTTATTTTATTTTATCCAAGTATTTTAATTGCGTAAAATTTCGTAATATAGCATAATTGCGTAAAATTTCATGATATTGCTATATCATGATCCAAGAGATGATATTTATCAATATTGATATCCTATAAATGGGTCCATCAAGAGCAGATCCAAACCCCCGGCCCATCTCTAGCCCAGGTCGAAGGCAGGCTCATGACAGCCACATGTATTCTTCTATAAATATCAGGTTTGAGCCTCTAATTGAGGATTTAATATATTATTTTTCAGCAGCACCTTTAACTGTTCTCCTCTTGTATCCTCAGTCTCTGACTTGAGCTTCGAAGTGGCTACGTCGGGACACACTCACGCCCCCTTTTAAAGGTCTTCTTCGTGATTTCAAACTCAGAGCAAATTCGAAGCCCGTGTCTGAACTAGTGTCGATTGTTGGAATAGGACCCTAAATTTTCAGTGAGTATCAAATACAAAATTATTAATATAAATATCACATGTTTTTTTAAAACTATAAATATCACATATTAAAGTTTGTTTTTATCAACATATACATTTAATATCTTAATAATTAATACTATATCATATTTAATTTAAATATATTAAATAGAACAATGAAAGCCCATCTTAAAAATAATAATAAATTTTTATTTTTATTTTTGTGTGTGTGGGAACAATTTTTAGTGGTTGACTGACATTCGGTTTTTAGGGAAATTTAAAGCACGTATTTACACGACAGCATCTTACAACCATGACATATAAATAGCGAATTGACTCATAAACTACCCATTATTGTATGTTTTGTATGCATTTTATATATGATAGTAGTTTTTTTATGTAATAATTAGGGAGACATGTTGGCAACAAAAGCATATTACGCATTTGCCGACGAGACAACATTTATATTATTGTTAATAGTGTAAACCAATGTTTTGGTTGGATCGACGATCAAATTTGTTTTTTTTTTAAATAGTTCAGTCGGTTCGACGGTTCGATTGTTTTTCTGACCAGTTGAATTGATGATCGGATCGAAAAATCGTTAAAATTTAGACAATAATAATATAATAAATAATATATTTTAAATTATAAATATCTTAAATATGTAAATTTAAATGATAAATTTTTTTATGTAACTTTAAAATCTAAACAATATACATATAATAAATTTAATTATACATATATTTTTTTAAAAATAAATAAATCAAAATAATATTTAATATTACTAAAATGATATTTTTAATAAAATTTGAAATAAAAATAATCATATATGTAACAATAAAATAAAATTTTAAATATACAAAAATATTATTTAAAAAATATATATAAAAAATCGATTTTTAAATTTTTTTTAAATGTGCGGATCAGTCAGACCGATTTTTTTTTTTTTTTTTTTTTTTTTTTTTTTTTTTTTTGGGGGAGTTGGTGAAAAATCCCCAACCAAAACATTTATTTGGGTTCACTCCCTACCCACAAAATTGTGGTACTATGTCATACAAATTGTGGTACACTTCATGTGGAAATGTGGTACACTTCATGTGAAAATGTGGTACTAAAAAAATACCCAGGGACTGAACAAAAAAAAAACGACGGCTGGGGAGTTAAGTCCAATTTCCCGATGTTTTGACACATCCGACCTATTTTGACCTGTCAAATAGTTTTTTAGAAATTTTTGGGACATGCTACCGTTCCGATTTTGAAAATATTGGTATAAAATTTCATTTGGTTTCAGTTACGAGATAAAATTTGTCGTTATTAAGCTGATTTATATTATTTATTTCTCTTTCTAAAGTTAAAGGAAATAGGATAAAGTAATTTTGGAAAATTTTAAAATTTAGCTTTACTTAATAAAAAAAAATATATTGACTAAATAATTAGAAATTTTTTATTCTATTATACATCAACTTCTGCTAGTATTTTTGGCACGATCGAGTGCACAAGCGAAAATATTTTTTGTAAGTATTTTTAAATTAATTAAATTTAAAGTATATATTATTTCTATATTGTTTAAGCTTTTTATAATAAAAGTGTGTTAATAAATTTACGCTTATAGACTTGTTTGTTGAATAATGAATGTTAAATCAAATTAGTTAAATTTTACTTTAATATAATGACGGACCATTACATCAAATTTTGTTACTACGAGTCTCATATTTAATAATAACTAGTGTTTTTTTCACGTGTCGTGTGTTTATAAAGTTAAAAAAAATATATTTTTTTTATTAGAAATGATATACTCTATCTTATTTAAATCATCCATGAAAAAATATTAATTTTTATGCTAAGAGTGTTACTTTTTATTATGAATATCAATAGGATTGACCAGTCTCACAGATAAAGATTCGTGAGACCATCTCACAAGAGACCTACTCAAATATATATAGACAACATAATGTTGTGCACATCTGTTCGATAATTAGTATATGGCAAAAACTTGTGTGAGACGGTCTCACATGATACCCACTCTTAGTATATATAGATAACTCAACTTTAATTTAATTTAATTTAATAATAATTATTATTATCTATCACATTACGAATATTATAAGAATCGATTTTATTGGAAAGAAGATATTCACAAGTTACGTGCAGGTACAACACGTACACGTATTCTAGTAAATATATATATAATTGGGCAAACTTAAAATAATAAATCCCTATTTCTAAATAGATTTTTTTTCTTCACTTTCTACCCTTTCAAATATTCGCTTGAGCATCCTATTTATATAAATTTTTCAAAATTACACTCAAACTTCATAATTATACTACGTGATATTGTTATACTTATCGAACATGCAACCATCGGGTTGTATATATCGGGTTTTACAGACTATTCCTCACAGGCTAATCACACACTCACAACAGATGGTTCTTAGTGTAGATTCTTTCAACAACACCTAACATAGTATTGTTTCGTTTCTTATCTCAGTGTATATAATAAAGTAATTCAATTTGAGAATAATACATTATAGGGCCAATAAACATTTTTATTTTTGTTCACACATGCAAACTAGTATTACATAGTAGCCGCCTAAAGAGGTGGATAAACTTGTTTAAGTAGCTGAGAATACAACACACATAAACTTAGAAATAGAAAACATTACAATTTATTCGGAAAAAAATGTAAATGTTGAATGATACCTTCATCTTCCTCATATCTTGATATTTATAGAAGTCTTGATGGATTTGAAATCCGGACTTCAAATCTTTTTAATTATTCTGTCAGCTGTGGTCTACAACGTCTTGTGAGTATTCGTCCTTTCAACCGCTAATTTATATATTTTTTTTTATGGATGATTGAGTGGTCCATCTTTTTCACTAGCTAGTGAAATCGTTTTCCAGTAGTGGTCCATCTTCAATCAATATAGTGGTTGGATCACACGTCTGTTTTATATTTGTCGGGGAATCTTCTGCTTTTGTATGGTCCCTGATGAAACAGTTTTTTATGTGGTATTTAACCACTTGGATTTGTCTCTGCATTACGCTTTAAGTTAGATCTTGACCGAAAACCTTTCTCGAATCCTAGCTCTTTTTGATTCAGGCATTCTGGGCATAAATTTTATGACCATCTTCTCATATGAGCCATGGTGCAAAATTTTCGACGAATTTCTTTGCTCCTCGACAGCTTGATGTTCCTCATAAGATTTCTTTTTTTTTTTCCAAGAAAAGTCTTATGAAAAACTTGTTGTTTTCATGTCATAGTGTTTAATAGAAATGATCTATTTACAGAATTCTGATAAAAACTCAAATGAAAACTTAACTTTGTTCATCTCGGTTAGACTGACTCATAGACCACATGCTCTTCTAGTCGAGATGTCATATTTAGTTATTGAATAAACAAAGGGTGTTTATTCTACTATAGGATCCTTGATAAATTTTTGAACATTCGTATCTGGCTGATTTAGCTTAATAAAATGAAAAGTTTCGTGTGACCCTTTTCCGGCTGATGCTGTACTGAAAAAAATAGCTCCAAAATGTCTAATCTGGATAAATAGTCAATGTTTGCCCATGTTTAATGAACCGTTTCTTAGATCCACTTAGATAGTCCTGAAATTTATGAGAAGTTGGGTGATGTAGTATGGCCTGAGGCAAGGGTAACTAACTCAAACCATGTCCTGAACTCATTTGGATATGAATTTGATTTCATCTTTATCCTATGATATTTTTTTGCTATGTCAACCCGAATTATGGCTAGTTGATTATTTTTTATTCTTGTTTTCGGTTTCTCTTTACAAATTTTGTTGATACTATTTTTGGTCCCATTAATTCAATCAATTAAAGTCAATACATAAGTGTATTTTTGTCACTTTTCTTGTTTTAAGGAGTTTAAAAAAAGTTTTTTGGGTTTAAAGAATTAAGGTAAATTTATGTTTTAGTTTGAGGATTTATCTCCGATTCACCATCTAAAATTTACTACATTTAGCAACTGTGTGATGTATCGAATAAATTCTATAATAAATCTTATAATACAATGTTAGATTCAAACATTTATATCTAAGTAAAAAATTATAGTCATTAGCCAATACGTAACATATTTCTAATATATTATAGGCAACACAGAGTGTACATATTTGGATGCTAATGGGTCAAGCTATTAGGTCTATGAGTCTGAAGTGACGCATGTCTATCTGTTGATATTGTTTCATATATCTCATATATCGGTCTTATTATTCATCTATCTCCAGTCATTTCTTCATCAAAGACCATATAATCCGTTAGGATCTAACATCACTCTTTTACGGTCTACCTAGTCAACCAGATTAAGCGACGCAACATTAGCAACTTGACGCACGAGAACTTCCCAATAAACCATGTGTTTCAATATTATACTCTCACATGTTCGCTTAACCCAACATATAATATTGACATGATAAATTTTAGTATAAAATAAGACATTACGTAAAACAATGAAAAATTTAATAGTTGATAGTTGACTGGATAATAAAAAAGTGTCGCCCCTGTATCATATCATGCGACTAAATATAAGATGAAATTTTATTATTCGGAAGCCTCGAAAATATTATTTTATTGTCTATTTATTTATCCAAGAATAATTATAAAAATAGACTGTCCTGTTTAGTTGTATTTATTTATTTTTGGAGAAATGATTTTTCGAGAGTCAAAAATATTTATGATTGGATACAAAAACAATTGTCTCCTTAATCTCACAAATACTTTACAGTTGTTGAATTTTGAAATGAACAAAAAGTACATTAATTAATATCCGAGTATTTAGATTTGAGTAGGTCACTTGTGAGACGGTCTCACGAATCTTTATTTGTGAGACGAGTCAACTCTACCGATATTCACAATAAAAATTAATACTCTTAGCATAAAAAGTAATACTTTTTCATGGATGACCCAAATTAATAAGATATCCGTCACACAAAATACGACCCGTGATACCGTCTCACACAAGTTTTTACCTTTAGGGATTTTTATGTATGCAATTTTAAAATTAAATAAAGATATTTAATAGTATAATTGATAAGTAATGTTGTGAAACATAAATTAATAGTTGGAATTTTGATATTCACTTCATTATGTATTTTTCGGAATTAGAAAGGTAAGATAGTGAATTGTTATTAATACTAATTAATTATGCACACACAATCGTTGCGTTTGTAAAATAATAATTATATTTTTTTATAACTAAAGCGATAATATTATTTCTTTTATTTAATTAAACATTTAATTTCATGTCTTTTATCTAATTATTATATTAAAAATGCCGGCGAGAGTAATGCAGTTCAAATATAATCTTATAGTTCAGATATTATCTATACTATTTTATTAAAGTTGAGACACTTAAAGTAACTAAATTCAATTCTTACTAAGATCATTTTTTTATTCTTTTATTTTTCAATTTATTTTTTAATTTAGATATCAAAATTAGAGTGTAGTCCTTTACTATTTCTTATAATTATATTTTGATCCTCATTTAAATATAAATCAAATGAATTATGAAAAATATTATACAAATATATAATGCGTGCGTCGGTACACTAGTTAGATATGAAATCTTCGGCCCTCGATTGTATATAAAAAAAACAACTATAATTTATGAACTTTTTTTGTGAAAAACATAAAATACCGTAAAAAAATATCAATAAATTAAAACATAGGATATTTTTGATTCGAAGTCACGCGCGAGGCACGTGACCCAGCCTCGTCTTCTCCATTTGACCGCTTCGATTCGATTTGTCTGTAGGGAACACAAATTTCACGAGCAAAACCCAGAGCCCTTGTTGGCGTCATACCTCTGTTGACACTTACGCAGCTTTTTATCACTATTCATACACTCGCATAGAAAATCACGCGGTTAGAATTGGGGATATAACGCGGTAAGAATTGGGGATTTGTCGCTGAAACGCAAAATCCATGTCAATTCGGTTCAAATTCAGGAGTTCTGTAAACTACGAAACGCTGCAGCTCGATGGCCGGGATTCCATATCTGTTAGAGAGCTTCGAGCGAGAATTATTGGCGGAAAGAGCTTTGGCGGCGTTCAGCAACCACAGCAGGGTTTCGATCTTGTTTTCGCCGATGCGCTGTCCGGTCAAGGTTCTTGATTCCCTTATGTTTTATTTCATGTTCTATTGATGGTTATTCTGTTTATGCTAATTTTATCTTATATTTTGGTTGCCTGCGTTTGCTCTCTTTTCTTTGTTTGTTTGTTTGTTTTTTTTTTTTTTATGAATTTTGTTTTTAGTTTTTTAATTGGAAAACTGGATTTGATTCAGAGTACAAGGGAGATGATTTTCAAATTCCAACTGGATCCAGTGTGATCGTGAAGAGAGTTCCGGGAGGGGCTGTACCATTGTCGGTTGTGTAAGTTCGTTTATGAGTGAATGAATCGCGCACCGAGCACTATTGTCTGTTTATGTTAAATTGCGTGATTTGGGTTGAGCATTTAGTTGTTTTCATTGCTCTATGAGGGTTGGAGTTGTTTCATGTGGATATATCTAGATATTTGAAGTTAATTATGGTTTTTAAAAGAGTAAATATCTGCTCTTGAAAATTAGAATTTGTACTTGTTCTTATTGTTCATGAACTTGCATTTGGTTATACTGTCAGCTTGTTTTGAAAATCAGTGTTGGGGCATTTATGTGCTTCTCGTGCATCCAAATTGCATTAGGTTATACTGTCAGCTTAAAGCATTTGTCTGGTCAACTGCACTTTCTACTATCTTTTATTCATCCCTTGAGATCTTGAGGATTTTGTAGTTCCGTAACCTTTTGGGGCTGTTCTGTGAAAAATCTCGAGCTTTGATTGACAAATGTTTGTCTTTTTTATGTTATATGTGCTGTTTTAGGACTCATTGTGGGTGTAATCATTTGATGATCATTTACCATGTTTATCCTTTAATTTCGTGCAAGCTCTTTCAGCTTAAACAGGAGAACTTACTCGAATTAGGCTTTGAATTTTTTTTTTTGATGCTGTCATTGCTGCAGGTCACCACACATTGAAGCTGTAAAGGATTTAGGCATGAGAGACTCCTTTCCTTTGAATCCAGCTGTAAGCTATATTTTCAGTCCTGACTTGCTTATATCCTTTTTTTCTGTTCTATTCTTTTTCCTTTTGGAGCTGGCACTGTTCTTGAATGAGTATCGTGCCTCATGCTCATGCTGAGACTCACAAACACAAACATTGCCCCCACTTTTTTCTCTGAGTAATTTAATTTCCATTATAGGTTTTCTTGTTTTATGTTCTGCTGCTCATTAAGCTCTGTTGAGCGCAATCCTGCACCAATTTTTTGCTTTTTACTGTTTCAAGTGGTAATTATCTAGTTTATGTTACTCTATGGTCTTTGGTTCTTCATTTGCCAAATGACTGTGTCTCTACTCTCTAGTTCCTCTCTTATTTTTTTATCGCTGACATTGTTCATAATCATTGAGCACCTGGTCTTATGCAGAATGAATCAATGGATGCATTCGATGACTTTGGTGCTGAATTGTGTCCCTTACCTGACTCAAACGTGCAGCATTTTGATCTTGAAATAAATAGGAATAACTTAATAGGAAACAAGAAGAAAGAAATTGATGGTTTAAGGTATATCCTCTCCAGCCCCCTTAATTTATATGACAGCTATGGAAGTTTTAGTAAGTCAATAGGTGGGCATTTTAACTAAGACCGTGTTTCTGATCTATATGGTTTTGGTTTGGTGATCACTTACGTAATGAAATTTTGCATACACTTGATTTGGATGGTACCTGGGTTCCAGGTTAGATTCTCAAAAGCTAGACTCAGATGTTACCGGTCCGGCAGTTCCAGAAGGTTTGCCCTGTTTTGGTTATCTTCTTCTCATTCTCTGTGGCTTGGCTTCAAATGGTGTATGTGTAATGTCATTTTCATTTCTTATAAAACAGGGAACGATAGAAATCTTATGCAGGAAACCAGAGCCAAAGGGCATCTGACAGCAAACAAGTATAGAATTTGGGCTTCTTTCCTGAGATTCTGAGAGTTTTTATTCTCCCTGATTTAATTCTGTGACCTTTATCTTGTTAAAATATTCAAAGGCTGATCAGATCCAATTTCCCGGTCGCGGAAAGTAGTAATCTGCCTCCAGAAATGAAATGCGCTCTCTGCAACACTATTTTCAAGGAGGCTATGATGATACCCTGTTGCCAGCATAGCTTTTGCGAGAACTGTGGGTTATCTTTTGTGAGAATTATTTATTTGATTATTGCAATCTTAATGCTCTGTTTTCACTATCCTCACGGTAAAAAATCTCTTGAATAGTTGGTACAATGTGCAGGTATACGTTTGGTTCTTATTGAAGAGAAAAGGTGTCCAAAATGCTTTTCTACCAAATACAATGTCGAAGATCTGCTGCCAAATCTCTCACTTCGTCAAGCAATTGAGCGTTTCCTTGAATCACAGATTCTTGATGCAGGCTTAGAAAAAACCATGCAGAAAGATGTGCCAGGTGGGATGTCTTTTTTAATTGTTTGGGAAAATGTTTAGGAACATGATAGATTCTTTTGTTTCGTCAATGCAGATGGAGAATCTCGAATTGAAGCTAAAGAGGATGTTTCTTATGCTTTAACTAGAGATATAAAATCAGGTCTTCCGGAGCAGAAAGACAAGCATTTACATGATTCAAGAGTTGTGTATTCTTGTCATCATGATATTATGCAAAGAGGATCTGAACCTTTCACGCCTGTGGCTGATTTTCAGGGGGAAAATCAACCTGTTGTTCTTCCTCAAGCTAATAATCCTGGTGAATGTTCTTTCCTCTATCCCTAGTTTATTCTTGATATTCCAAAAAGATGGAGCTGTTTTGTAAATGCCACGTTTTTATAGAACTGCTTCCACGAGTTTTACTTATTTCATGACCCAACCTTTGCATTCATGTAATTTATTTCAGGCGGGGAGAGAAATTTTTCTGCTCCTGGTGGATATAAAAAGGTAATTTCATCAACAATTTCTTGTTATAACTATTTATTAATTTGATATTTGGCTGAATTCTGCTATCCTAAACCATTTAAAACCTCATATTGGTCCTGTTTTGGAAATTTCTTTTTTTCCCAAAAATGTACGTGGATAGATAACAAAACAAAAACACGATCCACTCTAATTTTGTTTTTGCCTTGCCTCTATCTATTGTTTATATAAAATAAAATTCCATTTTCATCCTTCATATTTTATTAATCCAAGTAAACTATGTTCATGCTACTAGCATCAACATCCCTTGGTCTGAATGTACAAGGAATTATTTTTGCTTTAAGTTCCATAGAATTAACTTCCCTTGTCTGAATTCAGTGGGGTCGTAATTGTTACACTTGCGGTTCACCTGACCATCTCATGAGAGACTGCCCGATGTCCTATCCAAGTCCAATGTTTCATCCAGGTATTATCTAGCAACCGAGCGATTTTACTTTGTTTATTTTAGCAATTTTTTATATATTCTATTACACTAATGATCAGGAGACAGATCGTTTCAAGGAGGCATGCCAGGCTATGCAGCTCCCTATTGGAATGGTCCTACATTACATCATTTTAGACCCTTTGCAAATATGTACACTAGTCCAGCAATGATGCCATTCAATACACCGATGGTCCCGGCATCACCTTTTGCTATCCATCCCTATTTTTCTTCCATGCACGGTGGTCTATCTGGGCCTGGGTAGGTTTTGTTATCGACATTCCTGTCCTCTACTTGCACCGAACAAATGTACATGCATATTGTTTTACAATAACATAAATTTTTCAGTGGCAATATGATGATGGGAAATATGGGACCTCCCCACAATGCTGAGTACTTTAGGCTTCAATATTCTGAAAATAGAAGGAAACATTCAAATGAGAACCTGCGAAGGTAATGATAAATATTACCAAATAGTTACTTTCTCCACTGTTACACACTGTGTAAAATAGAAAGTTATCGATCATGCTTGTCATGTTTCCATTTACTTTTTCCGGATCAGCCATTCTTCTTTGTATCTTTAGCTCAAACTGCTCATATCATCTCTGTGCTTCAGAGAACCACTTTCTGATGACGAAGATGGTTTTCCTGAGGTCTATCAGTCTAAAAGCCCTGAAAAATCACATAACTACAAAGCTAAGAACGTTCGTGAGTCAAGCTTGAGTCACTCTGGAGAGAGTTATACTCGAAGAGCCGGGGGGAGGATTAAGCATGAAAAGTATGAGGAATCTGACATTAACCGACATGAGAATAGATCTCACTCCTCTCTTCCTGGAATTGAGAAGAGACCTCATTCAGATAATAAGTCAAATTTGGTCAAAGATGATGTGTTTAGAAGCTCTGACCGGCATAGTGGTGGTAGGCACAGGCACCATCACGGTGAGCCAGAGAAACACCATGAGAGAAGGGGCTTCTGCGACAGTGATTCAAGTTTGGGCCATCATTCAATCCAAAAAGGTGTTAAAAGAAGAGTTGGGTATGATGATGTCAGAGGGTCTCACAAGAAGCATCGGGACAGCTATTTGGAGTCTAGTTTTGAAAGAAGATCGCCTGATGACCCTAGGAGGGGATGCAAAAAGAGGGATGCAGGTCATTATTATAGAGACTCCAGGCATGTCGAGAAGATCTCGAGGGATAAAAAGCATGGCAGGCGGCAGACAACTAGTGTTTCCGATGAAGACCACAAGAACGAGCATCGTTACCACAGGAGAAAATGAATGGATGCATTAAACCGTGTACTAGGTGACACGTATATACAGTCATGCATGAATGGGCATTGTCGACACATATCATATCCCTTCAATAGGTAATTAATTGTATGGATCTGGTGTAGCTGTAGCTTTGCTTTAGTTAACTTAGTAATCTTTTTAACTTAAAGGTCATTTGGCTTGTAGGCAGCAAGATAATAACTCTCTTGGTTTTCTGGCGCAGATTGTTTGAATTGAGTGAATATTTCCACGCAATTATCTCCAGGTTGTGCTATCATTTGTGATCGCTAACTAACCCTCATCCCTTCTTGAATGTGAGCTTTGGATGGGCTGTTCTGGCAATTGAAAATAGCGTGTATTTGGCTCTTTTTACTAAAGCCACTCGGTCATTTTTTACACAGAGGTGATGATGCTGATGAAGGTATGTTTTTTTAATATTTATTTTTTACCAATATTTTCCTAGGCATTGTTCGTGATTATTTGAATAAATTCTAGTAAAAATTAAAAAAAAATGCTTGCCAATTGGAAATCACTCGGTATAACCAAAGCTGGATGAATTGATTAGCGATGGGCAGGATTGGTGGTCGGAACTATATATCGGACATGACTTGAACAACTCAAATGGGTTCCAAAAGTTTCATGATTCAGGAAAATAACTATGGCAGTTTGTTATATATCATTAACGTGTGAAATCTTGATTATGTGGAGCCGCGGGGTTTTCATGGCATTTTGAAACTTTTCGATCAGTCCAGCAATTCACAATTTTGGACGAACAAAATGATAAAAACCAATTGGGTAAATTTGATCCCGTAGAGCATAGAATGCGAGAATGAAGTGGGAAAGCAATGGAGTTTCCGAACTAAGAAAAAGAAGCGCGAAAGTTAAATTCTCAGTCTTGTATTATATTTTTAAAGATCCGATCAGTTGACCAATGCCACCTGCGGTTGTGTTAAACAACGTAGCAGTTCCAACGAGATGCTATATTACTTTTCATATGTACTAGTGGTTTTTGGCATGCGTTTGCATTACATTTTTTTTAATAATTAATTTGGTTTATGGTCATATCTTAATCGTGAAAAATAGTGAGAGATTGGACGACAATTTTGATAATAATGAATTAAAAGAAATGAAATGGGAGCTATTTGATATAATGAACCAAGGTAGGGGTTGAATTTAAGTGGGGTGTATTCAATGTAGAGATTTAATGACTTTCAATGACTTTTTTTAAATGATAGATTTCCATGGATTTGGTAGATTTTTATTGACTTTTGTAGAATCTCACAGATTTGTAAACAGAATTTCATGGACTTTTTAACTTTTTGCAAGATTTTGATAGATATTTGTAGACTTTTGTAGACTTTTTGTAAAAAAAATTACAATTCAATTTAACAAAATCAAAATTTCAATATATTATTTCTTCGAACTAGTAATTATTTAACATAATAACATCTTCACTTTGAAATAAATTTACTTATTTAAAAAGTAAATATATTTAATAAATGAAAAAAAATCACAATTCAATTTAACAAAATTAAAATTTCAATCACCGTGTCTATTCAACATGCATAAATAATTAATCAATAAAATTTTATTTTATAAGCATATATAAATAAATTTAATCAATATAGATAAATAGCTAATCAAAACATTATGAAATTTGATAAATTATAAGCAGTTTTTTATGAAAAGAAATCTAAGGTTCGTTATTGTGAATATGATCAACGTCACTCCACATTATGTTTGCTATAGTATCTCTCCATGCATTTGCATTTGCTCGTTGTTGTTCTTCAGTGCCAAATATTTGATCAAAGTTGTTATCCTCGTAAACTTGTTCTGATGAAGGTTGTGGAACTTCATTCTCTGGTTCAACTGGAAATTCATCAGACCGACACTCCTTTCAAAGAAAATTGTGCAATCCGGCACAAGCCAATACAAGCTCCGTCTGTGTTGTATATGGAAATGGAGGAGCAGTTTTGAATATTTTGAACCGCGATTTAAATATACCGAATATCCTTTCAAGGACGTTTCTCAAAGAGGCATGACGAAGATTGAGCAACTCTTTTGCATCTTCAGGGTGACGACCTTGGCCAGTGAATTCTTGGAGATGATAACGAACACCTCTAAAAGGAGACAAGAATTGACGTCTATTTGCATATCCACAATCCACTAAAAAAAATTTACCTATCGAACATTATTTGTAGAATCAAGTAACCAATGAATAACATATATAATCTTGAAAAATTACAAAATTTTTAGATGTATAGCATATAGAACAAAAAACATACCTTGTGGCACTTTAAGTCCGTTATTTCTTGATAAAGCATCTGCCAATATGTTTGAATCATGGACAGATCCCTCCCACCCACTGAGCACATAAATAAATTCTAAATCAAAGTTACAAGCTGTTAAAACATTTTGAGAAATTGTCCCGTGACGATTACGATAACTGTTAGTATCATGCCGAAACATTATTGCTGGAATATGAGTGCCATCAATAGCTCCAATGCAATCCTACAATAAAAAAAACATAATAAAAATTGTGGTACTTATAATAATAACAACTAAAAAGAATTTAATCACTTACTTTAAAATAAGGATAAAATTTTGTACTCTCTCTTATTTTTTCTGGAAGTCCAGATCCAGGTTTGACCATCATATCTGCTGCAATTCTATTCAATGCTCTCAACACTTTGTTGAAGTTTTGGCTAGTATTGTATTGTGATCGACCGAATATTTTACGAATCAAGCAATATCGAGTATTTTGACCAACAACAAGTAAAAACATGGCAAGCATTTCTTCAATACAAATATATCTTGTATCTTGCAATGGTGTTTTTTCTCTAAGGATGTTGCACAATTTTAAAAATACGTCAGGGTACATTCTATAAATTTCTCGAAAGTTTATTGGATCCTCTTTTAATATTTTATGGATATAATCGTATCCACTTGAAGTTATTGGTCGTCTATTTAAGGGACGATGGACACTTTCGTCATTCATGGTAGTTATATGCTTAGTTAGCACATAGAGAATCCCAAGAATTTCCCTCAACAAATACCTAAAATTTTCATGTAATTTTTCTTCGAAGTCCTCTTCTTCCGTTTGATCTTCTACATCATGTACGTTGATATATGACATTTTAATGAACCACATGATATCAGACAAGGAATTAGAATAAAATAAGTCTATGAATTTATTGAATATCATTCCATGTAAAACTCAAAATTTATATAAATAATCCAAAAATCCACAATCATAAAACAAATAAAATGAATATGTCCAGAAATTAAATCACAATATAACTCATTATTGATCATGTCCCTAAAAATTCTCATTCATTTAATTTATAGTCTATCCATCCCGAACGCTCTTCAATTGTCATTTTCAAGAAATCCATCTTCTTTGATCTGGTGTTAAGTAAATCAAGCACCTTGTATCGAGTACGATTATCCAAATTTGGGACCTCTTTGATAGCATCCCAAAAAGTATCACCTGCATTCCCTATTAATTCTATCTTAGAAACTATCTTCTCAAGAGTGAGATATTTCACATATATAATTTGGGTCTGTATTCTTGAATGTGCTTGATTTTGCTTCACACTCAGTCCTATCTCGTTTTTTTGTAGTTGGTGGAACCTCTGAACTTCTGGGCTGAGGGGATAATGGTAAAGCAGAGTCCTCAAAAAATGAAAGCTGGTGTGAAGATTCTTGTTTGTCACTTTGCACGAATTCACCACTATCATAATCAAATACATAATCATCTAATAAATTAGTTTCCTTATTTTCTTCTATATCAAATGTTCTTGCATCAGTATCATCTCCTAGTCCAATTGAGTATTTTCCAGTAGCAGTTCCAGTCCCGACAACAATTCTCAAATCTTCATAATCCTCAAAAGTTTCTGTCCGATAATGTTCATGTTTAGGATGAGACTGGTAAAGAACCAAAAACAACAATTGTTAAAACTAGTTATAATTCTAATTATAAATATAAATTTATTATTTTAACTCAAAGACTTTTACCTTGAAATAATCTTCCAATACTTCATCTTTAGCAGTGAATTTCTTTGTCACGGAATCCCATCCAAAACCAGAGTTATGACGTATAAGCTTACAATAATTGTTGTATCGTTGTTCGAACCACTTTAAACGACTTTGATATTGTGTAATAGTATTTTCACATCCAAATTTTTCGTTTAGAGCAGGAAGTATTTTTTTCTCCACAGTTTTCTTGTTAAATACTCCATTCTTATCACGCCATCCTCGCATTGCGGCATCAACCATGATTTTTAGCAATTCATTACTCTCTTCAGTCGTCCACACATTATATTTTGCTTGTGAATCTCCCATTGTAAGTATTACTTGAGTATGCATAAGATATAAAGTATACGGTGATAAGAAGCAAACAAGCACATACATTTTACTAGATATTGACCAAAATAAGTAAAAAGATCTAGAGACAATGATAAAGTGTGATACAAACAATCAAACAATAAGGACTAACAAGTTCAATGGAATTCTATTTCATAAAAAAAAATAAAAGAAAAAGAATAAAGAAACGCCTTCAAGTTCAAGTTTTTATATACTCACAACAAAAATTTAACAAAAACAAAAAAAAAATACAAAAAGCCTAAATGAAAGAATTTACCAAAAAAAATTAGTAGGCTCGTGAATTGGTCTATTTACAGTAAAAATAGCTTTCTTTTTTTTTTTTTTTCTTTTTTCCCAAGGTAATTTTACTTATTTTTATTTATTTGGCCTTTTGGTGATCCCAAACCAATAAGATGAAAATATAAAATATTTACACTGTCGCTTTGCGCTAAGCACACTTTGTTTGGCATATAAATATATTATTTCAACTGCTATTCAAAATAATTGTAATACTTTCTCAATTATAACTAATTTTGACGAAAGCTATTCTTTTCCTTATGAAATTGTTGAAATATTATTAAAATTATTGAATTAAAAATGGTAGCTTAATTTTAATTTATCTAGCAATATAATTGATACGATATGATTTGGTTTGAATTTGTATCTAAAACTAACAAAACATTAGTTGCACACCCCTAGATTAGATGTATGTAAGTATTTCATGAAAAGAACTATAACATATGAATTGCTATAACAGTTAGTATACCAACGACCAGAAAGCTTCTCAAGTGTTATTTCAAATGGCGTCATCTTTTTTTCTCTCAGATTCGTGGAAAATCCATCAACTCACCATGATTTGAATATATAGAAATCATAATATATTTTTTTATCAGATCAATAACGATTCAAGAAAAGATTCATACCTTTGAAATTTGGAGAAACCCTCGATTTGTCTTTAGAGAGGAGAAAACACTGTCTTTTGAGTGAGAAAGAGAGATATATGGGTGAGAATGAGAAAATGCCGTCTTTTTATTCTATTAAAAGTCTACCAAAATCTCTAGGGTGAGTAGAAGACAATTTTTGAGTTTTTATAGTTGTACCTAGAGTTTTAAGGTTTGTACATAGAGAATTATATTAGAATCATTGTAAATCTATGGAAATATTGGATACCTATAGATTTTTATAGATTTTTAAAAAGTAAAGTTTGAATACCACTATACTTTTCATGACTTTAGAAAAATCTAATTTGGATACCACAAAACTTTTATAGAGTTTATAAAAGTCTATGTTCAATACCTCTAGACTTTTAAACTCTATAAAAGTCAATAAAAATAATTAAATTTCCAAGGTTGAATACACCCCCTAAGACATTCTAGTTAGTAAACAAATTTCTATCCACCGAGTCATTTGTGTTAGAAAATTGACATTTTTTTGTATATAGGAAAAGAAAAACAGACCATGAAACTATTGATGCAATAAGTAAAAGAAAAAAGAAATTGGATTAATGGTGGATGCTGAATTTACACGAGGACAATGCCCTCAGGGTAGAACCGAATCGAACCGAACCTTGCCTAACACCGACTCAACGATAGAGCCATGGATGAGCAAGAACCATAGGGCCGGTGACATTTTCTTGGTCTCTCGGGAAAATATCGTCGTACTATATGTATTAATATTGACTTATGCATGAAACTTAGTGAATTGTTGGGTATATGGTTTACTTATTGAATGAACAATTTAATTTTAATTTCATGACCGTCTGTCATACAGAAATCTGATTAAATACATCAAAATTCCTTTTTTTATTTTTAAAAATATTTCCTACAATATTTGATGAAGATTATATTATTTATATCACTTTAAGTTAATTATTTGAATATATTCCATTAATTACTTGTATAATTCATTTTCATCTTTAATTTAACATATAAAAATATTGAAATTTTTGAATTGAAAGTGAAGTATATGAGTAAACTGTTTGTCGAGAATTTGTGTCAGAAAAGAGAATTCAAAAGCATTATAAGAGCTCCAGATCAGAAATCGTGGAATAGTTATGGCTCAAATTCTACGCAGTAATATAAAACAATTCCATTAATTAAATAAATCAACCACGTTTCACCGGGTCGAAGTTGGAGACGCCTATCACAGCCCCAATGATCGCAAAAAGGACGAACCCACCTGCCCCGATGCTAAGCAGAAAGTTCTTCAGTGACGGTGAGAAGCTATCAGCCGCAGAAGCTACCTCCGGCACCATCATTGCTGCCATCAGAGCTGCCGAGGTTACAGCCGCGACGGACTTCTCCTTCAAGGAAGCTTCGATCTGAAGCTTCGCACTGTTCTTTTTCGCGGAGCTGACGATGACAGCTTTCGATTCCCTAACCGGAAGCGGCTTGAGGAATGCAGCGGGGGTTGGCAGCTGAATGCGGGAGGTGGTCATCGTCATCGACATGGAAATCGCGGCCATTATTCTCGCGCTATCTTTTACGAAGGTTATTGTTTGTTAGTACTGAAATCTCGGGAAAATGGGAATAAGAGGAGAGATTGAGAGATTTCCCGATGACGTGGCATTTTCTTCACCGCGGTTCGGGCGATAAGGTTATCCACGAAAGATCGGAAATGAGGAGCAGTGGAAGATTGCAAAACCGGTCAACACACAATTCAGTCCTGGACGATCAATTTGATCATGTGGGTAAAAAGTAAATGATTTTGGTCTCTGTATTTTTTTATAAAATTTTTGAAAATACTTTTTAAAAATATATAAAGTTTGAGTAAAAAATATTTTGGTAATAATCTATTGATGAATAAACAAATTGATATTGTAAATAATTTAATATACTTCCAACAAAAAAATCAATTTTAACCGTCTTCTAAATTTCTATTAGATCGAACATTGTTATTAAATTCAAATATATAGACATTTTATTGATTAAAATTATCAAAATAAATTTAAAATATATTATAATAAATAGCATAATACTTTTTATAATAATAAATAATTTTTTATTTATATTATATATTAATAAAATTACAAGTTAATAAATAAATCATAAACAAAGCTAAAAAAATATTTTAATTTTGTTGATAAAAATATAATAAATTAAATAATTTTTTATATGTAAATTAATGTACATGTAAAAACCCATAAAATTTAACCAAAAATAGCTTAATTAATGGTGTATTAATTAAGCTATTTAAAGAATTCATGTATCAATTTGTTCATTTATTGATAATTAGTACACCAAATCAATAATTAGCATACCAAAATACATTTTACTCGATTAAGTACTGAGTAGAAATAACTCGTTGTAATCTTTTTATTCGCTGAAAAATTTCCAATATCCATAAAGATATTCAAAACAGGCTTGAAATCACAAGGAATCAAGCCCGAAAAGCTGCATGAATCAACAGTTCAGTGTTCTTTAAGTAACGTTTACCACATATCAAGAATTCAATTTTTGGACGTCTACCAACTGATAAAGGTCGCCTCGCCTTTGCTTCTCCAGAGGGAGATTTGTCCTGCACAAAGTTAATGGTAAAACAAGAAACTTCAACGCGATGATTTACTGGTTTACATGCGTTATAAGGCACAAACCATTTGGCGTTTTGATGGTTTCTAACCTTCTTAGCTCTGTCTGTGAATAATCAATCTCTGCTATGATGATTGCCTCATCATGTTCCGTTGTCGCCAAAACTTCTCCAAACTTTCAAATATTGGCACATGATGGGGAAAGTTGCAAATGCAATTCGATATAGATAAAAGTGAGAAATTTTCAATAATTTATATTTAAGTTAAAATGGCACTATTTCAAGCCTTAAGCGATAGGTTCCATGAAAAACCTCCCGTGTACCAAACCCTCGAATCCGAAATGTCGAAAAAACAGTTTCGCAATGTTATTGTCATATGTAAGCTCCGAGATGTGAAAACAGATTCTCAATGTAGTTGTGAAATGTGACATATGGTTTTTAAATTCATCTATTAATGTCACCATCTATATATCATGCATTACTTACCGGTCCGATCAGCGTAGAATGACCCCAAGCTACATATCCAGCTCCGGCATCTCGAGCAGGTGAACAAGTTGCTACATATATCTGTAAATACAGAGTCAACGAAACAAAAACCCAACAGCACTACAAATTCATGTTCATGAAAAATGACAAATAAATCAGAAGGGAAGATAGAGTAACATGTGGTGTGCGTACCTGATTGTCCACAGCCCTGCATAGAAGAGTCGATGACATGAGATGGTAAAATTAGATGATGATGTGATTAACATGACCAATGTCATAAAAAAAAACTGCATGCTGACTTTTATCTCTCTTTTGAAAATTCTCTACATGATCAATATATAACAAAGTGGTTGAACCCGATTACTCAGGGTAACATGCATAAAGCTATGGCGTGCTGACCATCTAAGAGATGTATGGGATATTGCTTGAAGTAACATGTATCGGTATTTGACTTGAATGGCTGTAACTTTCATGTGTACCTCTATAACACACGTCATCATCTTATCATATACATAAAAGGATTTTAATGAAGTTACTGAAGTACATCCAAGCTTTTGCTTTGAAGCGGTGAAAGAAGGGACTCTGTTTTTGTCAAGTAATAATCATATATGCAATGTTGCAAAGAAGCAGCCTAATGAAATAAGACGAGCCTAAGCCAAAGAAACTCATTTAACGATGATCAGCTCAAACAAACCCAAGTTGGTTAAATCAATCACTCTATATGCAAGAGAGAGTTGACATAGATAAGCAGAGAATAAATGTGTCAGTATAGCATTCCTGTGAAGATAATAGAAAGCAGAAAACTCTCCCAAGTAGTGTCTGATGTTAAACTTAAATAACTATAGTAAATAATTACCTAGCCCTTTGTAGCAACTCCCAATGCAAAGGCCCTGTAGTCATGTTGAATGCCCCTGGATAGCAAATCAAGTGTGCACCTGGTAAAATTTTTTAAACCAAATGAATGAATAATAAGGAAGAAAATTCACGGCATCCGCTTATGACTTGTGTAATTTTGGTCCTGATTTAAGATAGGTAACTGTTTTCCCATCATTCAAATAATCATTTTGGGATGCCTTCAACAAATCAGGTAAGAAACACCGTTAATTACAAAGAAAAATTTATACGAGAGCATGTCTAGGAAGAGTTCCACCACAAAGGTAAATCATATTGAGAATATATATGGAAGTTCCACATTTTCTAACTGATGAAGACGAAACAAACTTTTGAGATGACAGGTCAAGTTCTATAATGTTACAAAATAAAAGGCATCTTACGTATAACTTCAAATTATACAGTTGTTTATATTTTATAAAAATTCCACATCTTGCATGTTCAAGGCTCTCTAGAAGGTAACTTAAAGAGTTAGCTAATAATATGACACACTCAATCAAACATTCTGCAATATTCATGATAGGGCAAGAGGCTTCCAAATTTGAGATACAACTCAGTCACAAGACACCCCGTGGAGGCATATAGCTTCACATATCCATTCATTATCAAGAAAAATAGTTGATAGTTGTCTAGACACTCTATATATTCTCATGGGCATAACACTCAAATGCAAAGACCCTGTCTCATGCTTGAGTAAATATGTTTTCCCAGCATGTTGTTCACGCCTTGCCACAAATTAAACATGCATTCTAGATAAAACCTACAGGATAAAAAGTAACTACATTGAAAAAAAATACCAAATAAATAAATTTAATCATGTATAACCTCTTGCTGCATAGAGCATTGCAAGTTCCTGAAATCTTATGTCATAGCATATACCAATCCCAATTCTGCCAACATCTGCACTTACATAAATAGACAACATGGGACTTTTATGAAAGTTATGCACAAAACATATTAATGCATGGATTCCACATTCCACAGTACGCATTTACCCATGAGGATTCATTCCTAGAATTGAACATGGGAAAAGCTAATTGATAATCATGCCCCTCCCAGAAATTGATATAGTAGAATATACGACGACGAGTCATCTGGAAAATTAGTATTTGGGGAATTTAATCATATAAAATTATATTAATACCAGTGTCCACTATGGTAGGAGTCTCCCCAGCTGTAAGAGTCTTGGATTCTTTAAAGGTAATCTTTCCAGGAATATCGATATCAAAAAGGTGAATCTATCATCAACACAACCTCCCGTTACAATGAGAAGTTAACTTTCTCCCATAGCGACACCATTTTAAATGGATTATCTGTAGAACTTTTTCATAAATGAATACGTTTATTAACCTTACGATGCTTAGCTTTGACCTTTCCATCAGGCCCAAAGACACAACAGGTATTGTACAACTTATCACCACTTCGTTCAGGAACTGAACCTCCGACTATGGTGATGTTCAGAAGACGAGCAACATCAGACAACATGGCTGTCGATGGAGAAGCATCAAACCCTGCATCAATATCCTCAGCATATACTGGAAAGCTATCATTTGAATATGGACTGTTCCATATTTCCTGATGATATAAAGTACACAGGTAATGTCATAAAATGCTCGCCTTGAGGCAAACTTCTTTTGCCAGTTGAATTGAAATATAAGGGGAAACAAAAGCAAGTGAAATGAGATGATCACAGCAACAGCTTAATTAAGGACAAAGTTCACGATTCCCTCATTGATTTTAAATTCAACTCGCGTATCATACAGAACAGATTTGGGAACTCATATCTTCCTTCAAATTAAATCAAACTTGGTTAATTACTATGGGAAGAACTAGTTTCATGCACTCAAACAAAGAACCAGAGCAGCAGACTACATCTACACTATTTCCAAGCAATTAATGAGCAGAAAAATATATGTTCATCTATGAATTCTAATCCCTCGCACTAATGTTCACTACGCAAAACAAAGTAATAAATATATCCATAATTATTCAACCTCAGTCCTCATAGTAAGCAAAAGCGAAAAAAGAAAGAAGAAAAAAAAAACAAACGGGCAAAACTAATAACGAATCGATGAATAAAATGAACCTACTGGCAAAACAACAAGCTTTGCCCCTTTCTCCGCAGCCTCTTCTATCGCTGTGCGTGCGTGCAGAATGTTCCTCTTCTTGTCTTCGGTGACTTTCAACTGGCACAATCCGATCTTAAACTAAAGAAACACCAACAAGAAATCCCAATTTAGTTGGTGGGAAAAAAACTTCATTTTCAACCTTAGTCCACAAATTTCCAGAAACCCACAGACACAATCACGCAGGAGGCCCTATATAATTCAAGAACAGAGGCAATCAAAATAGCCAAAATATGAACTTCAAATCTAACAACAAACAGAGTCACGGACATACAGTACCCACTCGCGTAGCTACATAAAAGAACTCGATACGAGCATGCAATCACCAAATTCAAAAAATTACAGAAGGGAAAAAAAAACAGAAAAGAAAATCATGCGTACAAAAGAGAAGATACAACACATATAAAGCCGAATACCTTAGTGATCGGAGGAGTGGACAACGGGAGGGCAGGGGGTACTCGAGCTTTTTCAGGGCTGAAAGTGGAGGCCATGGATGAAAGCGAAACTGCAATAATAAACTCTGTACGCCTTGATTTGCTGCTGTGCGCGATGATAGTTCTTGGAGTGAGGCTAGACCAATAATTGGGAAGGAGGGAGGACAATGGCCACGCCGTGGTTCGAACAAAACACAACTTAGTCGTCGCACCCAAAAGACTTGAAGGCAAGCAGACCGCACCAATTCTCATTTCTGTTTTTCCACCCTGCAATACTCACTTGATAAATAGGGGAAAAAAGTAGTCATTTATTTCCATTTTTACTTTTAAATAAATGTTTTAAAATTTTAATAATAAAATAAAATTAAAAAATAAAAAACCGAATCTACTTGAATTTAATCAATTAATAATTGTATTAATATATTTATTTCTCTTAATTTTTCTAGCAGTGAACACTCAAGAAGGAGAAGTGAGCATACAATATAAACTTAAATTAGAGGCAAAAACTTGTGTGAGACAGTCTCACAAGTCTTATTTTGTGAGACGGATCTCTGATTTGGGTCATCTATGAAAAAATATTATTTTTTATGCTAAGAGTATTACTTTTAATTGTGAATATCGATAGAGTTGACCCGTCTCACATATAAAGATTCGTGAGACCGTTTTACAAGAGATCTACTCAAAATTAGAAGGGAAAAAAGTAAGAGATTCAATGGCCTTTGTAAATACATTATATATATACAGCAAGGTTTGTTTTTTCACATAAATTAAGAAAATAATTTAAAAATTAAATTTATATATAAATTTTTAATTTTGTCTATATTTAATTCATTTTAAAAAAAATCATATTTTTCAAAACTTAGTTAATAAGATATATTAGTAAAACCAAAAAAAAAAACTAAAAGTAAACATTGATCTTATCTTCGAGACAATCGAAAATTAAAATAAAGTCTATATAATCAAGGCATAATTAATAACACTTGAAGGTATACAACACGTTAATTAAAAAAAAAAAAAAAAGGGTAAGGACACAACCATTATGAATAACACGATAAAAAAAAGGGTTAGGAAATACAATATTATTATTATTATTATGAGAAAACTGTAATTTTGAATTTATATATTTGTTGATTGTAATTTTGGTCTTTTATATAGTTAAATTTCATTTTAAATATCGTATTTTTCAATTTTTTTTTAATTTCAATCTGTTTTCATCGAAAATATTGTTGTGACAGTTATAATAAGTGTCGGAGTCACGTGAGTGCTACATAAGTGCCACATAACCTCAATATCGGGTAAAAAACTAAAAAATCAAAAATAGTGGATTGATATTGAAATTCGATAACATAAATAACCAAAATCGTTAAAATATAACGTACAAAACTAATATTCCATGATTATTATTATTATTTTGTGACATTGTTTTCTGAGCTTGTTTTATTCAGATTGTTGAAAAATAAAATTATTATGCTCATTGAAGCAAATTCCATCAGCCCAAAAATTAGGCCCACTTATTATCTAAACGGGCTTCTAAATGCGGGATTTCGCCAGTGATCCTTTCAGGACCTTGTATCCTTCTAGAAATCGCTGGACATGTCTCTGAAACTTCACCTTTCTTCCCGAGGCTTCCTGCATTTCTGTCTATATATACTGATCAAACGACGCCCCGTACCCATCACAAATTCTCAAGAAATCGGAACAAGTGTGTCGACATGGATATGAGGTTATTTGGATTCGACTCCCCACTCTTCCACCTGTTGGACGCTGCAGAGGAT
Organism: Primulina huaijiensis; assembly: GCF_012295235.1. NCBI lineage: Eukaryota > Viridiplantae > Streptophyta > Magnoliopsida > Lamiales > Gesneriaceae > Primulina > Primulina huaijiensis. The sequence continues at coordinate 4,704,741 of NC_133317.1, read as the reverse complement.
TCTGACGGCAACAAATCCATCGGGGCACCCACCAGGACCTACTTTCTCGACGCCAAGGCCATGGCGACAACGCCAGCGGATATCAAGGAGTCCCCGAAAGCGTACGAGTTTGTGATAGATATGCCGGGGCTGAAATCAGGAGATATCAAAGTGCAGGTGGAGGATGGGAATGTTTTGTTGATCAGTGGCGAGCGTAAGAGAGAAGAAGAGAAGGAGGGCCAGAAATATGTGAGGATGGATCGCAGGGTCGGGAAATTTATGCGGAAGTTCGTGCTACCGGAAAATGCTAACACGGAGGCAATCAAGGCTGTGTGTCAGGACGGCGTGCTGACGGTGACGGTTGAGAAACTTCCGCCGCCGGAGCCGAAAAAACCCAAGACAATTGAGGTTCAAATTGCTTGAAAGAAAGCTCTGTTTTCTTATCGGCAGCCTTTTCGAGTGGTGTTCTGTTATGAAATAAGCGATGATCAAAGTTGGTTTTGTTTGTGTTTGTGTTCAATTGTTCTGCTTTCTTGATTTTCAAAGTCTTTTATGTGAAAAAGCTCATCTTTTTGATTCGATCATGTTCGACCAAGGTTATATACATTTTATTTTACTTTCAATCATATCTTTCACAAATTAATAATTTTATTTTTAATAATTATGAAAATCGAAACAAAAACTTGTATGAGACGGTTTTATTTTGTGAGAATCCATAAAAAAATATTATTTTTTATTGTGAATATCAGTAGGATTGACTCGTCTTACAAAAAACTTACTCATGAATTGAAGGGTAACAAAACATTTTAAACTTTTATTAAAATTTTAATTAAAAAAATAGATGAAAAGATAAAATTAGCATATATTAAATATTAATGAATAAATTTCAAGTTCTAAAGAAATAAAAATATTAAAATAATAATCAGTCTTACAAAACTACAAAATAAAATTAAAAAAATCAAGTTCATTATGAATTAGTATGTTATTTATATATTTATGATATTTTTATTCAATGTTTATAAAAAGGGGAAGTTGGTGAAAAATCCCCGATCAAAATATTTTTTTGGGTTTACTCCCTACCCACAAAATTGTGGTACTATGTCATACAAATTGTGGTACACTTCATGTGGAAATGTGGTACACTTCATGTAGAAATGTGGTACTAAAAAAGTACTTAGGGACTGAACACTAAAAAAAAAGACGACTGGGGACTGATCCCCAATTTCCCGTTATAACTACGGTCATTCAAAACATCAATAACATCAATAAAAAAGCACAGTTGTTTATGTGTACTGAAACTTAAACGACATTAAGCCAAGCGTTTTAGAACCCCCTCTCCCAGCAACAGCGTAATAAAGTTTAACCACACCCATTGGCCCAATGATATCAGGCCCAACACAATCTAAAATTTACTAATTAAAATATGCGGATGTACTAATTAAAATAAATTTAATTTCTCTTTAAAATATTGAGACGTTTAAAAATTTTATTTTCAATTTTATTAAAAACACCATCTAAAATAATTCATTTATATCTTATAATTAAATTAAAGTTGAGGTTCTATATTAACTAACTTTTAATTAATTCGATGAAATTTTATTTAAAATTATAATTATTTAATGATTTTTTTTCTTTCTAAAATTGCGTTTTTAACCAAAAAAAAAAAAACTTTAATATCATGTTTATATATGTTTTTAAATATTTAGATAACCTATCATTTCTAATAAAAATATTAAAAAAATAGTTAATTTGAAAATAACAAAAATTATTATTTAAGTACGCAATATGTGCAAAAGACATTAATATAATAAATATTAATATTTTACTCGTGTGATGTGTTATTTTATATATTTAATTATTAAAATTAATAAGTATTAGTTGAATTATTATTTAAAAATTTATATAATATATATTAAAATTCTAAATAATGATATAAAAAAATATGATATCATAAATGTTTTTATTATCTGAGATAGTTTTCAAATAACTATAAAATGTTGTATCGTTAAATTAAGTTAATTTATTTATCTACGTCAAATTGTTCCTAATAAAAGGGATAGAAAAACTATTTTAAAAATTATATATATATATATATTTTGTTTATGAAATTTTTTTGAAAAAAAAAAAGTCATATAATTTGAATGAATTTTAATTAAAATTTTTTAGTTTATGCTAAAAAATATTTATATTAAAACTATTAGCTCAGTCAAAGGAATGGAAGAATAGATTTTATGAAACGTGATATATATATATTAAAGATTAAAGTTCTATAATAATAATAATAAATTACGAACAATAAATATACAAAAAATTCATGACAGACGATTTTTTAAAAAGTTGAAAAACATAAATAATTTTTTTTATTTTATTTAATATGATAGAGATAAGTGAGAGTTAAATATATTAAAGTAATACAAAACTCAAAATTATAATATAAATTAAATTAAATTATATAACAAATACAAATACTTAAATATAACTTATATTCTTTAGGTACACCAAATTAAAATTAGAATTTTTGAAAAAATTGAAAATGTTTGATATTTAATTACATATTTATTTCATATATTTATTATAATAAATAAATACATTAATAATGATTTTTTTGATATTTTTATTTATTTATAGATAGGATATCAATCAATATATTTTCTGCCAATCATATATCATCACATCATTCATTTAATAAATATATAAATAGGTCTCTTGTGAGACGATCTCACGAATCTTTATCTGCGAGACGGGTCAATCCTACCGATATTCACAATAAAAAGTAATAATCTTAGCTTAAAAAGTAATATTTTTTTACGGATGACCCAAATAAGAGATCCGTCTCACAAAATATGACCCGTGAGATCTTCTTACACAAGTTTTTACCTAAATATATAATTTTGATATATTTTTCAAAATATTATTTAAGTGATAAATTCAGAAATTAACAAAAACATATAAAAAAAATATATCCATTAGCCATGTGCGAAATGTAGCAGTATACAGTCTAAAATTAGGCCCAATTATTAATAATCACCATCGTGTTCTAGAAATTGTTAGAAACCGAAGTACCTTGTTCCCTCGTTTCCTCTGGAAACTTCACCTTTCTTCCCGACACTTCCACCATATCTACCTATATATCATACAGCTCCACAGATCTTCGAACAAATCAAAAGTGCATTAAATCTCCCATTTTCCAGACAAGTAGTAGCAAGCGAAGTATCGACATGGATATAAGGTTTCTTGGATTCGACTCCCCATTGTACCACTTGTTCGGCGCTGCAGAGGATTCTGATGGCAACAAATACAACGGCGCACCTACCAGGGCCTACTATCGCGACGCCAATGCTATGGCGGCGACGCCAGCTGATATCAAGGAGTACCCGAAATCATACGAGTTTGTAATCGACATGCCGGGGCTGAAATCAGGCGATATTAAAGTGCAGGTGGAGGAAGGGAATGTACTGCTGATCAGTGGCGAGCGTAAGAGAGAAGAAGAGAAAGAAGGTGAGAAGTATGTGAGGATGGAACGAAGAGTTGGGAAATTCATGCGGAAATTCGTTCTGCCGGAAAATGCAAACGTCGAGGCGATCAACGCGGTGTGCCGGGACGGCGTGCTGATTGTGACCGTTGAGAAATTTCCGCCACCGGAGCCGAAAAAGCCCAAAACTATTGAGGTCCAAATTGCTTGAAGAAAGTATCTGTTTTCTGTGGTTTGAGTGTTAGTTCTGGTATGGAAGGAGTAATTCTCAGATTTGTGGTGTTCTGTGTTTGCTGGTTGTTATAAATTGGTCGAGTGATCTATTATCCTAAATAAACACAAAATTTTATGAATATTTTTGTGAAATTCTATTTATATTTTTTTAAATATAGATCGAATCAACTTGTTTTATTCATATAAACACGTGAGATAAGAATTAATCTTAAATTAACATGTGTAATTGTAGGATGAGAATGTAGCGGGAACGAATATTGTTCGTAATTTTTAAATGATAATCGAGAACTCTTGATCTATTGACAAATATCAAACTCCAGAGTCCCATTTATATAAAAAAAATATTGAATGATCGCATCTGTTGAAGATTTCAAGTGTACTACCTAACATGAGTTAAACAGGAGATTTATCTAATAAAATTGATATTAAGATGAATTTTTGTGTTTTAATAAATGGACACCTTAGATTTCAATTATCTTTATTTATTATCACATATAAGGTCCACAAAAACAATTGCAAAACTCACATATAAGAAGAATAAAAGTGGATCTTTGAATACATAATTAAAGATATGCTGAACTCAATTTTGCTGATGGACGAAAATTTGTGTGAGACGGTTTCACGTATTTTGTGACAAGAATATCTTATCTGTGTCATCCATGAAAAAGTATTATTTTTTATGCTAAAAATATTATTTTTTATTGTGAAAATCGGTGAGGTTGACTCGTCTCACAGATAAAGATTCGTGAGACCATCTCACAAGAGACATACTCTTGCTAATATTCGTCAAAACAATCGCCTCGGCACCGGTGACCTTTTACTTTCAATGCATCGAATTGAGGATTCACGAGAATTCAATAGTAGCAAGGACTTTTCAAAACTAATGGCCAATTTGATCAAACAATTGACATGTTTCTCAACTTTAATTTTAAAACGACCAGGACTTTTCGTTTTATTTGCAATTTTACTACCTTTTTTCAATAAAATAAAATAAAATGCATGTATTATTTAACAACATAAACAATCTGTTTTTAATAAGAATATCGTCCCCCAAATGAAAGTAAATCTAACTCAAAGAACACGTTGAGCTGCACAATGATCAATATTATTTGTGGTCAGGTGAGAACTGGGTAATATTTTGAGGATGAAGTCGGCTCAAGATGGCTACTTGGTTAAGGATTGATGATACACAATCAGCTTTATGTAAACCATTGGTCCATGTAATCACATAGTCAAAAATAATTCAAAATCGAACCAAATTATATATGTTACGAGAAAAGCTTTTCTCCCATTCGGGTTAATATTTCGAGTTTGAAACTTTGCGAGAACCAAAGATCCTTTCCATTCGAGTTCGGGCTGATATGTTATGGTTGATAGGATTCTATTTACTCTAAGGCCAAAGCTATCCATTATACTTTCAATCTTCAAAGTCAAGCAGGTCAATGCGCACAAAAATACTGTACCGACGGGTATTTGATTCCTCATGACTAAGGAATGGGTCGGATCAAACAAGACAGACTCAAATCAACAAGTCTGCCCACGTCAAGCACGACATACCCCACTGTTCTGCCCCGTTTTTCACTTGGGACTTGGGACCATAAGCTGGTGTGTCGCATTTTACGGGCCCGACCGCACTATCAATATTCTCAAATTACATTTTGAGGAGTCGAGAAGTAAATTTTGTTTATATTTCTTCAAGAATGTTTAAATTCTTAGGGACAAAAAATGAAGTTTTGGGGCTTGAGGAGGGTCAAGGGACTCTCCTCGTGCTACCGTGCCTCCGCCCATGTAAAAAGAGTGGGCTAGTCGAGCAGGTTCATTTCACAGATGAAAAACATTTCAAGAAAACTCCCGTTTTTTCCAGAATACTTTTCAGCTTCTTCGGCTAAATTTCAAAGTCTATTACAACGTGGGCCCAGCTCAGAATTCTTGGCCACCACAGGATTGATTGATGGGCAATAAGCAAACAAACATGAAGGTTCTGGCCTCATAACAGGAGCTTGCCAAGAAAGACCGCTAAACCCAAGCAGCTTATATATATATGCGCACCAAGGCACATGAGTTGATTATCATGGCTGATAATTACCCCAATTCAGATATCTTTCATGCCACTTTTTGGCCACAGTGCTCCTCGGTGAGCACATATTCCCTCAAAACTAACTTTGAGGTTTCTGAGTTATCGGAGTTCAATGGGTACTTTGCTGAGGAAAACCCAGCATTTACTTCATTACCTGAAGCTTATATATCTCAAAATTCGAACTCCGTGGTGAATGATGACAACACTAACTTTATCGGGAGCAACAACTCTTTTCAAGAAAGTTCTAGTAATAGTAAGCAAGTCGTTCATAGCCAAGTTTCAACTTTTAAAGCATCAAATATTACATATACATGTTTGGTAACATATACTAGTGTACAACATATCAAAGAACACATGTTCGTATACTATTTTCATGAATACAAGTATCATAGCATATGTCGTGCACAGACGATGGATTCAACAAGGGCTGAGCAAAGTAATCGTGCCCCCTCTAAGGAAAATATGTCCAAATTTTCCGTGATGATTTTGATCATTTTCTTCGTTGATAATAAATGTAAAGGTTTGCATGATAGCTTATATTGCCCTCTCATCAATATTTCAGATGTGATTCCAGATGCCGTGAATGTGATAACAGGAGAAAGTGACAAGCAGAAGAAAGTAATGAGAGAAAAGGTTGCTTTTAAGACCAAGTCAGATATTGAGATACTGGATGATGGTTTCAAGTGGAGGAAGTATGGAAAAAAGATGGTGAAAAATAGCCCCAATCCAAGGTTCCGCATTATCTTATGATGCATAATTTCTTCTACAATATTAACTTCTATTACATGAGTAACTCAGTCTCATCTCATTCAAACTCAAAGCCTCGGTTCGGATAAACCAATTGTTGTATCACTAAGCTGATAAACGGACCAATTCTGCAATATTTACAATACTACAGTTTGTGTCAATTCAAGATTGGAGATACGGCTTCTAATTCTTTGTTAAATAACTTCGAAATTTGCACAACTGATCATAATATGCAATCAACAGGAACTATTACAGGTGCGCAGTTGAAGGATGCCCAGTTAAAAAGAGAGTTGACAGAGATAAAGATGATCAACGATATGTCATAACAACCTATGAGAGCGTCCACAATCATCAAGGACATTCTTAGCCTTGATTTCAGTAATTGAAATTTCATACAAATGTTATCACTATCGTTCGATTTTCTATACCTTTTCAAGAAATAGAGAATGCAGTTCTACGTACCTTGAAGAATTTATCAGAATTATTGACAGTAGTTTAAATAGACACATTCCAGGCTTTTGGTGGGATGCTCAACTGTTGCAAAAAGTGAATAAATTGAACAAATTCACAGCTGGTAATTTGTTGCGAATATTGGCCACCGTTCTCAAAAGCGTTTGAAATAACTGTATCCTAGAATTACCAAGAAAAGCAGATCTTGTATTTAATAGTAACATATGGCTCACAGGCTTCAAAGTCATCTGTGCTTTAAATATATCTCACAGCAAATTTATCTCCTTCATTGTTGGAGGTAAAAATTGCACTGAATCTAAATTTTACCAATATAGCTATACAGCGAATCTGTAAAAATTTGAAATGTAAATCTGTGGTTTTCAAAACAATAGCATTAACCTGCGATCTGCGTCAAGGAGAGGTTACTGTTCGGGTCCTTGGAACCTCTAGACAAGTTACAACATATAATTTTACCAAAAGGAAAGCTGATACGATCAAATATGTATTGTTATTTCCGCAAGCTGTTAGATTTTTATAAGAATATAATATCAGGATTTCTTATGTGCACATTTAGCCCAACTATCTCATCCCATGTAGCTGCTCCACCTTGGGTATGTGACGATATGCTCCAAAGGACGTCCACAGGCCACGCCATTCTCATTATTCTAGAAGAAGATTGTTCAATTGCCTTGTATTTGCAAATACGATTCTTGTTCGTCCGACCCAATCCACTAGAGAGCAACCACCGGGATCCTGATTGCTGTTGTTTATTAGTTCCCCAATGCTCTTTACCAAGTGAAGTATTTAGGCCGGTAATATGGACTTCCGAGAATTTAAATTGAGGGATACCCTTTTCAAAGATCCACCTTTTTTGCTCGGAGCCAACAATTTGTTCAACCAATCTTCTGTCCAAACCATCCTTTTCATCATTTAAAATTTTACCTGATGTGCAGGGCAGTTTAGGGGAGGGAATTCTCTCGACTTCAATCATTGCAAGCATTGATGAACCAACCATTTCGTTATCACGCAAGGGATCTCGAAGCTGCACTTTTAAACCCATTACGAAATTTTTATTTGAAGTACCATAATCCCGTCCACTGCTCAATTCTAAAGACCCGGTGCAATGAGCTGCAAGAAGTTTCAAACCATTTTCATCAGTTCCACTGTCAGTATCAAAACCTTCAACGTCTAACCTCATCCAGTCTTCCAATGACAAAGAGTATTTCACTAACTCATCAACACCAAGGACCTGCAAGCCTGATGTCCTTTCAGAACCATAGTTCACACAAACTTCAGTAGCCTTATCTGGAGCAGAACTCCCGACAAACTGGATCCCAACTTTCGAAGGTGATTCTTGATCTGGTAGACCAGACTGAATCCTCAGTCCTTCAATTAAAAGACCTTCAAAGTTGCTTATAGCCACAGGAACAATATTTTCAAAGGATGCACAATCCGAATCTATCTCGTCCGAATCCAATCTGCAACTTTTCAGAAAAAAAGCAGGCAAACAAAACAAGTCTTTTAAAATGAAATATCAGAATTGATGGCAACTTCATGATGCTATATTCAAGAATTCACAGACCTCTTAAAAGCCCCTGATATTGATTCAACCTCTGGCCCCACTTGTTGTACCATCTTCCCTGTGATATCTTCCAAAGGCATCAATTTATTTACTTGAATAGACATCTTTTCAACTCCTACAGATGCCCAACACTGAAGTATTTCCATGACATTGAGCCCCATCGCTTTGGGAAACACAACTGGAGCAGAAACTTGCACGATTAATCTAGCCCCATTATTTGCATTTCTGAAAAGTAAAGGATTCATTGAACGCAAGAAACCACCACTCTTTATCTGAATGATTGGACCAAGGCATTCTTGAAGAGAAGGCAACCTTAAAGGTTCTGCTGGGGGCATATAGACAGGGCTTCCAAATCCACCAGAGCTAGAGCATGGAGAATTCTGAAAATCCTTATCATCCAAACCCCATTCACGCATTAAAGCTTTCGTTTCCAAATTTTCGATTAATTTAGCATTTTTTTTACTCATTGAGTGGGTTCCACTACCTAGATACTGTTCATCAACTAGAATACCATGTGGCTTTCTCCGGTAGCCATTGGGCCTACGACAAAAAAATTCCTGCTCTGCCATCACATCAGTATCAAGAGAGTCGTTTACCCATGGAATGTTGTCCTCCTCAAACTGTTTCAATAGTTGATCTCTGGGAGATTCAAGATAGCTATCAAAAACTATATCATCTGTACTCTGCTTACGGCACAACATGTTAAGAAAATCATTTTCTATAGATTCGGCATCATCACCCAAGCTAAGAGATTCATGGAACTTACTATACTTATTGCAAGACTGGATTTTCCCGGATGTTTCTTGCTCATGACAATTGTTTATATCCTGTGATGAATCCAAATCTGCAAATCTAGATGCCATCATGTCATAGAAAACTAAATCAAGTTCTTCACATGTTTCTTTAATGGACATGCTATTTTCTTTGTGTTTAGTATCATCAATCTCGTCATGGTCATCGCAACCAAGCTTCGGATTACATTCAATGTTCTCATCAACAACTGTCTCTTCCCAATCAAAAATCTCGGCAACATTAATAATTTCAATTACAGAACTGTCCATTCTTTCACTACCATGTCGTTCTAGCTTCACCTGATCCATCATGGATCTTTCTAAACCTCGCTCAATTATTGGAAGCTTGGTATCGTCAACCTCATGTCCAATATTACCACCAGAAAACTCGAGAGAGGGGGCAGTCCTAGGTTTTAGGGACTGCAAATACTCATGAACGTCATCAAACTCTACAACTTCACGCATATTTTCCTGGTCCAGCTTTTGGTACAACAAAGAAACTGAATCCGCGAGTTCTGATCCTTGGTTTGGGAGATTTTCGTCTAGAAATTTCAGTTCTAGTGACTGGGACCGACGATGTGACCGTTTACTTAAACCTGTAGGGATAGTACTATGGTAATTTATCTGGCTTGTTTCATGACCATTACCAAAATCAGTAATATAATTTGCTCTTGTTAGTCCACGTTCGTTCTCAACATTAGGAGCTTTCACATAATTATCTGACTCAAATGAAATACTATCCATCATGAAAAATCCAAAACTAACATTCAACATCGCACCTTTTGCTATGCCTGTGAGCTTAAAGCTAGTATTCCACTTCCCTGAGCCCCCCTCTTCACTCTCTAACTCCTCCAAAGTCATTGGGAGCAACTTTGTTAGATCAATCCAGTGCTTCCCAATGTCAAGTGTTGTAGCCCCTATCACCGAGGTATGAAGCAAGAAGACTTTGGGTTCATAGTTTGCTGAATTATGAGTCCTGTTTCTACTACAATTAATAGTACACCAATCCATGAGAGTCTCTTCAAATTCTGCCATTCCCAAATATACATGGGAAGGGTGAGTTTTCAACATCTTGCCCTTCCGACTCCAAGTCACACACAGATTAAGTCTGTTAAAAGTTGAAGGCAACCCTTCAATAGAATGCACGTGGAGAAAGAAACAACAATTAAACTGATGATTACGGTTGTGGGTCAGAGCCTTTAAAGGCTTCCAATTCCATATTGATGATTTTTTGTCCTTATCTTGAATCTTGAATTTATTTCTTGGTTCTAAAAGGCCATACTTTGAGACCACATTAGTACGATGATCAGAAGTTGGATTCAATGCCTTAAGCTGGTTTCCATGCAAACAAAGGGCGTGGCTGATTTCTTCAATATCATGCAGTAAACGCCCACCGCCAAAATCTTCTTCGTCCGTCTTCACAAATTTGAGTTCCGATGACATATCCTGCAAAACTTTAAACTTGCCAGACCATATTCGACTGCTAATAATAGCAATAACAGTGGCTAAAGCACCAATCAGAATAACCAAAAAAAAAAATCAGCACTAGAAGTGCGGTGGTAGCTTATTCATAATTCGGTTAAACTGACCATTTCTTATGTTCCTTGTTTTTGGATACTTAGCTTTCCCCATTCATCATCTGCTATCAGAGATTGAACGAAGATAAATTTCTTACCCATCCCATCATTTCTACATCATTTCATTCACATTGATAATCGGATTGATTCTTGTAGTCCTTAAAATGAAAAGCTCCAAGAGGGTATCAAACACTCACTACTTTGCTCCAACCTCACTCCAATGAAACCAAACGTTTTAAAACAGAAAGATTCAATAAATTTAAATTAAATCAACCAGAGAAAATCCCATATGTAAAACACAAAACACATCAACAAAGACAATCAAATACATTACTAGAACCCATTCAAGAAGCGACTGAATCAAATCGATCATGTAAAATCGAATCGACACACAATCTTGGGACTTACAGGAATATTTGATTCGTTCCACTAAAGAAGAGAAGAGATGTTTAGTGTTCAGACCATATATATATATATATATTCTTTCCAATTTTACTTTTCTTGTCTGATGGGTTAGAGTTCCTCGCGCTTCGTTCGGTTGGGCAGTATATTCTTGAGGATTGTTTGCTACACTACACCCAAAGCAAGCAAGCAAGCTACTTTTCTTTTGAATATTATTATTTTTTCCAAGGCTCCGTTTAATCTACACATTTTTTCATTTATTTATTATTTATAGATAATTATTTTCTTTTATATCTAAAATATTCAAGACTACTTGTTTTTCTATGCAACAATTGTTTGCTCAAAAATTATTAAAATAAAAACTCAAGCACAAAATTTCATTGGGAAATTTACATATTTACATTTCATACGAAAATTACCATACATTGGATTTGTAATTCATTCTTAAATTTTAATATAGATACATGAATCGTATTATCTCATTAATATACAAAATTTTAATATTGTCTGAACGATCTATATATTAAAATATCTGAAATAAAAATCAAACATACATATTAGGACTTAGATTATTCAGATAGTGTTAAAATATTGTATAAAAAAATAAAACATTCATTTCATTCCCTAATAATCTAAGTGTTAAAATAGGCAAAAACTTGTATGAGACGGTCTCACGGGTCGTATTTGTGAGACCGGTCTTTTATTTGGGTCATCCATGAAAAAATATTACTTTTTATGCTAAGAGTATTACTTTTTATTGTGAATATGGGTAGGGTTGACCCGTCTCACAGATTAAGATCCGTGAGACAGTCTCACGTGAGACCCACTCGTTAAAATATTTAAAATAAAATCAAACATACATACTAAGTCTTAATTTACTTGGTTTCTCAGGGAAGGTAATTCTTAGACAGGCGTTAAGTCATTTCTCCCTCAACGGAAACAAATCTTGTTTGACATTAGGAGAACGGGAGAGAAAATAAAATTTGAAGACCCAGAGTGTAATAGTATATTTTGGGTTGATGGCAAGTGAAATGAATATTTTATTATTAATTAATCTTTGTTTTTTTATTTAAAGTAAAAAATAAAAGATTTTTATTTCTAGACTAATTTGACTTGATCTAATAATAAGATTTATTCTTAGATTTGGTTGATCTAATCTAATCTTGGTATTTATATACTATGATTTATTTTTTGTATTTATCTCAAAGATATAAATATCTTATATTTGAATAGAGTTGTATTACTAATAAACTATTGTTTCCATGTTTGTAGGATTTTGTTTTTATGGAAAGATAATTAGGTCAATAAATAAATATCTATATATATGGAATATTGAGAGAAGAACTAGACGACTTTGGAGAGGATTTTACGTAGTCGCTGGAGTTTTTCTGAACTTGCACAAGTTCAATATTTGAGATTTTCGTGTGAAGGAATTTTGTTATCTTTACTAGTATTGTTTTGTGTAAATAAATTACATATTTTCCTAGTGATTTTTTGTCATATGGCGTTGCACAAGTACTCAAGTACTTGTGCATAATTCAAGTATTTGTGCATAATTTAAATCTGGTCTCTATTTATTCATGTTATACTTATGTGTCAATAATTAATTTCCGCTGCATGTTGTGTGCTCGTGTTAAAAACATCATATCACCACACTAATTTCTGATACACACAACATATTAATTTCTTGTACGTTTATGATCAACAGCCCTTTCAGAGAGTATCAGTCTGACAAAACCACTTTTGATCACAGGGAGCTTCAGCAGCAGAATGTCGATATAGTAGTCGCAGATATCAGTACATTTGATATGGAAGCTTCCTATGACAGAATATTTTCCATCGAAATGTTTGAGGTGCTTACCCTTTATTGATTCAATTATAGGAGATGAGAATTTGCCTATTCTTGGCACCACTAATGAAATCTTTTGTCCATTTGAAACAATATGAAAAACCATCAAGATCTTCTTAATAAGTTCTCCAAATGGATGAAATCAGACAGTCTTTTGTTTGTCCATTATTTTTGCCATAAAACATTTGCATGCCACTTTGAGGTATTAATAATCTGTCAATTATTATTTGTTGTTTTGTATTATAAAGTATTCACTTTGCAGGACATCACTGAGGAGGATTGGATTACTAGGTACTTCTTCACCGGAGGTACAATGCCCTCGGCAAACTTACTCCTCTATTTTCAGGTGATCTACCAATTACAATACGTTGTTATTGATGGGGGATGTCAAGGAAAAGTCATAGCCGTTTCGCCAATCTTCATTCGATTTATCACAATTTTCTTGCTAAGAAGTAATTCAAATCAATGAACTTCACTAATTTGTACGTTCTGTAAGTATTTTACATATATGTTTGGTCCCTTCTGTTCTCCAAATAACTGTACACATATAGTTTGATCCAAATAAGTGTACAATGGATGTAACAAAGATTGTTTTGACCTATATCGGATGGACCGGATTGGTTATTGATATTATTCAGTAATGTTGGCTGATATGTTTATCTTGCCATGTATGATATAAAGTTATTTATTAGCCCAAGTTGGAGGTTGATAAATCCTTAATGAGGGATTCTCTAATCAAACACAGGCAGTATCTGAATGACTGAGTATTGCATCTATCATTTAAGGTTAAACTCATTTAGAAATACAAAATACATCTACTGCGGATATGGTCTCCGCAGTAGAAAGAACAAAGTCTACAAATGTTAGTTTACGTCAACTTTCCGGCATAAAATCCATGTAGACAAAGGAGCAGTTTACGTTGGAACTGATAACACTTGCGGTGTTGGATTGTTCAACTTTTTTCATCAGAAAGAACTACAAATTTTTTTTCCCGTTTTTCATTTAAACATAGCACTTGTCTGAATCTTTGTGATTTCTCAATGTTGCATAACATGTTTTGAAATTCCAAGTTCGACCTGTGTAGAGTTAATGGCTGTTTTTTTATGCTGTCTCTCGTGCAGGATGGTGTGTCTATTGTTAATCATTGGCTGGTGAATTGAAAGCACTATGGACAAAACAAGGTAAGTACGAACCATGTAAAATAATTCATGAGTACAAGGAGCATCCCATAAATATTGATAGGGAGCAACTTAAGCTCATGCTGAAAAGAACAAGCGAAATTCGGAGCCAGCCACCCTTGGTCCAGCAAGGTCCACCCTGTTCAATGTCGCTACTTATTCGATTAATGATCAGTATACTTTACCTCATCAGAGCAATGAGCATTGATGCCCTGGAAAGGTCTGGGACATCTTTGAACTCGGGTAGGAAATAATGACCAAAGTAGGACTAGTCTAGAGTTGATCAAACCATTGTGGACTCATACAAGCTCGAGCTCATATTCTTGGCCGAGCAAGACGAGGATTGAATGATATTGTCCGGAGGGAAAAAGTGTTTGGCCAGGCAGGGCAGCCCTTGGCATCTCGAGCACTTACAATACTTTGGAGTCTTCCCAGGCCAAGCCAGGCAAGGCAGGGTACCCGAGAAAATTAAGTTAAGGGGTCGTGGACTATGTCCACCTATAATCGAGGGATCTGTTCCTCTTCACGTTTCCAGGTCATCTGACCCAGGCTCACTTTACCTAGTCACTAGCAGGAACTGTCCAGGTCGGTTCTTTCCTACTCAGATCAACCCTGAAGAGATGAGAGCGGTGCCCATAGGTATGAGTCATCATACCTCGTAATCATTAATATGACAAATCAGTGCTCGATCAGGTACATTATGGGTCGCCATGCCTATTATTAGAAGATAGAGTATGGGTAGATGTCTATTAAGAAACATTGTCCAAACGCTGCAATCGAAGTCATCTTTTCCTCCTATAAATACCGAGGCTTACTCATTCATATGAGACATGATATATTGCATTATACTCATTCAATAAATTCTCTCTCTACTTAGTCTCTGTACTGACTTGAGCGTCGATATTATCATGTCGGAAACTCTTCTGGTGCCCCACTGACATTTTTTTTGTTTGAGTATGTGCAGACCATTTGATCTGAGCTCATCCTACCTGGTCAAGAGTACTCACAGTGCAGACTAGGTCATCCGAACTCATCCTACCCAGTCAAGAGACTCACAGTACAGACCACGTCACCCGAGCTAATCATGTCTCTGCTCGATAGATTGTCCATCCAATTCACCCAATCTTACCCGGACATCATCAGTCATGCTTATGAAACTGATAATCGAGCTTCTAATTATGATTTTTGTCTTGTTTCAATCTTGATTTCTAAGACATTGACAAAAAAATTAATTTTTATTTTATTTTTTCCTATTACATATTGAATGCAACAAATTAATAACAAGTTTGATCCAGATAATATGTGTGCGTTGATGAATTCATTGGTGTTTGCAAAGCTAACACACACAATAGTTAAAAAATAAAATAAAAATTTCGGCAGCCAAATAATTAGAAGAAAATTAGACATATAAAAGATCAAGAAAATCGAATCTTGTATATTCGAGTCTTCCTGTCCGCTATTGTAAATTTTAAAAAATAAATTGAATGGACAAAAAGAGAAAAAAAAGGGACTAATTGAAGAGGAAAAAAGAAGTAAAAATGAAACATAAAAAAATTATACTTCGACAACAAAATATAGAAACAAAAAGGAAAAAAATTAATGAATCAAAAAGTCAAAAAAAATAAAAAATAAAGAATTAGTTAGGATATAAAAAAGCCAAAAAAAAATATATATATATTTTTTAAAAAAATGATCGTGACCCCAGCTGCAGCATCCGTTCCCCAAAAAAGCCCCCTCAAGTCTCAAAGTTATAAAGTCCACACGGTTTCAGTATAAATCGCAGAAAATTGTAGGAAAGATACTGGAGAGAGAATCTCAATTATAATTGCTTGATCAGAGAACAAATTCAGAAAGGCCGGAAGCTAATTCATTGTTCAGGAAAAGTCAAAGTACAAAAAGGGCGAAGAGTAAAGTTTCCGGAAACATCCAAACGATGTCATATTTGCTGCCGCACCTTCACTCCGGATGGGCCGTGGATCAGGCTATTCTGGCCGAGGAGGAACGCCTCGTGCTCATACGTTTTGGTCACGATTGGGATGAAACCTGTATGCAGGTGATTTTTCGTGCTACTTTAATCTGATATACCCACATCTATGTATTTGTTGAAAGTAGTTTAATTTTGCGAAATTTCAGTTTGATTCACTCGGTGGTGAGTGTTGTGTGTGTCTAAGTGGAATCGTGTTCTTGTAATTTGAGCTCTGTAATTGTATCACTTAGGGTTCAGTGATTGGGATCGATTGATGTGCTGGGTTTTGATTTTAAACAGCTTCGTGTTTTTCAGGTTTATTTCCTGAATATTTTTTTAGCTTAGCCGAGATAAGATTCAACTGAACACATGAAATTTTCGATTTCTGCAGTTCTCGTAAGACAGCTCATATTGGAGGTTTATTATTGGTTTTGGGAACGGCAATGGCCAAACTAACCCGGGGAGAGCATTTGCCCTCATTTGTGATGCAAAAAATTCAACTAAAATTTGGAGTTCTAGATGTACTTATAGATTATGTGTTTGCTGTTTTGAACTTCTAATGTGTTAAGTAGCTACAATCAGTGGTCCAATTAGTAATCATATAGATTCTTTATGATTGCTTAATCACCTCATGTTGGATAGTTAAAACTAAGGCAAAGCTTGTCTTTCGTGAGTTGAAACTCGTGTTTTCTGTATCATACCTCGGAGTTTGATTGATAATATATGTTCCCCTCAATTAACACCGAATATTTTGTCTAGTTTATCAGGCTTGATAACCCTATTGTCTAAAGTAAAGTTGCACTTGGATTGATAAATTTGATTTGGAGATCCGTTTCGGAGGGAGGTATATGCTAGTCTTGATAACCCTATCCCTATCATCTAAAGTTGCACTTGGATTGATAGATTTGATTTTAGAAGGATTTGAGGAATGAATTTCAAATGATACACAAGATATTTAGAATCCACGACAATTACGGTTAAAATTACTTAACTTAATATAAGGTACATTTCAAATTCAATTAAATTTTGTACATCTAAACAAGTCATAGATTCGAAGTCATTGATTTTAAATTCAGTAATCCAAGCACTACCTAAGTGGCTAAGTTTATTATTTTATTGCACTTGAGACGTAGGAGAGGAGAGGACAGTCGACCCAGTTTTTAAGTCTATCAATCCAACTCTACATGTGCTCCAATAAAACTTGAACTTTCTTGCACGATAACACTTGTTTGAGCTTTTTGATGAGCTCAAGCTCAATTTTAATCATTAGAAAGTTTGTGAGCTAGTTCATTAGTTTAAATAATTTCTTTATAATTTTAATGATGTAGAAAAATAAATTTATCATTCTTATGTCAATATTTGCATATGGAATTTAATGATTATGCCATAAAAATGTTGATTATTTTATTTAAAGCCCATGAACACATTATTATTAGTGTCCAAACATCTGATCTCGTTATCATGATATGATCATGTGAGCTAGTTTGCAAGCTTGAGATTCTTTAAGTTGAGCTCGATGAACTTGATCTCAAGTTTTGTAGCGGCTCAAGCTTGAACCCATGAAATTTATAAGCTCGACTCATTTACATTTCTGGTTGCATTAATGATTTTAGATCTTTTCATTTGTTGTTTAATTATACTTCCCAGATGGATGAAGTACTGGCTTCAGTTGCTGAGACGCTGAAGAACTTTGCTGTCATTTACTTGGTAGATATCTCAGAGGTGCCTGATTTCAACACAATGTATGAGTTGTATGACCCGTCAACCGTCATGTTCTTCTTTAGGAACAAACACATTATGATAGACCTTGGCACTGGAAACAACAATAAGATCAACTGGGCTCTAAAAGATAAGCAAGAGTTCATCGACATTGTTGAGACCGTTTATCGTGGTGCTAGGAAAGGCCGTGGTCTTGTCATTGCTCCAAAAGATTACTCCACCAAATATCGTTATTGAGAATCGTGGTCAAATTTCTGCCTTGTCATTAATTATCTGGATGAGATTTAGATTTGCAGCATGTTGCATTATGTGGCCATGCTCTCCAAGTGACTAAACTCTTGAGTTCTGCTTTGTTGACGGATTGTAAGTCATATTGCTCAAACCAATTATATGGAATGGATTCTATTTTAGCTCGTTTTATGTATCATCCCAAAAATGTTTTTCTCCTTGTTATGTATACTGATGAATGTCATGTTTTCCATATGTGAGTTAACATGCAATCTAATTTACTGTGTACATGTGATTCGCTTAGAAGCATGAAGACGGGATCTTTATATTTACTTTGGAATCTACATAACACGTTTTGTAAATGCTTATATGGGTATATCAGACTACATAGCCACGAGAGTAGACTTCTGGTTTATTGAATTTGGAGGCATAGAATAATGTGCAGTGCAAATGGATGTGGAGATTTCCTTTGGGGGAGAACTTTTTATGCCATAAGGTCGTAGACTTGTGGTAGGAAAATTTAGGGTTACTTTCGGAGGATGGGAGTTCTGATATTGTCAAAGGAGGTGTCTTCCAAGTGTCCAGATAAGGAAGCAGAGCATTCTAGGATGTATTCAAGAATAAATTCAGATGGAATGGAAAGTTGGAGATGAATATGGACTAGGGTTTCAGGAGGGTATAAGAGAGTGTGATTGAGAGAGCTATGAAGTATTTTATGAATTCTAGTCTGGTAGAAGTGCTTTGGAGTGTTTATGAAAATCAGCTTTTGTTTCAACTTTTATAACTTTTAACAAAAGCTAGAAGCAAGATTAATGTTTTTTTTTTGGCTGCTTTTGCTTTTTTTTTTTTTTTTTTTTTTTTTACTGGTTTAAAGTTACAACTCGATATTTGATATCCTTAAAAAAATTATCATATTTCACAATTACTCTCAATTTTTATAAATGTTTTTCGAGATTTTTAAAATGTTAAATTTTATTTATATATATGAGTTTTTTAGAGTTTTGAATGAAATTCATAAAATTCAAATTCATATTTTATTACAAGCATTTTATATTTTAAATATCATATTTTATAATTTATATTTCCAGATTTTTTTTATTTTTACATATTTTGTGCATTTATAAAAAAGTATTTGTTTTTAAACTTTTATTAAATCTTATGTAATTTTTCAAGTATTAATGTTATAAAAAGATAAATTAATTTTGATATAAAATATTAAAAATTTAATAATAATTATATAAATATATTATTGATGGTGTGAATACCAAAATTTAGATAATTAAAAAAAGCTCATGTTATCTGGGTCAATGATATTGTTGTAATTTTTTTCTTCACTAACTAGAACTTTAACTTATATTAGCTTGAAGGATTTTATTTTCAAACACTATTTACTTTCACTCCTCGACTACCTTCAAAACACTCTATAATAATCACTTTAAAAATAAAAATAAAAACTCTATTAAACAATATCTTTTGAGCGAACCCAAAATGAAAAGCTCAAGGATCCAAGCCGCATCTAGCAATGGATGGTACCATGCAAACCATGAGCCTGGACAGCCGGGCCCAAAATTTTGCATGCAACGGACAAGAATACCTCGAAGGCGGACGGACGATCTAGACATGGACTATACTCTGCACATAACGACCAAATATCGGAGTTCGAGTTGTCAAACGGGTCGGCTCGCCAATTCGGGTGTTGGGAAAACCTCAACTCACATCATCGCATGTTGCGGTCTAGGCGGTTCAACCCGTCAAAAATTAAAAAAAAAAAAGAAAAGAAAAGAAAACAACACTAATATTTGATATTTGAAACAATATTGCACAATAACAAATAATAAATATCACAACCAAACAAAACATATAAAATTTTGATGTCATTTATTATATTTTGTATAAAAAAATCACAAATCAAAACAATTGAATAATATAAAAATAAATTTAATTATAAAAAATTGATAATGTAAGACATTAAAAACATATCTATATTAGTTTTAAATTTCTAAAAAAACATATTTTAAAAATAAATGTCTTTATACAGTCATTCCAAAAAATTAATGAAAAATTTAAAAAAAAAAAAACTCGTGGCCCACCCCGTCACAACCCACGTTCCGTTTAAACGGAATAGTAAATCGTAAACCAACCCACAAATTTTTCATGGCAAGATGAGCTTATCCAATTTTATATATAATTTTCAAACATTTCATTGAATAAAAATTTAAAATGACGTAAAATAAACTTTTACGAGAATTACTTTAATAATACTGCAAATTAAGATTTGTATTTTGTTGGAAATAATATATGCTATTAGGCACATACTTTGATAATTTGTAGTGTATAAATTATATTCAACTTAATAGCCTACTGGCTTTCTTTCTTTCCTTCCCTATTTATTTCTCTTATCTATTTTTTATGTCTTCACATGATCATCATGGTTCGATATTTGTGTGAATTCAGCGGGGTCAAGGAAGATTAATTCTTTATTATATTTTGGGATTTAATTTTGTAATTAATTTTGAGACAATGAATTTCAAATTTCTTGATTTGTTTAAATGAACAAAATTGTGATGAATTTTAAGTCCACTTCATATCAATTTATACAATTTCAATAGGAGTAGATCTCATGTGCAACGATCATAGATCGATATACGTAAAACGAGTCGACCTAATCCATATTCAGTTAAAAGTAATACCTCTAATTCAAATCAACATATATTATATAATATACTTTTGACCTAAAAATAATATTTTTCACTCAAATCAACATATATTACACAACATTTTTTTTTCATATAATAACTAATAAAAAATTATACTTTTACAATTAAAATAATAATTTTTACGTAAAAAAAATATTTTTCATTGATCATGTCAGATATTTATCTCACAAAATTGATTTATTAGATAATCTCACAAGATTTTTTTTCATTTCAATATTAATTGTATCTATCCAAATTAAAAAGTTTTTTTTTTAAATATAATTGAATTTTCTTCCCATTTATCAAAGGGTAAACTGCACATAACTTTTTTTAGATGTCAACATTAAGGTGTGAAAGCTTGATTAATTTGTCGTGTTGGCTTTTGCCTTCTTGACTTCATTCACACCTAACTTAATAACTTGCACACAAAGCAATCAAACTTCAATTTTATATTAGACATAACAATCAATAAGGTCAACACAACACCTTCAATAATAATATTATTACTTCTTTTCACCACAAGAATGAGAGATTTGAGGCATTATATTTTTTGATTGGATAGTGATGATTCATGCCATTTGCTGTTCATGATTTGAAATCTATGTTGTGTTTCATGCTTTCCAAAGCAACCTTCATATCACAAAAAACTACTACGATAAATCAATTGTGTATGATAAATATGAACCGAATCTGCTCGTTTTACAGCAGATTTACTCGTTTCATGCTGCAGTTTTTGATATGTAAATACATAGATAGCAATAAAGCAAAAAAGGTATAAAACAATTGAAATTCAAGTAAAATATTGCAATTTTCAACAATGAATTACATTTGATCTGTGGTTTCTGAGTATGATCTGAATCTACGAGACAACAATCATAAATTTAAGTAACAACATCAATGTGGTATGTATAATTTATACGTATTCCTTTGAAAAACATAAACTTGGGCGAAAATGGGAAACTTTCTGCGCCATCGTCTATGATAGAAAAGATGTGCCAGCATGGTTATGATGCAAAAGATTATGTGCGATTTTATCCCTTGCCTTCATCGCGTTAGCAGATCTTAATCCATTATCGGGAAGCATTTCATCGTCGACGAGCTCAAATTGAAGTGTCGGGTCTAACTCTTCATTCATCAACTCACATATATTATGCAAAACGCAGCACGCCCCAAGAACCACCGGCAAATCTTGAAGCTTAACTTCAGTCCTTTTCTGCAAACAACCCCATCTCCCTTTCAATCTGGCAAATGAATCTTTAGCTACTCTTTGCATCTCCCCGATTTTTTCGTTAAAGGCATGCTGCGTCCAAGTCAAATGCTGTTGCGTGTAAGGCACCAATACCCAATCCATCAAAGGGTAACATGATCCTCCAACTATCCAAACACCATTGTAGAAACCGGCATTCGCTCGTTGGAAAAGGGTCGATTTCTCCAACACTTGATCATCCGGCATTGAACCAGGATAGCCGATACACACATCAGTGAACACTCCTCTAGGATCCACAACACCTTGAAGGGTAATCGAATATGAGGTCTTTTGATTCCTTTCGGTATGCCTCTTGTTAAAATAAGCCGCGACACTGATCTTAGGAGCGATTATTGGTATGTGTGTTGTGTACATTGATCCTACCACGTTAGGTATCCCGGACATGGCCTCGAAATCCTCCCGAATTGTTCTAATGGTATCCTCATCTGGCCATCTAAGGTATTTTGGCATCAGAACGTTCCTTATCGCGGAGCAAACCTCGAGCACGAGCTTATGACAAGTGGAAATCCCTAATCCAAACTTCTTGGAAACGAGCCTCAGTGGCTCGCCTGTCGCCAACCGCCATATACAGACTGCGACACGTTGCCTAACGGGGACTGCATCCCGCAGCATGGTATTTTCTTTAGCAACTACGGAGGTTAACTCACTACAAATCAAGTCAAATGTATCTTTCCCCATTCTGAACGCCTTCTTGAATTCATCCTCGGGAAAATCGGGACTATTACATTGATCCCACCAAGCTTTCGACCTGTTCTTAACCCACAGCCGCCTCTGCGGCCCAGCCGCCGGTGCTTTATTGCTCACGATGCCTTTATCATCAATATTCAGGACTGAATCCTCCACATCAGCCGCACTAACGGACATAGCAGCAGCGCTAGTGGTAGCCAAAGCATTAGCCCGGGCCTTTCGTTTCCGCTTCCCTTCAGCAAACTCCGCATCCCTGTGATAATCCTGCAGATTGGAGGAATAATCCATCATTGCACGAGTTTTCTTACCACGGTTTTCCTCAAAATGAATCCTTTCTTCTCGGTTCACCTTCTCCACCTCTTCCTCATCTTCCTTCCCTTGATCCTCCAGCATAACCAAAGAAGTCAAGATCTCTGCTAGCCCTTTAGTCTTCACAGTCCCTTCTTTCTTCTCACCATCTTCGATTGACCCAACCCCATCATCACTCGTGTGCTCTTTCCGCCTTCTCTTTCTCTGATGCTGCTTGCTGTCACTCATCTCCAGATGGGATTCCTGAAACAAGCCGAAAGCACCCAAAAATGAGACTAAATCGGGATTTCCTGCCAAAAAGGAGCGCCTCATGTACAGCGTGCAGTTAAAATTGCTCGAAATAATGCGTCAAAAACAAATGTGAACGCAAAATATGCGAAAGTCTAATTTATGAAACGGGGTTTGAAAAACTCGATGTCAGGTGTGCGTATAACATTGACATTCGTCATTCAATATATATATATATATATACACGCATATATACGTATCGATTTAGTGAGAGACAACGTGTGAAAGTAGGTGTGAACACCCCCATTGGGTTTGAGGATAGGCGGTGACATTGATAGAATTAGGACACGCGGTTTGGGTCAGGTTGGTTGGCCACTTTCTTATTAGGGACTCGTTTGATATTTTCAGTATGCAAATCTTAAAACAATAATAATAAAAGTAAATGTTATAGTTGTTGAAAAATAATATTTAAAATGTGTGTATTGAATATTTGAATGTTGAATATTAGGTAAAATTAGGTGTTGAATATTGAAATTTGTGTGTGATGATGAAGGTAATGATGTAATTTATTTTTGGATTATTTGTAAAAAATTACTATAAATAGATCTCTCATTTGTGAAGAAAATCACAATTGAGTTGAGAGAAAAATATTATAAAGTGTGATAATTTTGAGAGTTTGAAATTTTTACTTTTTACCGTAAATTTTTACTTTTTCACAACACGTTATCAGCACAAAGCTCTAAAAGTCTTACATATTTTTCCAAGCTCCAAAACAGAAGAAAAAAATAGCAAAAGTAATAATATTTATTTTTTTGTTTATTTATTTATTGTTTATATATTTACTATATAATATAATGTTATTATAAATAATAAAAATAAATTTTTCAAAAAAACTTGTTATAAATCCTGGGAGGATGTTAAGACGACATCCCACACTCCCGGTAAGGGATACGACAAGTATAAAAGTCTATAAGGTTTTTAAACAAAATATCTTATGACACCTCATTATAATATTGTGATATGATATACATAATTATTTAAAACATTACTAATATTATATACACCATATTATTATCATAAAATTATACAAATACATACATTTATTTTCTTGTACACCAACGGTCATAAACGGTAACAAAACGGCTAGTTTTTGCCCTATAAATATGATCTCACAAACACATTCAATCACTCCAACTTTCTCTTCTTCTCTAAAATTATTCTTCATCAAATTTTTGAAGAAAAAAGAAGATGGCTTTCACAAAGTTATTTTTAATTATTTTGGTTATAATACTCACGAATCTTGTACTTATCGGAGAATATCCTCCTCATGTGTTTTCTTTATTTTTACGAATGCTTGTATTTGTTGTTTATCCATTACTTTGTATTGCAATATTCATTAACTAATAAAATGCATCATAATTTTTTTTAGTACCACCATGTCAAACTTGACAAAGCTCGAATTTGTTGCACTCGACATTACGGGGAAAAATTATATGCCATGGACTCTCGATGTAGAAATGCATCTTGAGTCATTGGGTCTAAGCGAGACCATTAAAGAAAATGGTATATCTTCATCACAAGAAAAAGCAAAAGCTATAATATTTTTGCGTCGACATCTCGATGAAGGTTTAAAATGTGAATATCTCATCGAAAAAGATCCCATGGCTCTGTGGAAAGGATTAAAAGAGAGATTTGAACATATAAGGGAAGTTATACTTCCGACCGCCCGTGATGAATGGAATATGTTAAGATTCCAAGACTTTAAAAAAGTCAGTGATTACAATTCAGCGATGTATAGAATAATCTCGCAGTTAAAATTTTGTGGACATGAGGTTACAGAATCGGAAATGCTTGAAAAAACATTTTCCACGTTTCACGCATCAAATATAACACTACAGCAACAATATAGAGTGCGTGGATTTGCGAGATATTCTGAACTCATCGCCTGTCTTCTTGTGGCGGAAAAGAACAACGAGCTATTAATGAGAAATCATCAGTCCCGACCCACTGGATCAACAGCATTTCCAGAAGTAAATGCTGTAAGTAAAAATGAATTTAAACCTGGAAACCAAAATCAAATTCAAAGACAAGGTTTTGGTCGAGGTCGAGGTCGAGGTCGAGGTCGTGGACGTGGACGTGGACGAGGAAGTGGTCGTGGTCGTGGACGCGGCCGTGGTTTTGAAAATAATCGAGATAGTTATTTCTATAACTCATCTCAAAATAACGTCCCAAACCATCCACAGAAAAGGCATCAAGAAAACATGAGTGTTAATGAAAATCACTCGAAAAGATTTGAAAGTTCTTGTTTCAGATGCGGCACTCCAGGACATTGGTCTCGTATTTGTCGAGCCCCTGAGCATCTTTGCAAACTTTATAAAGAATCGATAAAGGGGAAAGAAAAGGAGACCAACTTCACTGAGCGAAGTGACCGTTTGAGTGATTCAACTCATTTTGATGCTGCTGATTTTATGAATGATTTCTCTGGAAATGATCAATATGTTGGTGGGATAGAAATGAACAATATTGATGCTGCAGATTTTCTCAATGATTTCTCTGAAAATGAACAATATAGTGGTAGAATATAAATGTACAATAATTTATTTTTCATGTATTTATATGATAATGTTTTATTGTACAATTATGATATGTGTTATATTTAAATATGTATTGTCATTAATTTTTTTTCATTGCATATTTTTTGAAGTTCAAATATGGAAAATGCTATGAGCAAAGCTGAAGTTTGCATACCCGATAGTGGTACAACGCACACTATCCTCCGAGATAAAAGATATTTCTTGGAACTAAAACCAACAAAAACAACGGTGAATACAATATCAGGTCCTGTAGACTTGATTAAAGGATGTGGTAAAGCACAATTTTTGTTACCTAATGGTACAAAATTTTTGATCAATGATGCTTTATATTCACCACAATCGAAAAGAAATTTGTTGAGTTTTAATGATATATATTCCCATGGGTATGATACTCAAACAATGAATGAAGGGAATGAGAAATATATGTGTCTTACCACATATAAATCAGGAAAGAAATATGTGATTGAAAAACTACCAATGCTCCCTACTGGATTGCATTATACACATATACGTCCCATTGAATCAAACATGGTAATTGATAATTCTTCAATATTAACCAATTGGCATGATCGATTAGGACATCCTGGTTCAACAATGATGCGAAGAATTATAGAAAATACACATGGTCATCCATTGAAAGACCAGAAGATCTTTCAGAATAATAAGTTTCAATGTAAAGCATGTTCTCTTGGAAAACTTATTATAAGACCATCACCAGCCAAAATCCAAACTGAATCACCAATGTTTCTTGAACGTATTC
The DNA here is from genome assembly GCF_012295235.1 of Primulina huaijiensis. Classification (NCBI taxonomy): domain Eukaryota; kingdom Viridiplantae; phylum Streptophyta; class Magnoliopsida; order Lamiales; family Gesneriaceae; genus Primulina; species Primulina huaijiensis. The sequence continues at coordinate 4,677,949 of NC_133317.1, read as the reverse complement.
AGGGTGATATTTGTGGACCAATCCATCCACCATGTGGACCATTCAGATACTTTATGGTATTGATTGATGCCTCCAGCAGATGGTCACATGTATGTTTATTGTCAACTCGAAATGTTGCATTTGCAAGATTACTTGCTCAAATAATAAAATTGAGGAATCAATTTCCCGATTATACAATCAAGAAAATTAGACTTGATAATGCTGGTGAATTTACTTCCCAGACTTTCAATGATTATTGTATGTCTATGGGAATCATTGTTGAGCATCCTGTTGCTCATGTACATACTCAAAATGGATTGGCTGAATCATTGATTAAACGTCTGCAAATGATTGCTAGACCAATGATTATGAAAACAAAGCTCCCTATTTCTATATGGGGACATGCAATTTTACATGCTGCTTCATTAATTCGCATCAGACCAAGTGCATATCATAAATACTCCCCATTGCAGCTTGCATTTGGTAAAGAACCAGACATTTCTCATCTGAGAATTTTTGGATGTATGGTGTATGTGCCTATTGCACCACCTCAACGAAAGAAAATGGGACCTCAAAGAAAGATTGGAATTTATATTGGTTATGATAGTCCATCGATCATTCGATATCTTGAACCACAGACAGGCGACGTGTTCACAGCACGTTTTGCTGATTGTCATTTTAATGAGGAAATCTTCCCAATGTTAGGGGGAGAACAGAAACATACCGAAAAAGAAATTACATGGTATGTATCATCATTGTTACATCTGGATCCAAGAACAAAACAATGTGAAAAAGATGTACAGCAAATTGTGCACTTGCAAAGAATAGCAAATCAAATACCAGATGCATTTGCAGACACAAAAGGGGTAACTAAATCATATATACATGCTGCAAATGCCCCTGCTCGAATTGAAATTCCGAAGAAACAAATTGAAGATAGTCATGATGTCATTAAACGCCTGAAGCGTGGAAGGCCAGTTGGTTCCAAGGATAAAAATCCTCGAAAAAGAAAATTCATAGAGAAACACAATGATCACAAAATAGAGAATGATGTTCCTGAAGAAACACATAATGATCACAAAATAGAGAATGATGTTCCTGAAGAAACACATGATGATGAAAATGTTTTGTCAGAACCACAAACTGACGAGAATCATGAAATCTCTATCAATTATATTAATACTGGAAAAATATGGAACCGAAAAGATATAGAAGAAATTGATGATATATTTTCTTATAATGTGGCAATCGACATCATAAATGATAATGAAGATCATGAACCAAAATCTTTTGGTGAATGTAAAAATCGGCAGGATTGGATAAAATGGAAAGATGCCATCCAGGTTGAATTGGATTCGCTAAATAAACGTAATGTTTTTGGACCTATAGTCCTTACACCTGAAGGTGTAAAACCTGTTGGATACAAATGGGTTTTTATTCGAAAGCGAAATGAGAAAAATGAAATAGTAAGATATAAAGCTCGACTTGTTGCACAAGGTTTTTCTCAAAGGCCTGGAATTGATTATGAAGAAACGTATTCTCCTGTGATGGATGCAATTACGTTTCGGTATTTGATTAGCTTGGCAGTATCTGAAAATTTAGAAATGCGTCTTATGGATGTTGTTACAGCCTACTTATATGGATCACTTGATAGTAATATATATATGAAAATCCCTGAAGGATTTAAGATGCCTGAAGCACAAAGTTCAAAACCCAGAGAATGTTATTCTGTGAAATTACTAAGATCATTATATGGGTTGAAGCAATCCGGCAGAATGTGGTATAATAGGCTAAGTGATCACTTGATGAAAAAGGGATATGTAAATAATTCAATATGCCCTTGTGTTTTCATTAAGAAAACAACATCCGGATGCGTAATTATTGCTGTATATGTTGATGATTTAAACATCATTGGAACAAATAAGGAAATTCAAGAAGTTGTGTCATACTTGAAAGAAGAATTTGAAATGAAGGATCTTGGAAAAACCAAGTATTGTCTGGGTTTACAAATTGAACAAAAAGAATGTGGAATATTTGTTCACCAGACAAATTATACAGAAAAGATCCTTAAACGTTTTAATATGGACAAATCAAATCCTTTAAGTACTCCAATGGTTGTTAGATCATTAAACATAGAAAAGGATCCATTCCGTCCATGTGAAGATGATGAAGATATTCTTGGTCCAGAAGTACCATATCTAAGTGCTATCGGTGCCCTTATGTATCTTACAAATTGTACAAGGCCTGATATATCTTTTGCCGTAAATTTATTGGCAAGATTTAGCACATATCCAACAAAGAGACATTGGAACGGAATTAAACATATATTCCGTTATCTACGAGGAACGACAGACTTGGGACTTTTGTATTCAAAAGATGCTAATCCAAGTATAATTGGTTATGCCGATGCTGGATACTTATCTGATCCACACAAAGCACGTTCTCAAACTGGATATGTATTTACTCGTGGAGGCACTGCAATTTCTTGGCGTTCACAGAAACAAACACTTGTAACAACTTCATCAAATCATGCCGAGATTATTGCACTACATGAAGCAAGCCGTGAATGTGTGTGGTTAAAATCAATGACTCAACATATCCAAATCTCATGCGGATTATCATTCGACGAGAAGCCTGTGATACTATATGAAGATAATGCTGCATGTGTTGCTCAAATGAAAGAAGGATACATAAAAAGCGACAGAACTAAACATATTCCTCCTAAGTTCTTCGCATTCACCAAGGAGCTTGAGAAGAATAAATGTATTGATGTTCGTCACATTCAATCAAGTAAAAACTCATCAAATCTCTTCACAAAGTCACTGCATACGACAATATTCAGAAAGCACATATATAATATTGGGATGCGCAATCTACGAAATTTGTGAAGAATTGTTCGTGTCAACATGAGGGGGAGTTTACGTGACTGCACTCTTTTTCCCTTACTATGGTTTTTATCCCAATGGGTTTTTCCTAGTAAGGTTTTTAACGAGGCAGTATAAAAACACGTAATGTATACAATCATTATGATCATCATCACAAGGGGNGTAGGAAATATGACTTAAATCATGTTGTTTTATTATTCACTAAATTTATAACTATTTACCACGAATCTTTACATATGAGACGGGTCAACCCTACCGATATTCACAATAAAAATGTAATACTCTTAGCATAAAAATTAATACTTTTTCATGGATGTCCCAAATAAGAGATATGTCTCGCAAAATATGATCTGTGAGACCGTCTCAGACAAATTTTTGTCTTACCATATTAGTGTATAATTTTCATGGATGAGAAAATAAAAATGAAAACTAGTGTAATATTAACTAATAGGTGACATAGTGAAATAGTATAAAATGCGATAAGATTTATGTTTTCAAATATTTATTATATTATGATATATTTTAACTGATGAGACCGTAAAATACATTAAAAAACGACCGAGAGCAACTAAACGTAAACTTAGTGAAATCGTATAAAATGTGATCAAATTCAAGTTTCAAGATTTTTTACTTTATCATGGTATACTTTTATCATAAAAAAATATAAAATGTAAAGTTCGCATAAATTAAACTTAAAGACGATTGAGAAAACTCATAGCGATCGACATATATATATTTTTTTCACCATTTCTTGGTAAATAAATTAGTAAGGTTTAAATTTTCGCATAATTTAAATAAATAAAAACAATATCACATATTTAAATAAGGGATATAAAAGACATTTTATGAAGGGAGGTTATTTTTGGAAATTTGAATTTGTGAAGGGACGTCCACGCAAATTTACGTATGCTGACTGATCTTACGATAGGTTCACGACTCCTCTGCATCTCAACAGCTCCAATGCTTCCCAATGGGTTTCAATCAGATATATATAAATTTTGATTTGCGGAAATTTTTTGTTGAACCGAGGGAATGGTCGCCGATTCAAGTGGAGCAAACGTTGCTCGATTCGTTCCATTTAGTGAAGATATTGGGAAAAGGTTGGATTTTTCAATTTACTTTGTCGTTCCTTCTTGAATTTTCCTTTGCTGACGTATACTTATGAATTTTAAGCAGTCGTTGCTGAATCTACAAATGAAATGGCTATTAATAGAACTGTAAATGGAGCTTCTTTTCTTCGCCGAAGATCTGATTCGCCTGTATATTTTATAATAATTTTGAAGTTTCAATTTTTATTTTTTTTTTTCGTCTCTTTGAGCAGTGGTTTAGTTTCTGTGTTGTTGGAATGACTGATTGCTATGTAGCTGATCGCCCAAGTATCTCAAAAGTTTGGTTGGCGTTACTTAACTTTGAAAATTTTACTTACTAGGCTTTTTTGAACTCCCAAAAGTATCTTTGTTGCATTATTTGTTAAACGAAGATTAATGATTTGATATTAATTATTGAATTTTATTGTTTCACCAATTTATTTGTAGTATAAAAGATAGAGGGCAATGTCAACCACCTCTAAAATGGAAGCAAGCGTGGACAGAAATCAACCACCAAAACAGCCAAAGATACAAATATATTCAACTCCAAATGATGAAATATCTGGCTTCTGGAGAGGTTCTGTCATCACTTTTCACTTTAATTTCAAAGAAGCTTCTTACGTATTATATGTAAACTTTATTCGCTACATTGGTATTTATTTTACCAGAGAAGTATGAAAGAGGTGCAAAGAAGAACTGGGATATATTTTATAAACGTCATCAAGACCGGGTTGGTTCATTCATTCCATCTTATCCAATAAGCTGAAGAAATATGATTGTCAAACTTGTGTTCAGGGGATATATGACTAACCAAAGTCTTATGGATACAAGAAGTGAAGATGCTAAGTTTGGACAAATGTTTTCTGTTGTGGTTCTGCTAATGTTTATCATGTTTGGAATGTGAAAAACTGGACATGGACTCAGGAAGTTGATATCACTTGTTCCATGTTGACAGGGTTTACTTAAGCGTGACCAATCCACTCATTAGAGTTTCTGGCAGTTGCTTGATTCCTGACTTTTTTGTCTCTTCTCATATAATTTTTTACCACTTTTAGGCATCGGGGGGATGATGTTACTTTTTTGCATTTTTATATTCCTCAGTTTTTTAAAGATCGGCATTACCTGGACAAAGAATGGGGACACCACTTCTCTGTAAGTAATTCAACCTCGACATTAGTAATTTTGAACCAAACCAGATTTTAATCAAATTGCTATCTTTGTAGGAAGAAGGAAGACATGTTATTTTGGAGGTATTCCACTATGCCGAGCATCGGTTGGTTAACCGTTAACTTAATTTTTATTTCAGCATCCAACTCATCTAATTCATGCCCCATGGATCGTTTGTATTACCTAAGGGATTAGACAGGAACGTGCAGGAAATTTTTTATTCCCATTTTTACATTCCCCTGGTTACAATTTGTAGTTTCCCGATGTTAAATAATTGAGATATTTAACTGCCTTTCACGTGCACTTCTTGTAAATATGATCCTTACCACAATTGCTTTTTACTAGGTTGGTTGTGGAGCTGGAAATACTGTATTTCCGTTGCTTGCAACATACCCAGATATATTTGTGCATGCATGTGATTTCTCACCTCGTGCTGTAGATTTGGTTAAGGTTAGATTTCTTGTTTAATATTTTGGGATAATGATAATGTATTTATATGTATGTTTATGCAATTGGCTAATATCAATATTTTGTATCTCCAGTTGTGAACATCGTGATGTCTCAAGTTTCCATTGTTATAAATATAACATTCGAAGGCGTTTGTTGATAACATGTAGTTCTGTCGTGTATGCTATTCCAGAGGCACAGGGACTTCACAGAGGCAAGGGTCAATGCATTTGTTTGTGATCTAACCATTGATGATTTATTCCAGCATATTTCTCCTTCGTCCGTTGACATCGTGACAATGGTACGTATGAAGCTGCTAATAATTTGAATTTTTTTCCTGTTATGGTTAAATTTATATAGTAATTAAATGTGGTGTTTAAATCACGTCTATTTTCTTGTACCTCTTTTGATTACAAAGAATGTTGCCTTTGACCCACTGTCTGACTTTTTAAATAGATATTTGTTTTATCTGCAGTGTCACCAGAGAAAATGCCTACAGTGGTACAGAATATCAAAAATGTTCTCAAGGTGATTGATTGATTGCTTGAGCCACATTGACATCATATTGTTGAGTTAATATGCTCTGAATTTTTTCTAATATATTTCATTATTCCACACCCAGCCAAATGGTCATATACTGTTTCGTGATTATGCTACTGGTGATCTTGCTCAGGTAAGAGTCTGACCAGATTTCATTAATCTTTGTGATTATTGTGTTATGAAATTCCAGTTTGTGGTACTTATTTCAATTTGATTTATGCTTATAGCTTTTAAATACTCCCAGAATGGTGCGAATGGATGCAGTTTTGTTAGAATTTCTTCCTTTAATGCATCAATTCAACTTGTATTTGTCTCGTATGTTGCAAGGCACATCTTTTTATTTAATATATTGTGCCAACAGGAAAGGTTTATTGGCAACGAACAAAAGATCAGCGAAAACTTCTATGTGAGGGGCGATGGAACTGTAAGCTACCTTTATTCAGATTGAAGCTTCTTGAATTTGTATAAATATATCCAGTTTCAAATAATTACTTCCTTTTGCTAGCGAGCGTTCTACTTCTCAGTTGAGTTCTTGGAAAATCTTTTCAAAGAAAGTGGATTCAACATGAAAGAACGTGTTTTGTGCTGCAAGCAAGTGGAAAATAGATCAAGAGAGATTGTGATGAATAGGTAAATCATTTGAGATTATTGTGATAAAGAATCCTTCTAGGCAATATCATATTATGTATATGATTTTTTCTGAATTCAGTTGTTACTTAAAATAGGGAATGCTCTTACATTTGAATGGAACAAACATTGGTGGCGCTGGGATGTATTATCATTTGTTTAAATATCACAAACCCCATGTACTTTCTTCGTTCTGCATATCTGATTTCATCTTCATACAGAAACACCCTGCTCTAGAATATGAGATGGTTGTGCTTAGTTGATGATATCGGAAATTGTGCAGTTTTACATTTTAATTCAGAAACGTACCTTTCTTAATTCAGCTATTGTAAAAGTTAGTATCATGGAAAATTTTCCTAGCAAACACGAGAAAAGAAGAGTAAAAATACAGCTAACAGATTATTTGCTCTCTTTATAACCTTTTGCTTCTTCCAAATGCCACCAATAACACAATTACATTCACCCGTTCATAAGATGCCTCATGAGGATTCTTTGAATTCTAAACCTATTCCATCTTGACTGTGTATTCATTCGTTTTTATAAGAAAATTGTATTCTTCCGTGCAGGCGATGGGTGCAAGCTGTTTTTCAGGCAGCTCACTGTATAATTGAAAGTGCAGTGAGTCATCTACAATGGGATAATGATAAACCAAAAGATGTTGAAAATGGGTTTGAAATTGATTTATCCGAGGGCATGGCCGTTGAAATGTTTGGTGTGCCATCTTCCAGTGAAGAGGTGATCACCTTACCCTTTGCTCTTCCCTTAACTTTCTTCAACGCTTACTTACACCTGATATACCCCGAAACCATGAATCTTAATATAGGATTTGTTCTTTCAGCTTAAGAGCCTTTGCCTGAATAGCTCTCTATCATATTGTTCAGGTTGTTGATGTTGCAATAAATGATTACTATTTCAAGATAAGACTACTTTCCAAAGAGTACCAACATACCTGCACATCAACCGGCTTAATGCTATGGGAATCAGCTAGGTTAATGGCTTATGTACTTGCCACGAATCATAAAATTGTCTCTGGTAAAAGGGTTTTAGAACTTGGATGTGGCTGCAGTGGAATCTGTTCAATGATTGCTGCTAGATTTGCCGACATTGTCGTTGCCACTGATGGTGACACAAAAGCACTCGAAATCTTGACTGAAAATGTATCCTCAAACCTCAAATCACCATTTCTCGATACACTACAAGTGAGAAAACTAGAATGGGGTAATGAAACCGATACAGATGCTATCCAGAAACAAAACAGGAAAGGTTTTGATGTTATTATTGGCACGGATGTAACTTATATTCCTCAGGCGATTAATCCCTTGTTCACTACTGCACGAAAATTGATGTCATCCAGCAGAATTATAGAACAGGATCAAAAACCAGTTTTGATTCTATGCCACGTTTTGCGCAAAGTCGAGGAGCTATCTTTAACTTCTGCTGCATCAGAATATGGTTTCAGATTGGTAGATAGATGGCCAGAATCGAACCCGAAAAACTCATTTCAAGACATCGTCAAGAACTGGTTTTCAGATAGCCGATATGCAGTCCCTTCTACAGCACTCAGTATTATGTATTTTAGTTATTCAGACACCATATGTGATTGATAGCCAATATGCAATTGCTTTTAAATATTATTATTTGATGTTTCGAGTGTCAATGAGATGCTGAAGCCAATGTCTTCTGGTGAAAGTGTATTTAATTTAATACTTTCTTGATTTTTTTTTCGTTTACCCATTGAATTATTTCCTTTTGACAATACCAACACTTTCTTTAACAATTAATCAAAACTTTAAAAACAAAATTAGTACAAAATATCTTATCTAAATTATTTTCTCTACTTTATTTTTTGTTTTTGTTTTTGTTTTGGCCAAAGAGTATATTTGATAATTTTTTCTGCTATCAAAGCTTTATTATTTACCAAAAATAAAAACTCAATGCAGCAAAGGGAAAAATCACCAAACCATATGATTCTGCCCAAATCAAGTCTATAGAGAGACTAAATTTGAAGCCAGATTTCATAAAAGGAAAACAAAAATAGAAAAATCAATGCCCCACCAAGAGATTATAAAAAAAAGATAGGGAGAAATTTAATGAGTAAACCATAAACTGAAAGGTGCATTTGGATAAGCAGATATGAGGATATTCGATTTTAAATTCATATCTCAAATCCACTGTATCCATTTGACTTAAAAATAAAATTAAGGTTTCAGAATAATTTCTTGTCAATCTAGTAATTTAATATCTAAAACACTCGATGTTTCTTCTATTTGCATTATTTTTTAGACTGTGGAGTTTCATCCTTATAAACAAACAATATCTCCAATAGTATAGTTAGTGATTTATGATAGTAAGTGAGATTAATTTCCCATACTCCTTTTGCCTTCTTCACATGAAACTAGATGAATCATAGCTAGATAAACCAAAAACCAAATCTCCCAACATCACCAGTTAAAAAACAATTCAGTTATTAGTATTTTTACAAATCAATCATCTCTTTGAAATAGGTCTTTCTTGTTTTTTAGAACGAAATGAACTCCAAGAGCTTAAATCTAAAGCAAAGGAGCAACAATCTTAGTTAAACTAAGTTATGTTTTGTTTAATGCCAAAGTACTAAAGATTAAGGTTACCTTAACAGCCTACAGACCCCTTTTGAAACTTTAAACATGTTGAGTGTTTGGATCTTTAAAAGAGACAGCAAGAAACTCATAAACAACATGTTTTCATGTGGCTTTCATCATTACATATATGTGCTTAAATACATATATTGAGCTACACATATTAGAGAAGCTTTATTCTCAAAAAAACTTAGCAATATTAACACATTCTATATATTAAAATTTATCTGTACATAAAGAATCTCTTCTCACGAAAACAAAAGATATAATTAGTAAATGTCAAATAAAATCAATAATTAGAAAACCAAACAAAAATACAAAACCCTATAGATTACTCTTTTTACACAACCGAACAAAGAGCAGTTATCCATTCTGTCTACATCCCAATTGCTGCCTTCAAATTGACAAGAATAATCAAAACTTTCATTCTTCCTATGGAGCTATGCCTGCAAATTCAGTGAGATCAGCAAAAATAATATGAGTAGAACACTAAAAATTACACACAAACAAAATTTAGTCTATATTTTTGTTTATCAAAAACAATAAATCATACATGTCGAGTTTGAAAACCAAACAAAAATAGCAGCAATTTTGGTTGTAAGACAAAAAAATGAGGAAAAAGAAAATCCACTCCCTGAGAAAAAGGTATAAAAAATAATTTGGTAGTAAAAAAAAAAAAGAAAAAACATTAATTTGGAGCACCCCAAGTCCAGATCTGAAGATTCTTCACATAGGATAACCAAGATTCCTCCGAATCCAGAAACCCTAGACCTAATTTCGAGTGTCTTCCCACAATCCAAGAACTTGTACCGCCAAAACGACCATAATCCCTGCAAGAAACGTGCCCTCAAGCCCTACATCTTAAAATCTGAGTCCACAAACCCTTTCGAGAAACATACATCTTTTCTCCACAAATACACGTTTTAGCGTGTGTTTATGCGTGTAAATAAACATATATACATATATATATAAATGGGGAAAGAGTGATGGGGTGACAGACAGAGGGTGAGCACACATAGCTTCAAGCATGTACAGATCTTTCATGCAAGAAAACACCATTTGTGCTCACTCTCTTCTGTCACCTCCTTTTACCCAATTATTTTTTACCATCTGAACTTCAAGAAATCGGCACAGAAATAGGCAGATCCGTATGTTTGTTTATTATACATTATATACATTGAGTCGAAGAAGAGAAGAACAAGAAGTTGCTGCGGAGGTGGAACCCTAAAGTGGGAAACCCTCGAGCACGAACAAGAAGCACTGTTCCATTAGAAAAAAGGAACACTGCCTCTTGATTTGGGGTACGAAGAATTGATGGAGAGTGGTTGCCATTTTATAGGCAGAAAACCACCAACGGTTCCACCAATTATGGAATAATTGTGGGGCTTTCTTCGTAAGGATTTGAGAACCTCATTATCATGGCATTAGATTAGATATATTATACTATGTATATATATCACAAACAGTGTGTGTTATCTTTTCCTAGGCAACTCAACTTGTATAAATTTCATTTTTAAAGCCGTGAAAAGATTTATTATAATTGAGTCTCGAATCCGAAACTAGCTCATTCCAAATTTTAACTCTCAAGGTGTGTATAAGCTATAAGTTATCATCAGAATTTCTATAATTTATATTCCGTTTATTTAAATTCAGTCCCCCTTTCCTTTTTTCCAGTACATTGAAATATAGAAATTACATTATCTTGTTAATTTTAATTAGTTTGATTGATATTTCAAACACATGGTGCACCATGCCAATATTTTCTTTTCTTAGTCACTTAATTTAAAGGAATACATTTTGATTAAAATTAGTTATGTAGTCTATATTTTATATTATAATAATAGTAAAAGTTTTAGCCTTTTATCATTAAAAAACAATTAATTAAAAAATGAAATTTTGTTTTTAAAAAATTAAAAATATTGATTGATTCTTACAACAAATCATGAGATACTGAAACGGGGATTGATCGACTCATATATATCATATGCATATACTAAGAAAATGTAGCACGTTTATTGAATCCATAAATTTTCACTAAATTCTCTAATATTTGTTTATTATTAGGCTTTCAAATTTTAATTTTGTTAAAAACAAATATTGCAATTTTTGTTGGATAGACTTCAATTTTTTTTATTAATTTTAATTCTTAAAAATGAAAGTCATGTATTTTCAAGAATCAAAATAAAGTTTTTATTTTTTCCGCTTCAATAATTATTTTTTTTACAAAAATCAGATTCACATTTTTAAGATTATAAAATCCGATATAAAATATCTACCACTTTAAATTTAAAAAGTATTAACGTACTGATATGCAAATGCATAAATAAATTAAATGATAATTCCGAAGTGGGATTACGATCTTTTCATGAAGTTCATCAATTCCCGAAAGAAAAATTCTGAAATATAACAGAAAAATCAGAGTCCATAAATTGAATTGCTCCTACCAATGCATCTTTGTCATTCTAAATCTTTTTTCGCTGCCCAGTAGGCCTTATCTCTTTCTTTATCCCTATCTGTATTTATGGTCAAACTCATTCAATGTTTTTCTGCGCATGACTTTGTATTCGTTAGTGCTTATCTGGAGAACATGGCCAAACATAGTGAAGAAGGCAGGTGGAGGGTCACGTTCACATTTTCCGACACTATCGGATCGAAATAATTGAAAATTAAAAATTCATGTACCGAAATCAAAATTTAACAAAAGAAAAAATTGAATAAGTTGGTGGATAAATTAAAAAAAAAATTGAAAGAAACGATAATTTGGAAACAAATCGTATGAGATTTGTGAAATAAATTATAAACAGAATTATTGATTTTTGTCATAACTTTTTGTTTAAAAAATAGAGTTATTTTTTGTGAATATGTATCAAAATTATTTATTCCAAGGGTTCTTCCTTAATAATTAAAAGATCAAATGATAACGTAGAAATAAATTATCTGAGATTTGTTTGTTTGTTTGTTTGTTTTAATTGGAATCACCTTTCATTAATCAAACAGTACAATCTTGGGAATTTACATCACAAATAATATCTGGGACATGATACATAGCATAAGAAATGACAGCCCGAACAAGAGAATGAGCCGCCATATTCGCTTGTGATCATGTTGAACTCAGAAGGAAAGTTGTTCATCTAAGAGTTGACGGCCGATAAGTCCATATCTGTCCTTGAGATTGCATCCACCACCATCTTGGAGTCAATCTAAAAAGTAACATCATGGAGATGAAGAGAAGTTGTTCATGCAATAGCATCAAGAAGCACAAGTTCTTCGGCCTCTCGAACTTCACAGACACCATTTGCTGCACATGTTTTGCTTACCATAAAACATCCAAGGGGCGTATCTAATGTAGAGGCTAGGCTGAAGTCCGACTTAACCCGTATATGTGTGTGCGCATAATTATATTATCGGACTGCAAACTTATCTCATGAGCTTCAATATATCTTAGGTTTACATTGATTATTTCATGAAAAATTTAAATCACCTCATCATGCACGAGTCAATTTTATGATACATATATTCTATTTGGGTCACCCATGAAAAAATATTAATTTTAACGCCAAAAGAATTACTTTTATCTTACGAATAAAGATTTTTGAGACCGTCTCAAAATTTTTTTAGTGATTCTTGCACACGTGTTATAAATTTAATGTACTGAAACAAGTATATTGCATGTGTTGGTAGAAAATTTTCTTTATCAAAATTTTTCTTATGTTTTCTTCTCATAATACTACAATATATATGTATGTATATATCATATGTTTTTGAAATTTTAAATATTAAAATTTCATATGGTATACTGTTAATTAGATGAATAAGTATTTTATAAAATTGAAGAAAAAATAAAAATATTGAAGGTAAAATTGAAACAGTTTTTAACTTCTACTTCCAAAACGCCAGATTTATGTCACTTTCTTAACATAATAACATCAGATATAAAAGAAAAAAGAACTTTTGTATTGAAACTCATTCAATCATTTTGATAGTCTGATGACGACATCTAATATTGGGGATAATATATATAATTTTACAAAAATTAGACAAAAAAAATTTCTTAAAAAATGGACTAATATATTTCTACTTATATGAACATGATTCCCGATATATGCTGTTATGTTATCAACCTATTAAAAACATATGCAAACCCTCCACATTGGGAAAATGATTTTTTTTTAATCAATTAACTTTTCTAATTTTTTTGTACACTAATTTTTTATTTTCGACTATTTTGGTAAAAAGACTGATGTGACATGATATGTCAGCAATTTTCGATATCACGTCAGCATTTTCTGGTGTCCTCAACTGGTACCAACACTTTAAGAATCTAGGTACTTAATTAGCATGGATGTTTTGGGTTCAAGTGTTCGGAGAGGTGATCAAAGAAACCACTTTCCAGAGATAAGATATTCTATGAGTGAAGGTGATCTGGCAAATCAGTAGTAGACCAAAAAATTTATTCTTCCTATTATATATATATATATATAACACATTAACTTTCAATATTTACTTACAGGAGTGGAGAACGAATACGCATATTGTAACGATTGATCCGGCGACATATTTCAAGAGGTAAAATTAATGGGATGATGTTTTTAGTAGGAAAGAATATATTCATTCAACTTGCATGAAAATTGGTGTGAACGATCGAAGGATATCAAATCAATGGATGGGGTAATGCCACCATTTATATTCATTCAACTTGCATGAAATCTTTTATTCATTGGTGTGAAACGTAGCCACGTAGGATATCAAATTCGGATGAGACGAGTCAATAATATATATACTTAAAATAAAAAATAATATTTTTGGTATAAAAAATATATTTTTTCATAGGTAACCCAAATAACAGATCTATTTTATGGATAAAGATATTTGAGACCGTTTTACAAAATTTTTTGTCTAAAATCCATTTATGAATGGTGGCTCAAAACAATAATTCCATTGATGGGGTAATGCCATTATTAATTATTATCTCAACATGCATGGAGGATTTTCACTTTATATATATATATTCTATTTACAAAACGCTAAGGTTCATCAACATATTTTTTTAGGAACAATAATCAACATGATTGTCTAAGTTTGTATATTTTGGTTTTTAATTTTATAAATATTAAAATTTGGGGGTTTTAACCTATAAATTAAGTTGTGTTTTCGCCTTTTGTGTCTTTTTTATGGATCAATGACGTGGAATCGAACAAATTAGCATTTCTTGATGTCACATCAGAATCGATATTTTTCTGCTACATGGCACTAACAAAAAATGACTAAAAGACAACATAACTTAACTTACCAAATCAAAATTTAAATTTGAATAATTATAAGACCAAAACAACATATATAAAAAAATTAGACAACCATTTTAGCTATTTTTAAAAATTAGTTATCATCTGTATATGTATATATTTCTTGCCATCCAGGTTGGCTTGAAAGTCGCTAGGCAGCATAACATTCATATTCATCAAATCACCTTGGACTCTCTTCTTGCAGTGCAAGCAGTCACAAGGCCAAAAGAGGATCTTAGTTATGTGAGTTCGATTGTTGCAGATATTAGCATACTTGTGGAGGCACTCGAGAGCTCTTATCTTATTCATGTTAGGAGATCGGCTAACCGAGTGGCTCACTCTGTTGCTGCTTTTGCTTTTTATCCTCCTCTCATTTTGTTTGGGAGCATGGATCTTTTCTTTTGTGGTTGATTAAACTTGTAATTGCGGACCTATCTTTTTATTTATAAATTACAAAATTTCAGCTGTCAAAAAAATTTAATAAACACCAAAGCTTAATTAATATGGTCGATATTTTCTTAGAGTCAAATTTATTCAGAATTTATCGTATATTGTTTAAATTATTCAAATCCAATATCTGAAGAACACGAATTAAATATATGTACTCCGATTTTCAACCCACTTGATAATTTCATTAATCAAGAAGAGGTAAGAAATTAAACTTATAAATAAATGAAGAAATCAAAGAAACGCTTATACACATGAAGATTTAATCAACAAAATTTTGAGGCATGTAGTACTTAATATTTAAAGTAGAAATTATATATACATTAAAAATATATATAACAAAAACTCCTATGAAAGTATCTAATATGTCAATTATGTGAGACGAATATCCGGTCCGATTCATGATAAATATGACTTTTATTTGTAAATATGAATATGCCAACATATCTCAAGGTTACAGATCCGTGAGACCGTCTCACAAAAAACTTAATCTCTATGTATAAATATACAAAATATTATATGCTCTGCGTCTATTGACTATCTATACTATTTATAAAGGTTGAGCTTAATAGAGACAAAAATAGACACCAACTTTTTCTTTTCATTTTGCCTTTATGTGATATCAATATTACACATCTGTTTTTTATTTTTTTTAATTTCAACAAACACTTTTTTTTTTAACAATTCAAAAAGTACTTTAGTCCCTCGATAATTTTTCAAATTTTTTATTTAGTCCCTGGAAAATTATAAAAAACTATATACTGTGTAGAGTAACTAGTATATATAAATTTAGGATCATGATTTTCGAATAAAATAATATTATGATTATTTTTCTTTATTGAAAAGATAAAGAAAAAGATAAAGCCTACAGCCCCCCCGACGAATGCATGAACCAATATAAATTGAACAGAGATTGAGTGGGCATAAACTCACGCCTGTATCTTATACGGCGCCCAAAGTATAAAAAGTATGCACACTTTACATTTTATATATTAATTAAATTAATGGTATATATATATATGTACATATATACATATGTAGATTTGATATGCTGCACACCTACCGTGCACACCTATGTGAGCACCGATGAGGTGTCGCTCACCCATTGAATGTGATGAACTATAGAAAAATTGTGTATCCAATGGGTGAACGACACATCATCGGTGCTCACATAGGTGTGCACAGTAGGTGTGCAGCATATCAAATCTATACACATATATATATATATATATTTATATATAGAAAATGTTTGGTAGTTTTGTGTAATCGTCATACTATTCCCCATTCCCCACCACGCATGTTCATCTTCCTTCGTTTTGCATGCATGTGACAAGTGGACGAATCTAGTCGATTTTGATTACGAAAGATCGATATAATAAAGAGTTATACATTGGATTATAATTATCTTAGTCGTATTTTCGATATAATTTGTCAAATAAACTGTAAATATAATTTAATCACTTTAAACTCAATTTATAACTCAATTTATAATTTTTGTTGTATACATAATATTTTTCATTCTCGAATATACACAATCCATATGTACTAGTGATTGGATTCATATTGGGTTAAAAAGAACTAATTTTTTTATCTTAAAATATAGAAAATAGAGTTTGTGATTTGAAAGTTGTCACATCGAGTAGACCATGCATTGATTATGATGGTCGCTTGCTTAATAAATAAATACTATTATAATATATATATATATATATTTGAAATGCTGCACACCTATCGTGCACACCTATGTGAGCACCGATGAGTTGTCGCTCACCCATTGAATATCGTACACACCTATGTGAGCACCGATGAGATGTCACTCACTCATTGGATACATAACATCCAATGAGTGAGTGACATCTCATCGTTGCTCACATAGGTGTACACGATACATATCAAAACTATTTTTTTAATAAAAATATTTTTGATTTGACTTCTTAACAAATTTTTTGTGGGTCGGTCCAGAATGAAATGATTTGTTCTCAAACTGATAAATGATTAATTGCATGCAAACAATTACATCGATATCATTTAGACCAATTTGATGTCACATCAAACAAATATCAACAAAATTTAAAATGAAAAACTAAAATTGAAATTATTAAAATTATTAAAATACAAATAAATATACATATATATAGACATGACAAACAACACAATTTTCCTTAAAATTTTCTAATTTATTACACCATAGATTTTATTATATTTACTTGCTTTAAGAACGAGAATCCGGGATAAAATTATCATGTACATAATATATATTTTGAACATTTTATAAATCAAATAATTTTTTTAGACAGTGTGTCCAAGAATTTAGATAATAAAAGCTGTAATTAAATTAAACATAATTATTAAAATTAATTAGCTAAGCAAAAGTTGGTAGTTCACGTTATCCAACATAATCAACGTAAAATAGTTTGATTAAGTCATATGATTGTGATTGATTAGTCTACATTATTGTACTTAATAGGTTTGCTGATCCAATGATGACATCTTATTGGTACCATTTTCACTTTATTTTATTTAAATTAATTTAAACTTTTCCCTTTATGGAAGTGGCCAACTCCTTCAAGTGGAAATAGGGTTCCCACCACCACTTCAAGTCCTTTTTTTTTTTTGCAAAAAAAATATTATATTTTATTTTAAACTTCAGATATTTTTTTTAATTGGAGAGATATTATCGACGTGTTTGATCCTCATGCAAGAAATACAATTGTTATGGTGCAATAATTGTTATTGTTGGAAGAACAATCGAATCGTGGCGTTTGAACTTTTATACTGTTTAAAATATTTGAGTTGCATCGTTAATGTTGGATTTTATATATAGTCTGAAGAAATAATGACTATAAAATTTATTTTCGATCAAATCGAAACATAGCGGAAACGATTAAATAATTTCATAAATTATAATCGAATATATGAATATAAATTACTGATGAATTTAAACAAAACTATTTACTAAAAGACTAACCTCTTGTAGTTTTTCTCCTTTTTGTAAATCCAATATGCGTAGAAACTACATCCTTTCAATACGATCCTTCTTATCGACGAGAGTACGTGTGTGGGCACTCAAAAAAACGCAAATGCTAGAAATCAAATTTTTATTTTGTTCTCTACTTTATTTTCAACTCATGATAAGGTAGAGAAAAAGTTGTTGTTTCAAGAGACCGCCTAAGATCTTATTTATATTAATTCAAAACCAAGATCGAGTCCAAATCTAATTCCAATTGGGACTCTAAAAATCGACCATATCATCCAGGATAGTGCCAAGATTTGATTTGGTTTGAATATTATATTTTATGCCTTTTAAAGCTATTTTTAAAAGTCATAAGATTTCCAAAATCTTATCAAAATAAACCAGAATCTTATTTTAATTTATTTAGATGTTAAATAATATCTCAATTTTATTCATAGTAAAATAAAGATATTAAATAAGATTTCTGAGATATTATCAAGATAAATTAGAATCTTATTCTAACTTATTTAGATATAATATCTAAATTTTATTCACAATAAATTAAAAATATTAAATAGGATTTCTAATATCTTATCAAAATAAATTAGAATCTTATTCTAACTTATTTTCAGATAGCAAATAATATCTAAATTTTATTCACAATAAATTAAAGATATTATCAACATTTTTTGAATATTATCATAATAATCCAAATATATAATTATCTCATAATTATAATTTAATATATAATTAATATATCATAATTAATTGTATTTATATCCAAGCATTTGAAGTTATGAAAACAATTTTCCATGAGATTTTTAAATTACATTTCTAGCTCGTCATTAATTTGGAAAGGCATATCGGGGACCATGAACTCATAATTTGAAGCTTCAATAAATTGGATAAATAATTAAACTCTTTAATTAATTTATCTAATTTATTAATTCCCTAATTACTCCACTAAAAATATGGAATTGCACTCTTCTCCATTGTGAAATATTTTACACTACAAAATCAAGTAGTCCATTGATATAATCATTACATATGGATTAATCTTACAGAGACAATTCGTAACTGAAGCTATGAATTTTCCGTTTACCTCTTCAATTACTTCTTATCCTACTATTAATTCGTTAGTGAGTTGTTCAATTTATAACTTGATTAGAAATTAGTTGGGCCCATCACTCAGTTCCAAAATTAACAAATGAGAGAATCGTTTTTTTTACTTCTCGCAAGAAGGAATGGATTCTATGTCTGTGAATTCATATTTCCAGCCATTCATTTCAAATGTAAATCTAAAATGCAAGTATTAAGAATGAGCAATCGCAAACATTAAACAAGCAAATTAAGAATCATATTGAAATCAACAAGAGTTTATAATCACTTCAGGATTAAGATTTGTCCATATATGAACATCTTTATGATTTAATTTGAATTTCGTAATAACAACGGAATTTATTATGAAATGACTGATTAAATCGGTCCAAGTCGTACATAATCACATTTTATATAAATGCCCCCATCTAGATGTCCCAACATCGACGATCCAGATAAGATGATCACATTCATAATGTTCATGGGCCGCATTATTGATGCTTTAATTAAAGATCCATACTTTAATTAATTAATCTTCGACTTAATTTAAGTTTATTATCCATAATTTTAATCCTATTGTATATTTAACTCTTATATATACTAAAATTATGATTACATCCAATAAACTAAGGATTTTGCTACGATATTCATGACAATAACATTTTCATGCAAACATGTTCAATCATAAATGTCGCTTTCATTAATAAAAAAAAATATCTTATTACAATTTTTTAAGGGCACTATCCCCGACAGTTATCACCAGATATAACTTTTGATAAAGTGAAATATGCTCGATCTTACCGTATATATGTATTTCGGTGAGATTTTTATATCCGATTGTAAATATTACGTAAAAACCGACAATTAAATGCGAAACGTGAACATGGTCAACTGGTTGAAGTGGGTATGATATTTATAGGCCCAAACCTGCTCTTTGGGCCGTAACGTACATCTACTTCCCATTTTAAGATCCAGGATGATATTACATGGGCTTTTAGACTGATTGGGCCTAAGTGACTGGATTTCGTAGATCTTTATGGTCTTTATTGAGAACATTTTTCTTTGATCCTCGGACGAGTAATTAAAAATAGTAAGCAACATTTTGAATATTTATTTAAAATTATTGATATAATATAATAAATATATTTAAAATTTGAATATTATTCTATAAAAATATTTATTCAAATGAGAATAACGATATTCTACCGTTAAATTGAATTATTTACCATACATTCGATATTTGATTGAATGAAACTGTTACTAATAAAAAAAGTAAAAAAATATTTAAAAATTTATATGTTATTTTGTATGTCAAAATTTTAAATAATAAATAAATATTTTCAAAAAGTTAAAAAAAAATCATTTATTAGATAAATAGATTTTGATTAAATNATATTACGTAAAAAAATATATATTTTATTTAATTTTTAGAAGATAATATATGATAACTAAATATATGTAAATAACATAAAAATCAAAAGTGAAACTGAAATTAAATAAAATGATGTAACAAATACAGACACTTAAATGTATTTTATATTTTAAAGGAGCATCAAATTAATATTTGATTTAAAAAAATAAAAAAAACTTCACATTTAATTACGTATTTATTTCATATTTATTTTCAAAAACTCATGAATAATGATAAATATTTCCTTTTATATCACATTATTTTTTGTTAGAACTTCCCAAATATATATATTTTAATCTGCATATATATGAAACAATTTATTATTTCCTATTTAATTATAATTAATGCCTTCCTACTATCATTTTCATCAATAAATTTTCGACTCGCTATATTCTAAATATATAATTCAATTTTTATATTTATTTAACAAATTTGTTTCCTTTTCCGATTTTCCAAATAACTACGCTAATTATTGAAATCGTGCCAACAATGAGTGTGTCTATTTCTAAGCGACACGGCTCTGGGTAATACGACGTCGGAGAGCAAAGGACAACACAGGAAATTCACTACAGAAGACAAGGGGAACAGTCTAGGCTCTCCACTCCAATCTCTAACATCACACAAATACACCACTGCCCCCTTCTACTCCGAGGCGAGATCCGAGGAGTTTCCTCTGATTGCTCACGCTTTCGATCTTTCTTCAGATCTTCCTGTTAATCGAACTTTTACTTCTATCAGGTAATAAAATCGTCAAGCTTATTAGGTGATTGAATGAATTATTTCAAACTCTGATGATTGAGTGTCGATTAAGCTGAGATTTGTTTTGTTTTTCTTTGATTGCGGTAAACTTGATTTATTGTGTAAATTCTTGTTTTTTTTAAAAAAAAGTTCCGGTGTATCGGATGATTTGACGGCTGTTATTTTTTTGGGCGATCTGTTTGTTCATGTCCTTTACTTGATTTTTTCTTCCACGCGACTGAATTTTTGAAACACATACAAATCCCTGCTCTTGCCAGGTCATACTAGTATAAAGTCATGACATATGTTCTTACCATCTTATGTACCGTGCAAGATCCTGTGTATGATTTTTGTCACTGTCACTCTTGTCAATCTTGTGTACATAGCTCAGTGCTTGTTTTTGTCTGTTTCCTGTACTGCAGTCATGGCTGGAATGGCACCTGAAGGTTCCCAATTTGATGCTCGTCAGTATGATACCAAAATGAATGAAATGTAAGCTCTACATCATGCCTTCATTCAGTGTTCTGAAAGAGCATTCTTTTAATAGAAACAATTCATCTTTGCTGTGTCCTTTCTCTAGCCTTATGTACTCTGATTTTTTCATCATCTGTTTTTATTTCAGACTTGGAGCTGACAGTGAGGAGTTCTTCACAAGTTACGATGAAGTACATGAAAGTTTTGATGCTATGGGCCTGCAGGAAAATCTCCTTAGGGGCATCTATGCCTATGGTATATTTTAACCATATGTATAGGAAGATGTTGTGTGGCTTAATTCTTCATTTTATTGTTATGTATTTCATGATTGAATTAACCTCCTCTGCAATCTTAATCTGGCTCATGTCTCTGATTGGTGATTTGTCTCTTTCTTTAAAGACCTATGCAAAAAGTAAGGTTTTTTTTATACCAGTGTTGCTATTTGCTAGTTTATCAGTCTGGTGCAAGAGTTATAATATGTGTTTTTCCCTCATTCTATAATTTGACAGTATGAGGTGCTTTGTTTATATATTCGGCTTCCTTTCTTCTGTTATTTGGATGTTAAAGACCCTATTTTTGTACTGTTTTGAAGGGTTTGAGAAGCCCTCTGCAATTCAACAACGAGGTATTGTTCCCTTCTGCAAAGGGGTTGATGTGATTCAACAGGCTCAGTCTGGAACAGGAAAGACAGCAACTTTCTGCTCTGGAATTCTGCAGCAGCTAGACTACAATGTTGTTGAATGTCAGGCTTTAGTTCTGGCACCAACTCGTGAGCTTGCACAACAAATCGAGAAGGTTATGCGAGCGCTTGGTGATTATCTCGGTGTTAAGGTTCATGCTTGTGTTGGAGGTACTAGTGTTCGTGAAGATCAGCGTATTCTGTCCAGTGGGGTTCATGTCGTGGTTGGTACTCCCGGTCGTGTGTTTGACATGTTGAGAAGGCAGTCTCTTCGTCCTGATTACATCAAGATGTTTGTTTTGGATGAAGCAGATGAAATGCTGTCAAGAGGTTTTAAGGATCAGGTATGTTAAATTGCTTGTGTAGCGGTTAAAAACTTTATTTCGGGGTATCGACAATTTTACTGTTTATAGTTCAGCACAATGTGATTTTTAGTTATAATTTTATCTGTGGAGATGAGTGTCATTTTTTTTATTTGAAGCCAAAGTTGTTTTCTTCAGATATACGATATCTTTCAGTTGCTGCCTCCTAAGATTCAAGTTGGTGTATTTTCTGCTACTATGCCACCAGAAGCTCTCGAAATTACGAGAAAATTCATGAATAAGCCTGTTCGCATTCTTGTGAAGCGTGATGAACTAACACTCGAGGGCATCAAGCAGTTTTATGTTAACGTTGACAAAGAGGAATGGAAACTCGAAACTCTCTGTGATCTTTATGAAACATTAGCCATTACTCAGAGTGTCATCTTTGTTAACACCAGGCGTAAGGTGGACTGGCTCACAGACAAAATGCGCGGCCGAGATCACACGGTCTCTGCCACTCATGGTGATATGGACCAAAACACGAGAGACATCATTATGCGCGAATTCAGATCAGGCTCTTCGCGTGTACTGATCACCACAGATCTTTTAGCACGTGGGATTGATGTGCAGCAGGTCTCTCTAGTAATCAACTATGATTTGCCGACCCAGCCTGAGAATTACCTCCATCGTATTGGGCGAAGTGGCCGTTTCGGGAGGAAGGGTGTTGCTATCAACTTCGTTACTAAAGACGATGAACGAATGTTATTTGACATTCAGAAGTTCTATAACGTGGTTGTTGAGGAGCTTCCTGCCAATGTTGCTGATCTCCTCTAATTGCGTTTTTGGTCTTCTCGTACCTATTAAAGAGAGAATCAACTGTGTTTTTTAAATCCCTTCTTGTGACATGAGCCCATAAATATTTAAGTTGCAAGTGCCTAGTGATTACCAACAGGCGACCTTGTAACCTCGTATGAGCTTAATGTCATTACCTTGATTGCTTTTACCATCTTGTTTCCGTATTTTTTGGATTAAAATGTAATGTAAGTGTGATTGAGAGATTTTACCTATTGATATGCAGCAGTGACGATACATCTCCAAATTTGATTGCTGTTGAGAACTTTTGGTTGTTTTTTAGTATTGTAATTGTCCAAAAGAACTTGAATTTCCTCGAGTTTTAAAACTGGATATTTATATTTATGTGACTGCAGATGTTCCATCAATTGGCATACTTATGTATATAATATGCGTGTATATTTATGGTCATGGTCACTATATATATATTTTTTTATTATTATTATTTTTTGCCGTGGAAGCTGGTTTTCCTGACCGCTAGTGCCTCCATATTACGAAGGTTAGGTTTTATCTGCTATATAGTTTAGCAAATTCGTACGGCAGTGAAAATAATGATTATTCTCCTGTACCAAATGTTAAATTTTAATTGATCATGTGATACCTTTGTCGAATGTTTGTAAAAATTCTAAACGATGATGGTGCGTTAGAATTCGAAGAGGTTTACTTCCTTTCGATGAGGGGAAGATTGCAGCCTTTTTTTCCTTTGGTTATGATAAAAATTGGTTCATACGTTTCCCTTGATTCAAAATGACTTGGAAGGAAAACGAAAACAGCACCAGGGGCCTCAAAAATAAAACGTTAAATAAAGTAGATTAGCAGTCACCAGTTGATTATATTACAAGAAATAGGAAATGACTGGCCCATCTCAACTGTGTAACCAAAGCGTTCATCCTCATTGACCTCTCAAAATCATTATACATTTGCAAGACCACAATTATAAACAATAATCAACTCTGATTGGTATCTTATGTTATCTTACATCCCACCGATCGTCACATCAGATGTTGAAGCAAGGGCAGAGCTAGCGATTTAGAGTGCACTCTTGGTTCATACCAAGTCAGGCTTCCCATGATCATATATTTACCAGGAAGGCTTCCAGCAGACAGTGCCAAATAAGCGATTTTCTTATTGCACATTCCAAAAGGTGTCACGTTAGCAGGGTGGGTGAATTGTGAATGATACACTTTATTGAGGACGAAGGTTTAAGTACATACCTTTCAAAGTTTATGTCAGTGATCCAGATGAATCCAGCAACAATACTGAGAAGAGGAGAAGAAAGGATTATTTGAGAAACAAACAAAGACGTGCCAAAAATAAATTTTTTATAGATAGGTGAGTTAGGCGAATATGACGTGAATATTCGTCCACCTCCATGAAATAATGAAATGAGGTGCACTTAGAAATAGAAGATTTGTTAAAAATGGCACCAATTAGGAACAACCAATTTCAAAGGGGAGTCGAGTTTAATTGTTTAAAGAATTTGAAGTACATCAAAGCAAGAAAATAATTCAGAAAATCCTTTGCTTGAATCAACAATTAACAAGTTAACATGCTCTCAGATGTCTTTTTTGGCCAACTTCTAAAAGAGTTCATTAAAAAGAAGTTGCCTATACCTTGAAATAATTTCAGCTGGTTCTGTTGCAAAAGACACGGCTAGAACTAAGTGGAGTAAATCCTGGTTAATAGTAACATGTATCAATCTTGTAGGGTCTGCCCAAGGCTCTGTGCCAATGGGCAGAGCAGAACGCGGGCCTGTGGTCCACCACCAACGCGAGATATGCTTAAATCACTGAAATTTGCCACACTGGAATTTGGGGAAAGATCATTAGAAGGCCATAGAAATATTTCTGCCATCAAACAAAGCAAAAATTACATCAATACACGTGTCAGAATTGATAACACTAGCTGGAAGGCAATGTCTCTTCATAATCAACAAGTCTGCATTAACGTAATTACAAAAAAGAAATTAAAAACATAGCATACGCGTATTCTGTGAGCCCTGGACTTTTTGACGAACTTTTGTATTCCTAGAGACAACACCACCAGACTTCTGAAGTTTCACCACATCTATGTTACCCTTATTTTTATAAACATCTCTTAGCATGCTCCAAAGCTTTTCCTGACATAGTTCATGTGCAAGCAAGAAAAAGACAATTTTCATGCATTAAGATCCATGTTTCTCATTAACAAATAGGCATGGACTTACGTGCAAAGAGACACAGACACCTGCCTCTCCTTTCATCATTCACTTAAATACACATAGAACAAAAGAAGTCTTCAAAGAGGCCATTTTTTATAAGAAAAAATTAACCCCAAATAATATTGTACCTGACCCAGAACGAGAACAACTGTGGCATCCAATGTATCAATTGCATGCAGCAGCAACTACCAAGAGGGGAATAAGACAGAAACTGTAAGTTGGGATGACGACAAAGAATCTCTTTAAATAACCAACAGGTTATATAAAACCCAAACACCTCATACCCAACGCCTTCAATCTATCCCATGGTGTCAATCTCCATGCCTGAACCTCTAGATTCGAGATTTCCTGTAAACTGTCTCTCCAAAGTTTGAGCAAGCTCTTTGACCAGCACCTTGTAAAGATCTATATTGACACTGAAAAGCACCGAGTTGGAAGGAAGGTAAACTTAAAAATAAAAAAAGAAAAAGAAATGAATAATGGCCACAAACAAGCGGTAAAAGACGCGTGAAGCAACACCAGGTAAGTGGATTAGTAACAAAATATAAAAGGTGGAATGCTCTCCACAAACCACTCCGTTACCTGGGAGTGACGTGCCCGTGGAAGTACACGAGTGGCATATCGAAAAGGATTCCTTCAACTGGATCGACAGGCAGTTCAACTGGAGTTGCAGTTATGCATCCAGGTATCCTAATAGATCCCTGGCCTATGTCTAAATCTACAAAAGTAGGTTTCCATCCCTGTTTAGCAGCCCAACTCAAAAGCATCCGTGATAAGGTACCCTTTCCAGAATCCGGAGGACCCATGACAATAACCCTGGGCCCCTGAATAAAGTGACTTCAAAATACAAAAGGACCAACAGCACTTTTAGAAGTTTCAGAATAACAGGTATTTGATCATAATTGTTAGCAAAAGGCATAGAAAACAAATATTAATGACACATGAAGCTGTAGATAAAAATTATTCGTCTAAAGGCATATGATATTGTGACCATGAGATTGTCAGTTTGAAAACAGCCGCAGCCAGCCGCAGCCATAAAATTCATCAATTTGCACAATACATCCAACTCAAACCAAACAACTGCAGAAGGCAAACAAATTTGAATTTTGGCAGAATATTTGCTCATTTATCATTTTTGCTCCATGAAAGTATCTTCAACTTAGAAGACAAAGGTTCCGCAAGCCTGATTTCATGTGAATGGAAACTGATCTATGGAGATCATTTGTTAAACAAACTAAGAGCACCAGCTTTCTTGAGTTCCATTAGGGACCTAATTTCAATGCTATGAAAAAACTGGATGCATGCATAGAGTCTAAGCCAATAAAAAACCAAAAAAAATGCTATCGAGTACCAGAGAGAAAATCTTGATATTAAAAAATATGAGAAAAAATACCTCGTAGGTAAAAGGTAGCTTAAAATGAGAGCACGGTAGCCTTGTTAGTATGTCTATCTATTAACTGATGGTACCTGTGAAGTATCAGAATCACTGGGTGCATCTTTGGCACGATTTCTTCGAGCATCCAGCACAGCATGCACATTCACATAACTGATCATAGGTGTCTGAAGCGGAAATAGGAAACTGAGAATTCTCCTTAGAGAGTAGCAAAGGAGGAACATACACATGAAATTCCATATAAACATGTGATCAAGAAAGATATCTTAGATATACCTGATCAGCTGTATGATCAGTTTCCGTAGCACCATCCATTTCAATTGTTACACGATACCAAGAAAAAATCTGGTGTGTACAATTAAACTATAAGCCAGAATCATAATATGTCATTACTGATGAACACAAACTAACCTCCAACTAGGAAACTTAATTCCAGTAAGGAAATGCTAATGATTGCACGGATCAGCTGTATGAGAGATATTCAAGTTAAGAATGTAGCATTGAATGCTAGTATTCCTCCTACTAATTTCTACCTTCAGACGGAGTATTAGTAGCTCAACAGGTGAATTGAAAATAGTTATTGATGAAATCAAATTTGAGTATAGATAAATTACAGAAAACTTGAGCCTCGGCGGATAGGTCAACCAAATCCTCAGCGGAATTTCGGTTCTAAATAACTATCCGGTGCCGCTGCGCAACCGGAGGCGGAGAGGCGCGGCGGGACCGACTTCAACTCTTAGTTCACATTCTTTGTCCAGCATCACCTGTCTCATCGTTGTTGAACCACCTGGTGCCCCAGTCCCAGCTACGGTGGCGCCGCCGTAAGCCATTTTAATGCTGCTTAAGTTCTAGCAAAGGGTTGGGCCTCGCGGGGGAACAGAAACGGGTTGGTGGATCCCATTTTTTTTGGTTCGGGATCATTACTCTCTGTAATTATAAAATTAAGAGTGAATATTATTTGCGTTACAGAGTTTAAGGATTTAAAAATGTTACTTTGAAATATTTAATGATTAAAAATATTTTAATAAGAAAATATAAGAACTAAAAATGTATTTTTTTTCCCTTAATTTCTCTTTGTAAAGAAATAGCCGATGAAATGTTAAACTATTGCACCAGCTATTCTTTTATTAGATAAAAACGTATAGGCGAATAATCCCACCACGAGACAGAGATCTTCGCTACAATCCCAGAAAATATTGTCGCCTCTTGCGAAATCATATAAGCATTTCACTCAGAGAAAGAAAAATAATAGAGAAACACACGCGGTGTTGAGTGGTAGAGATGTGGGAATCTGTTTTCTTGACGGTGGTCGCCACCGCGGGAAACAACATCGGCAAGGTCCTACAGAAAAAGGGCACTCTCATTCTCCCGCCTCTGTCATTCAAGCTCAAGGTAATTAATACATGGGTGTTTATTTGGTTTTGTATTCTTGGATTTTTTTTTTTTTAGCATTTGATGTTAATCTGTGAGATTTGATTGATGGGCTTTTATTTTATGTAAGTCTTGGGAACATTTAATCTCTCTGTTGTTGTTAATTTGATTAATTATTGCTTGGACCCTTCAAAGATTGTCGCTTTTTTTTGTTTGTTGCACTTGTATTTTATTGATCATGGTCAGACTTCTTGTTTAGTTTTCTATAACCGGGGTTGTTTATTTCTCAGGAGGCGGTCTAGTTCTTTATGCGAAATTTTGCATGACCTTGTTATGATTTGTTCAGCTTTAGATTTTGATGAGTAGGCTCACGCTATATATTGGGAAAGATAAGGGGTTTGTAGCCAATCAATTAGACTTCTCTGGGCTTAAATTCTAAGTGTTAGTTACAACGGGTGAGCTAGCTCAATCTAAATATAGGACTCAGAGTGTTCTCGTGCTGTGATCCTTTGCCATGTTGTATTTTGAATTCTTTTGAAGCTTACATATACTGGCTTATGGATTTGTGGTACTTGTCAATATTCTGAAAAAAATCATTCTTGTTGATCAGGTAGAGTCATATGTAGCAATCTCTCTGATTTCTTTTAAGGAGGAAATAATAACTTGGAAGGAAATTCGTATATCTAAGAAGAATGCGACAGTTGCTGTGTGAGGAGTATAATATAAAGCAAATATGCATTTTTATGCTTTGATACAATGAGCAAACTACCTCGGTATTACCGGAGGTTACTTAATAATATGATTAGCTGCAGTTTTGGACTCAAAATCAGGTGTCATAGATTCCATTCTCAATGTGTTAAGCTGGCTTTGTTTGGGGTTCTTTAACAAATTCTTTCAATGCTAGAAATTGAATTCTCAAGTTTGCAATTGTATGTTATCAATTACATGTTATCCCTTGTGGATGCTTCTTATTTCAAAATAAGATGCAGGCTAGTGCTTCGACTATATTTTTCCAGCTTTATTTTAAAATAAAAGTGCAGCATAAGTGTACCATAATCACATTTTTTCAGGTAATAAGAACGTATGCTTCCAATAAATCTTGGGTTGTTGGGTTTCTTATGGATATTCTTGGAGCGTTCTTGATGCTACTAGCACTTTCTCAAGCACCTGTACGTGCTACACTTTTTTCTGTATTCAACCATTAATTAATGTGCTCTGCGATCATATTGATTGGATTCGTGAAATTCACATGTGACACAGGTATCGGTTATTCAACCTGTTTCTGGTTGCGGACTTGCTATTCTTTCAGTTTTTTCTCATTTTTATCTGAAGGAGATGATGAACACAATTGACTGGATTGGAATTACATTGGCTGGCATTGGCACTATAGGTAATGTAAGTTCATTGGGATGTGGACTTCTCGTGTTCTTGTATTAATTTTGGTATCTCATTGTATATTTGAAATGCGAGTTCCATATTTCTGGACCATTACACACAGTGTCAGACTCAAGAGTTCCATGAGGGGGGACAAACACAATAATGGAGTTTTAGGAGGAAAAAAATGTAATCTTAAAATTTTATTTAATTTTTTTCACTTGAGGGGTGGTGGTTGCGGCCTGGACGAGAGCCGCACCTTCTTTTGCCCCCATTGTGTATGCCCCATGACTACGAGTGAAATTCCAAAAATACGCATCTACTCAGTCTTTCTCTGGTCTTATTTTAGTTCATCTTATGGTACAGGAATCGGTGTAGGAGGAGAGGAGCAAAAGGCATCTTCCATCTCAGTTTTTCACTTACCATGGCTTGCATTTGTGGTTGCAATCTTGTTTGTAAGCACCTTACTTTATATGATATTTTTAATTACAGTTGAATACTTGATATTTTAAAAAGATTATGATGATTATTGTGCTGTGATTTTATTGTGATTCAGTTAGAGCGATTTCCTGTAGATTCACTATCCAAATATACTAACCTATTCATAAATGAGGTGGTTGCATTAAAAATTATGGGGGAATAACAAGACTTTTCCCTCTTTGGGTATATGTGTTAAAGCATCCTTGTGGCTGAGCCATGGATTTTTCTTCGTTTTCTCGTTTTTTCACTTTGCTCTTTGTGATCAATCTTTTTAGCAATAGCATTGATGATGTTATAAGCCCGTACAAAAATAGTGCAATTTAACAGTGCCATGCAATTTGTTCTTCTTTTCAAACTATAGTTGTGTAATGTAAGAACTTTATGATATGAACATGTAAGTGCCAATTTAATATCAGTGTTTTAAAAGACGCTGCTCAGGACCGCCTAGGCGCTGGGCGGTCACTCACTGCCCCGATTTTTAGCTCCGTCTCGGCGACCGTGTAACGTAATATATAAATTTTTTAAAAAAAATTTAAAAAGATTGTTTGACATATTTTTCTATCAATTTGTATCGGATAAAGAGAAAGATATGCCATTACTTTTGAGTTTAAATACGATATAGAGAAATTATTGGAGAAATATGGATATGAATAAGAAAAATTAGATATTTTTAGGTAAAAAGAAAAAACACCTAGGTGCCGCCTTGATACCTAGGCACTAGGCGGTGGGTGGCCGTCAGCTTACCGCTTTTTATAACACTGTTTGATATAATTTATTGATGGTATTATGATATTCTTGCTTTGTTATGTTTCTTTGATCCTCAAAGGAGAAAAATGGTATGAAACTGTAATAAAGTTATTCTGGTTTAACGTCCTCGAACTTTTAATGTTTTGCTAAATATTAGGTACTTCTTAATGGGTGGCTTCGTGTGTACAGACGCCAAAGAAGAGAACAAGAATTGGTATGTTTTGAATATTTCTGCTGGTAATGCTACAATATCATCGTGACAAACACAAGTGTGTCTCACGAACTTGATTTATGCGCTCTCACATTTTGCTACACAGATGCAATATGAAGTCATCGAGGAAATAATATATGGCTTGGAATCCGGCATTTTATTTGGGTATATATTACTTCCTGAGTGTTGAAAAAGTGTACTTGTATTCTTGTTACTTTCCCTCTCATAAAAATTATTTTCAGGATCGCATCAGTTGTATCAAAGATGGGATTTGTGTTTGTGGAGCAGGAATTTTCCAAGTTGATGCTTCCCACCTGCATTTCAATCAGCATTTGCTGCAGCGCGTCTGGATTTGTTGTCCAGGTAAGGTAAAAGTTGCTTTGATCGAGTGTTAAGTGTAGGTTTATGTTAAGACGAATTCATTTTTTTGGTCCCCGTGTTTTCAAGATCATAATGTCATGTATATGTTTCGAACAGACCCGTGGTTTAAAGCATGGAAGGGCGATTGTGGTGTCTACTTGTGCAGCGGTTGCTTCGATTGTGACCGGCGTACTCGCTGGTATTCTTGTTTTAGGGGAACAATTGCCTTCAGCACCAGTAGCTCGTTTCTTGCTTCTTATCGGATGGTACCGATCTACATTTTTCTTTCCTTACCATCTTCATCTGTTTAATATTTTTGCAACCATTACCATATCATTTTGTTTACTCAAAATGTATTTATGTTCATTTTCATATCTCCCAACATATTCATTAATCTTAACTCAATTTTTCATTAATCTCCAAATTTTTTTGTATAATATGCCTACACAGTAGCATCACCGGATAAGAATTTTTTTGCTTTATCTGGTTATTTACAAATGCAGGTTATTCATCATAATCGGTGTAATCCTACTGGTAACATCGATAAGACTGATACGATTCTTTCCAAGGCCACGGCGATCTATGGCACGTAGTGGTGTGGAACATAATTTTGGCATACGTACGCGGGACACAAATCCGAGTGCTGTTATACAAGCCAGCACACTGCATCATTTACTATCGCCTCCCTCGAAAACAAAATCTTGATCATACGCAAGAAAAGATATGCTAACATCATGGGATGACTTCAGGATCTTCCAAATGTGAATACTTTGGTTCTATATAGCTATTGCTTGATCGATTCTTTGACAATGTACAGTTTCTTACATGGTGTGTTCCGATAATCCAACTGTGGATCAAGTCCATTAATCCTGTTAACTATAATTGGCATATTTGTCCTTCGCAGAGGATGGAATAGTTTCAGCGATATTGTCTGGGAACCATCATAGGAACAGCTAGTAAAATCATGAGGTCTGGAATAATGTATACCGTCATACAATATGTTTGTTTGACAAATATAAGCATGCTTATAACACGTAATGATACGAATCGACTCAGTTCAGCTACAACTGCATACTTGTCTGTGTGAATCATGAATACACTTGCAGAGGGTAGATGGAAAATGTTGGAAGTTTGGAAATGTTGTTCTCCTTTGAAAGTTTCATGCCCTCGTAACTGGCCATGTAAATGTATAGCCTTTTTCAAACACTAGGTGCATTTTCGAAGGACAAGTAAATAGAACAAACTTCGATCCGAGTGGGCACGATTTGATCACCCTGTGAGAATGTATTACCGATATCGAAATCCTATCAATTCAGGCTTGTGTTCTCAACTTACTATGTCGAATAAATATATCACCAACTAACAAATCTCAAGACAATATCACACACTATCTTTTCGTGCAATACATGAAAGGGTTTGACGTGTAATAAATCATGAATCGCGGCCACAGTGGCACACACGTTATTAAAGACATCATATATCTGGGAGAATATAATGCCTACGTCAAACAAGATTTTCATTTTGATTTTCTTACAGGTGTGTAACTACCCAGTTGCTCCATTTGCCAGCTTTCACGCGGGGCGACGTTGTCGTTGTAAGGAGCAAATTGCTGCAAAATTCCAAAGCTCGACAATTAATTCTAACAAAAACATCAGTGATGCAAATAACTTGAGTGTTAAAGAAAACCCATATTCGAGTACCTCCATCTTAGTCAAAAGCTGGTTGGCGGTAGGAGCAGAAATGACTATTTGCCGAGCACTTGGTTTGATGAAGCCTTCTTCAACACCTTTGTCGAACAAATTGAGCAACAAATCATAGTAACCATCAACATTTAGCAAACCAACCTGTCCAAAAAAGCAACACATATCAAGAAGTAATAAAAAAAATCCATCCGTTATCTTTGAATAAAGATGGATGCATCACCGGTTTTTTATGAATTCCGAGTTGTGCCCAAGTTATCATTTCCATAGTCTCTTCCATAGTTCCATATCCTCCTAGAAAATTCAGAATGCTTTTAAGAAAAAACATATTTATTGGGAAAACAAATATTTATGCATTCTTTTCATGTTCATTTACCAGGAAGGGAAATGAAAGCTTCAGCCTCTTTAGCCATTTCAGCTTTACGCTCATGCATATCTGAAACGATTCTCACATCTCCAACAGCTTCGCCTGATATCTGTCAATGTCAGTCAAATAAAGTACCTCGTCAGGAAAATAAATAAATGGATAAAAACTACAAATATATAAGGTCCCCTATGAGGATTCGGAATATCAAACCATAAGTTAAATAGACAATGGTGCAAGTTCTATTCGATTCGCAACATAGCCAAGTCCTAGCAATCTTGATTGCTCAATGAAAAACTAACAAACGAAATAAACATTTTAGCATGAAGTCCACTAAGAAGAAGCTGTAAATTCTAATGCAAGTGTACCTCAAAGGGAACTAGAGCTTTGGGAATTACTCTGCATATCAAAAAACCGGGTCAAGGATATCTTACAGCATAGAATATCAATCGCATTTCATTTTTTTTTTTATTATTTATTTTTACATAGCTCACCCAAGAACATGGCAACCGCCATCAAAGACTCTCTGAGAAATTAACCCCATCAACCCGACGCTTCCGCCACCGTACACCAAATCTATCTTCCTATTTACCTGCAACCACCCACCATTCACAGAGTACACAAAATCTTTCACATAACAAGAAATAAATAAATGGAACAGCATGAAGATGATTTAATGTATTTCAAGGTTGAACACTAAACATGAGAATCCCAATGCCACAGTGAAGGAAAAAACACTTGCATAGACAAATATAATTCTTGAAAACACCTACAGGGTCGTTGAAAAGCTGTAATCAACAAAAGTAGAATCCCATTTTTCGTAAAGGAAAAAATCATCCCAAAAGTCAATACCTTGACTCAGAACCAAGGAAAATTAACAAGTCAATTGCAGCCAAGAAATATAAAGATTCAACAAAAAGATAGAATCTTTTTTCCCATTAAAGGTAAAGGATACCAACCAGTTCATTTCCCAAGTCAGTAGCAGCATCACTGAAGACTTTCCTGTGGCCAGGCTGACTTCCACAAAATACACAAATCTTCTTGAACTTGCTACCCACGCTTTCCATTCTGTTCACAGTGATCAATTTAATCGCTCCTCTAACAGATACTAAAATCAAATTGAAACTGATGATAATTCAATCTTCACAAAAAAATTATAATGACAATTCACGAAAAATTAATAAAAAGATCAATGAGGCGGGGCAGGTTAACATCAACACAATCTGGGCATTTCTTGATTCAGTGAATATATCAGTTCCAATCACAAAAATCAACAGACACTTTGATTTTGCTGCGGTCTTTGCAAGCGTGTATGTGTGTTCCGCAGACTTTTCATATGATTAAATCAGATTAAAAAAGGAAACTAAAGAAGCAGCCGGATAAGGAAAATATTAAAAGACCCTATTTCAATATTCTCTTAAATATCCAGTTATTTACGTTTTAGATTTGAACCGTTTTTTGTGGGACGGTCTCACGAATCTTTTTATATGTGAGACGGATTAACCTTACCGATATTCAAAATAAAAATAATAATCTTAGCATAAAAAGTAATACTTTTTCGTGGATAACTCAAATAAGATATTCGTCTAACAAAATACGACCGGTGAGACCGTCTCACATAAGTTTTTGCCTTTAGATTAAAGTATTTTTAATTTTACTCAATTATGTATTCCTTATTTTTTAAGAGAACAGATAGTTGGGTAATAGAAGGACAATTTTTGTCTTGGTCGCTAGTTATTAGTTAAAGTTCAACCTCATAAATAACAAACTTTTGATATGTTGTTGAATTTTTTTTTTTTTCGGAAAAAATATCTTTTTACCACCAACTTCATGTCTCATATTTCCCTAGCTCTTTTTAATCTCCTACCATTAATTTCTAAAATTAATAGCTTTTATTTATTTATTTTTATGAAAAATTATTTCATCATGTATTTTTCGTGTGTTATGTAATTCTTTAGAAATATTTAGTTCTTTAACTATCAGCAGATATAATCTATCTAGAATAGAAATCTCCATTAGTTTTCTGCTAATGATCCCTTGTTTAAGCCCATTGATTCTTTGATGAGTTTTTATTTTGAATATTTCAATAAAATATCGACTGATGATCAATCGTTCACGTGATGACATCCTTTTTTATCTTTTAGCTTTCTATGAATTGGTTCTAGATTTTTAGTGATTTTTATGGAGTTTAAAAGTCTAGATGTATTCAAACTAGACTTTTATATATTCTATAAAAGTTTAGTGATATTTATATGTAAATT
The DNA here is from genome assembly GCF_012295235.1 of Primulina huaijiensis. Taxonomy (NCBI): domain Eukaryota; kingdom Viridiplantae; phylum Streptophyta; class Magnoliopsida; order Lamiales; family Gesneriaceae; genus Primulina; species Primulina huaijiensis. The sequence goes on along the minus strand of NC_133317.1, from coordinate 4,641,904 downwards.
TTTATAAAATTTTAAAAAGTCATATGTTATTCAATATGTCAATAAACTTTTAATGACTTCATGAAATTCTATTAATTACAAGAATTATATCATAAGGTACAACAATAAAATGTCAAAAAAATCTTTGATTCAACCTAAAGATTTGGATGTACAATATTTTGATAAGTTAATAATTAAATTTTATTAATGGAACAATCAAAATAATAAGTAGTCTTTTATAAAAAAAAAATCTAATCATTATTGATAATTTGATATTTTTTATGAAAGACTACTCATTATTTTTATTGTTCCATTAACAAAATTTTATTATGAAATTTTGAAAATATTGTTCTTTAATATGTTGAATTGACATAAAGAATTGAAATTTTGATTTCAATAAATTTGATAGTTCATTTGTCGTTTTTCACAAATTAAATTGATTTGACTTTTAACTAATTAAAATTTATTTACATTCATAAATAAAAAATAATTTAAAATTGAAGATGTTATATATGTCCAATAATTATTTAAAAGAGATTAATAAAAAAAATTAAATCACAACTGTAAATTACAAAATTCACATAATTTTATGAAAAAGTTTACAAAAGTCTACAAAAATCTTGAAAAAAAGTATATAAGATTATATGAAATTTGTTTTATAATTTTATGAGATTCTATAAAAATCAATAATAATCCATCGACTTCACAAAAGTCCATCATTTAAACAAAGTCATTAAAAGTCTTTAAAAATATGGAATGAATACACCTCCTAAATCTCATTTCCATTTTTATTGATAAGTCCAAACTGATGAAAAGATTGAACTAATACAAAAAATATTTGTGCCCCGCCTTAAACATGTAATAATAATAATAATAATAATAATAATTCCATTCCCCAATATTCTATAATATGATGATATTTTTTTGGATATCTATGATTTTCTGTGATCTGATTTGTTTTTATTTTTTTAGTATTTTTATAAATAAGAAATAGGCAAAAGATTCTATTTGGTCGTATAAAAATAATAATATATAAGTATAATAACTAAAATATTATTCAAAAATATCATATTTTTACGATTTTAACTATCTATGTCATTAATTTTTCGTTTCAACATAGGCGATTGAAGTTGAACAGTAGAAGATATGTGAATGAAAGATAGATATTGTAGTATGACTTTGATTGTTTACTTTTTCCTGAGTTTCTATAAGATTTTTAAACAGACGAATCCAAAGTAGGTTACTTCTTATACCATGAAATGATAGGAGTTACAGGTTTAGAAACTTTTAAAAGTTCCCTTCTCCATCTTTTGAGTTGCGATAATTATCTCCCCACAATGAAAGCTATCAAAACATTACGTTTAAATAACTATTGATTTGAAAGATCTGAGATCCACCATTATTCTCAAATATATGTTTTTGTAAAATAATAAGCATTCGATCTTACAAAATCCCGTATAAGATTTAGCCATTTTTTGTCGTGTCTTGCCTGATTGAATCTGAGATCAGACAAGTTGAGTAATAACAAGGGATCGGAGGAGAAATTCAGTGTATCACTCATCTTTTTACTCGAATTATGTGCATCGTTTATTATTTTGAGGGAGAAATGGGGCTTAGCTCCACCAGTGAACACAATGTTCACAATTTTTGTACTGAAAAATTACTCATAATTTATCTATACTTGGTTCTATCCAACTTTCTAAATTTCAAACCACGAGTAAAAAATTTATAAGTCATAAATTTGTTGTACAAGTTAAAATTTGTTTCACTAGAAATTAAACAACATCGAATTCCAATTTGAAAGTTCAACTACATGATTATCAAGTGTGTTAACTACGAAGAAATGATGATTCTAAACCAACTTTTTCACCAACTTTATAGGGAAAAAACAAAGAAATTTGTATGTTCCGATTATGCTTCGCAAAATTTGAACCTTAAATTGCCATATATATTATATTCTTGTTGATATACGAGTGGTCCAGCACTGACAAAGGAATCCAATGCAAATGTCGGGATTCAATCGAAGACATCGAAAATATTCTAATTTAATAATTTATCAACTCTGCATGATTAATGACTTTTTACCGTGTGTGTGTGTGTGTGTGTGTGTGTCTATATATATATATACACATTTATATACCATGAGCATAAAATTACACACACAAAATCGGTGACTTCGATCCTGATGGAATATGAAATCGAAATCGAAATGTTTGGGTGTGATTTGGTGCGACCCGGTCATATTGATTTTAACAACAAGAAGGTTATACTTGGATCGAAGGACTTAAAGTTATGTATTTATTTTTTCATGTGAATTTATTTCGAGTGTATTTCTAATTCACCTATTTGTTAGTTTATGTAAATATAATGATAATTATGATGAATTTGAAATAATACATCAAATATTATTTTTAAAAATCTCTCCCTAATTATATCATATATCTAATTCAAAAACAAAATCTTTCATCCAAGTTCGATATAATAAACTAATGAATTGTCAGACTCTAGTATTTTATGTTGAAAATATTTCTTTTTCATTGTCTAAAAAAGAATCTTAGTTAACTAAAACGGTTGAAATGGCTAATATCACATTTTAATATCTTAAGATGGATTGAAATGAAACTCTAACCATCGATTTTAATTGAAACAAGAGTAGGTTTTTTGTGAGACGGTCTTACGAATCTTTATTTGTGAGACGGGTCAACCCTACCGATATTCACAATAGAAAATAATACTCTTAGCATGAAAAGTAAATATTTTTTCATGAATGACCCAAATAAAAGATATGTCTCACAAAATACGATCTGTGAGACCGTCACACTCAAGTTTTTACCTTCAAAACAAAATCCTTTCCCTCTTCTAGTGCATATTATTTATCTGCCTTTATTTTGAAGACAAATATAATGCATAGACAAAGCAATTTTCGTGCTCTAAACTTTAGGGATTTGTTTGTCTGCATAAAACGGGTTGAGCCTTTTCAGGATCCATTCAGTTATTTGGGTCCCATCCTTGCAATTAGAGCCAAACACAATCAATGGAGCGGGAATACAACCCTTTCTCTTTTTTGAATTTCAAATCTATTCTTGGATACTACAAAACAATCACTTTTGAACAAGTTTTGTCCTAAAAAAAAAAAACTGTTGTTGCTTTTGGAAAATAAGTATCATATTCAAAATTTAAAATTGCCTTGAATATGTTAAAAATAATTAAATGTTCATGGTCGGAAAACTTAAAATCAATGGATTTGAAAAACATTCGAGTTGGAATTCAGAATTCAATACTCGTATTTAACTTTCGAAAATTTATTTCAGTATATAACTTTTAAAATACATTTAAACGATCATTTTTACAGCTAATTAATTTTAGGTAAAATGTTGATATTTTTAGTCGTGTATTTTTTATTGAATAATTATAATTATGTTTTATTGATCATTTTTAATTATTTTTCTCAAAATTATGTAATTAAATTGGAATATAATTGTTAAACACATATGAATGTCACGAGACTTTTTTTAATCATGTTATTATAAAAAAATTAATAATAATATTAATAATTTAATTATATAATTTTGATTAAAAAACTAAATTAATCAATAATATATAATTAACAACAATAATTGATTCACAAAATAATATATATCTACAAATTTCTAAATTATTATAAAAATTATATAATTCAAAAACCAATGTCAGTATAAAAATGGAGAAGTTGGTGAAAAATCTCCAATCAAAACACTTCTTTGGGTTCACTCCCTAGCCACAAAATTGTGGTACTATGTCATACAAATTATGGTACACTTCATGTGGAAATGTGGTACACTTTATGTGAAAATGTGGTACTAAAAAAATACCTAGGGACTGAACAACAAAAAAACGACTACCGAAGGCTGAAGGACAATTTCCGGTATAAAAATTATGCACATGTCTTCCATCAATGCCCGTGCTTCATTGTGTTTAGGCTGAACAGTTGATTCTCAGTTCGTCTTTCTCTACGCGTCTCTTTCCATTCTCCACTTTCATAAATTCAACAAACCTTATGTCTTCTCTCCTGCTCTTTTTTTAGATTTTTTTTTAGGAATTGGAGCTTGCTTATTTTCAGAGGTTTTCTCGAATGGGTGCTTCGGGGAAGTGGGTTAAAGCATTGATAGGACTCAAGAAGCCTGCAAAAGATGACTACTATGTAAGATCAAGAACCCACAGATATTTCATGCAGATTCTGACTAAATTTGCGTTTTTTCCTGATTTTTTTTTTGTCATGTATCATCTTGTTTCACTTCATTCATGATCTTTATGTTGGATGTTACATGTTTTAAAGGAAAAGTTGGGGGAGAAGAGCAGCAAATGGAGGTTATGGAGGAAGAGTTCTTTGGGGGATTTTGGTGCGTCCTCGTGGAAAAGTTTCAGAAGAAATGGGAGATTTGTTGGCGGCTCGGAGTGTTCATTTGATTCTATGTCACTGAAGAACAATAACGATGCATTCACTGCCGCAGTGGCTGCTGTAGTNTTTATTGGATTTTTAAGTTTAACGCTTAGAATTCGAAACTAGAAAGTTTGCATACCATCTTGATAGCGTTCTAAACATCTCAAGTTCGTGTGGCTTTGAAATTTGTAGTGCTACTATTTTAAAGTCGTAGTCGTTGTATCTTGGGAAACGAATTGTCAACAACCGTGAGCACCGGGGCGGGGCAATATCGTTTTAAGGAAAAAGAGTCAAACTCTTGCCTCGACTATTTTTTTTTAGCCATTTGGTTCACCCATTTCTATCCCGAGTTTTCTCAAGACANATTTGTTGAGGACTAGTGCCGGATCCATCATGATGGGTGGTAGCACGCTTATCGCACATCGATTTTTATTTTTTATTTTTGGTTATTTACTTAGAAAGGAATTAATGCTAATTAGTTGCTAATGGAACCCATGGTGTAGAGTTTTGGTTGAATGGGTTCTGGGTATATATGTGCAGAGATCATCCCCCGTTCCAGTAAAAAAAAAAGGTCCATTTAGTATGTAAGGACCTCCCGATTACATTAGATCGCCTCTCAGCTTATTCTGTTGACGATTAATTGTTTTTTATTGGACTCTTCAGGATGGGTGGTGTGGAAGTAGAGGAACTCTTGAGGAGATTAAGGCAAAGATACACATGAGGCAAGAGGGAGCTTTCAAGAGAGAAAGGGCAATTGCATACTCTCTCGCTCAAAAGGTATTGTGTATGCAAAAGATTTGGATTAATCTTTGTTCTCCTGTTTTTTGTGAGCGCAAACCGCACAAGGGCGAGCGAGGCACTAGGCAGTCAACCCTTTCTCCCTCGTGTCCAATAAGTTTCAATTTCAAATGAATATGTTGCGTACGGAGGCTTATATTGAATGGTTAAGTGTGTTGCGTTTTGATTATTTTCTTGATTTATCCAGCAGCAGAAGTCAAGCCAAAGCATTGATTCTCGGGTGAAAAACAACCAATTGGATAAAAAAAGCTGGGGTTGGAGCTGGCTAGAACGTTGGATGGCTGCAAAACCTTGGGAAACCAGGCTAATGGAGCAATCGAACAAGCATGCTTCTTGCAAAACTCCACTTTCCAAAACCTCCATAGAGTCCACCAAAAGAAATATTCATCCAAGATCAGCCGAACCAACTTTAGTGAAAGTCAGGAAAAACAACATCAGTACAAGAATATCAGCAAAGCCGCCACCCATATTAGGAGAAGCTGCTAATCATTCATCTTCCAGCCCGAGTTCTGATTTTAGGCACGAAGAAAGCTCGACTTCGTCATCCATTATCACTACTCCAATTTCAAGAAACAATGTTACTTCAGATATAACAGAAGATAGCAACAACAACTATAATAAACGAAGCTATATGAACTTGACGGAAGCGACCAAGGCAAAGCAAAAGATCAATAGGGTTAAAAAAAAATCCATGGAAGAATTTCAGTTTCTTCAAAAGTCGATGGCTTGTAGAAAGCCGAGTGATGGGAGATCACGGGTTTAAGTGAGTAATGTGTTTATCTCGAACTTGCGACAGCTTGTTGTTATGAAGTTTTTGGGTATATGGTTTGTGTAAATTTGTAAGTTCATACCTTGGAATCTAGTAATTGCTTTTTGAAGTTCGGTTTTTAGAAGTTGAGCTCTTCAACTATGCAATGCAGTTGCCCTTTCTCTCTTGAAAAACCATTTATTCATGTGGATGATATACTATTCTACTATATAAAAATTCACATTTTTAATATATATATATATAGTTTTGATATGTTGTCTATCAACTGTGCTCACATCTGTATCTATCACTGAGATGATACTAACATATTGAATACACAATTTTGTTATATTTCATCACATCCAATATGTAAGAGTTTCTTTCATGGAAAATTATAAAATTTTGGGAAAATTAAGGATTTACAAGCTGGGAATAAGATTTGTAGTACTTTCCCATGATACTTTAAATTAATTTCTATAAAAGAAAACTTCATGACAAGTTCCAAACAATGTTAAGTATCTTCATGTATTTAATTTATGACCTACATCATTGAAACACATTAAAATACGACCTTGTGGACATAATTTTTGAACACCAAAGTAATTCAAGACGAGAGGATGACTTATATAGTGTCAAATTTAGATTTAGATTAATGCACTGTTTAGCGCATTTTATTTTATCTCATGTGTCAAATTTAGATTTAGATTAATGCACTGTTTAACACATTTTGTTTTATATCATCCTTCTCGTTCATATTGGATGGAAGATTTTTACCCAATGTGGTTGATGGATGTAGATACTATTGATTTAATTGTGGCATAATATCTGATTTCTCTTAAAAATAAAAAAAATTAGATTTAGATATTTAATTTCAGAGAAAAATGTAGAAGCTGTGGTTCCAACTAATAAAAAGTAAGTCAAGATAGGGCATTTGTATGATGTCATTGGTTGAAAATTCAGTACAGGCAATATTATTTGGATTATTTAAGTCCCACCTATTTTTATAGGAGCATGTCAGATATCTATGGTGAAATTTCAACTATATCTGCAAGACCGAGGCACTGTTTTACAAAATGGAATAGAAAATACATTTTTTTTTAATGAAATGAGAAACGGCAAGGTTTATCTTTTGATGTGTATTAAATAAATTTAATATTACTTTAATAGTTTGTAAATCATGTTAATCAGATAAACTGAATAAGATAAATTTTTTGTGACAAACTCGCTCAAAAAATATTGGTAGAAAATATCAAAATCCTGATAGTTGATCATACGTTCCTTAAAAGGCAATGCACATAATATTTTATATACATGGTTTGTTACTAGTCATTATTATTATTATTGATATTCAAATAGTATTCACTACTTTTGCCTAGAGATTTGCATACAGTGCATTTGGGAGTTAGTTTATTCCTTCACTCAATATTATAAAAATAAATATTAATTAAATCAAATCATGTGAGATNTCCCAACGAAAAAGTCCAAGAAAATATTACCCACGAAGATGACCAGAAACTCGTAGCGATCGATTCACAAATTATTATTTTATTACGTTAATCTTAAAATAATGAAAACTCACAGGAATAATATAGTAAATATTCAGAGAAAACATAGGACACTTAACTTAGTTGTGTGGTTGAAATTTTTCGAGTAATTAAATTTGGGATTATTGTATATATTTTTTATAAATAAAATATAAATCGATATAACGTTAATTATTGTAAAAAAACCTATTTTTTTAAAAAAAAATAATATAATTTTGCAAATAAAAATGATTTAATCATCAGAATTTTATATTATTTATATTTTATACACTGTACTCAATATTCTCTTTTTGACCCCTATTCTTTCATTAATCATAATAGAATCCCCAAAAACTTTGGGATACAAAATTTGTTTTTCTATTTATTTTTACGGAAGAATAGTCGCAGAAAAACCATTGAATGCTAAGATAAATACATTTATATAATTTCAAAAGGAAAAAAGAAATGAAACGGAAGAAAGAAAATAGAGGTAGGAATATGATGGTCAGAATAATTAATTGATAACAATGAAAAAAGAAAAAAAAATAAAAATTAAAATAGAATACCAAAGAAATTATGGAAAATTAGTAATGATCATAATTACACTAAAATGTCCATCTCAAGATCTTGATTCTGAGATCAACCTTACACTTCGCATTCGAGGAATTTGCTAATGCTGCTTCTTTATCCTTTGGCATCAAACCTTTAATCCCATCGCAGTTAACTCTGATCCCGATCTTCTTCAACTTCAGCTTTTCCAATTTCACCCCCATAATTGTATCTATGACAATCTTGATTGGCAGCCCGTTTTTCCTTTTCAGATCTGATTTCAAGGAGTTCACTGAATCCACATCTAGAAGCTGAGAATTGAGTACCACTGTGGAGTGGATTATGAAAATGGTGTCCGGAGAGCTGGTGAAGGAGTTTGGATATGACCCGTTTGATATAATGATTGATGGAGACAGTACGGTGATGGACATGGGGTGGTCGTAGTAGAATATGGCCTTCTTGTTTGGGTTTCTTGCGGAGAGAGTTAGGTTCATTTTTGTGGTGAGGTGGGTGGTCTCATCGGAGGGGGTGGTGGTGAGGTTGAAAGACGAGATTTTGACGGAGGTGACGGAGAAAGCGGGACGGTGGGGATGGTAGAGTATGTAGAAAGCTGCGGCGGCGATGGCCGCGAGGAGTAGTATTCCGATGAGGAGGAGAGTAGCCCAGAAGCAGGTGAGGCAAAAGCAGCGGCGGCAACTGAAGTTTCGGCGATTCTGGGAGGTCGGGGTGGGGCGGTAGTGGTGGCGCATTGGGTTTGTTTTGGTTGATGCAGGGAAGTGGGTAGGTTGGTTGTTGGCGGCGGTGCGGTGGCTTGCTGCGGCGGCGGTGCCATTTTGCTTGTTCGACGAGTAAACTCTGTCATCAGTCATTTTCAAGAATATCAAGTGACAGACTAGCAGTTGTGTGTGTGTTGAAACTGTAGATTGTATAAAACCATAAAGGGTGATTTATTCTCAAAATTTAAAGAAATAAATTTGGTGAAGTGAAGATAAAGAAAGGTTTGGTGCATTTATTTCTCATGACTCGGTTGAGAATCTAGCGGGATGACTTCGATAAATATATTGTTATAATATTGGATACATCGATTATGTAAACAATAGTGCATAAATTAAGAAAATGTAAATATTTAATGGACAAACCTTTTAAATTTTTCTTGCGTTTCATCATGTGAAATAGACAAAAATTAATATGAGACGGTCTCATGAGTCGTATTTTGTGAGATATATCTCTTATTTTGATCATCTGTGAAAAATTATTACTTTTTATGCTAAGAGTATTGCTTTTTATTGTGAATATCGGTAGGGTTGACTCGTCTCACAGATAAAGATTCGTGAGACCGTCTCACAAGAGAACTACTCTGTGAAAAGTTTGATGTATGAGATCCGCCAATCTTAGTCATATTTATAACAATAAATAATATTTTTTGTCTAAAAAATAATGAATGACCCAAATAAGAGATATGCTTATATTATCACAAAAATTTTGTGAAAATTATATAATAAAGTCAATGTGGATGATTTTTCTTTCATACTTAGTTATTATACGATGAATCAAGTCATGTGCAAGTGTGTAATAATTTTATTACTTCTCGTGTTTGAAAAAAAGTGTTGGGATTTTACTCTTCTCCCTCTCATGAGGAAGAAAATTTTTCAATTTTAGTATAGTTTTTTGTATTTGACGAAAATCAAATTTTACCCCTTCTCATCCGATTTCGACCCTATCATTTCTGATCATAGGAAATTCGGATTTGTATGAAAAAAAATTCAGGGCACAAATACAATCGAATCATTCATCTTCATGGTTGGATTAGGATTTCATCGAATTACCTCATCATACTCATCTTCGTGGTTTCGACTACCGATCAGTATGAAATTACCTAGATTAGCAATATCTCGACTTAAGTTTTATGATTAGATCTCTTGTGAAACGATCACACGAATGATACGGGTCAACGCTAACAGATATTCACAATAAAAACTAATACTCTTAACATAAAAAGTACTACTTTTTCATAGATGACATAAATAAGAGACATGTCTCACAAAATACGACCTTTGAAACCGTCTAACACAAGTTTTTGTCAAGTTTTATTGATTTTGTCTGGTATTTAATTTCTATTACAAATTACAAGCATTAATTTTTCTACTGTAAATTAGCCAACAACATTTCCCTCAACTTTAAGATGTTTGGAGTTGTGTGATGGAAGAAGAGAAAGAACAGTTGAGCATTAACCGAGAATGGCCGTGTACCACCTCACCGAAGCTTGGAATCTTTTGGTTTTTATTTGCTTCTCTCCTCTCTTTCTCAACTTGCTGACACAGATGGCTTTTTGTCTCATGCTTGGATTGGCTTTGTATGCATTTTGTATGCTTGCGTTCGAGTCTCAGATATTATTTTGCGTCCGCTCGAGTTCGAATCGAGTCAAGTCGAGTCTGAAATATCATATTGTATTTGAGGTTGAATGAATGATATGAGTGGCTTTGATTTCAAATGCACATGTTATATGTGAGTATTTAGTTGATCATTTATAGTTCTATTGGTATAAGATCTCGAGTTTGGAACGAGATATTACGTTCCAACTCAATTATAATAAACTCCAATCAACTCAAACGATAAAAAAATGATAAGACTCTAGTTTTGTAGACAATTACCGACCCAACATTTTATATTCTGGGTGGTGAGTTACAAATTATTAAACGGACAGCCTTCTTAAAGAGGATGAAATGAATCTTTTTTATCATTATTTATTTTTAACAATAAATCCCACTTAATCATACAACATAATTCCATTTCTATGTTTTTAACTATCACAAACACTTTTATGAGACGGTCTCACGTGTCAATTTTATGATACGGATCTCGTCTCAAATCATGAAAAACAAATGTTATTTTTTAGCTACAAGTATAAATCGAATCGACCTGTCCGCATATATAGATTAGTGGTCTCACACGAGACCTACTGATTGACTATACAATATTTTTCTCATTAAAGATGATATCTCATAGATGAGCCCACTAAGGTTAGGTCCAAACCAGATACCAAGGTGGAAGGCCTGTCAAGGGCCCATGTATCATCCTATAAATAACATGTTTTAACGTACGATTTATTCATTCACTATATTATTTTTCAGCAGCATCTTTAGCTGCTCCCTTTTATATCCTCAGTCTCTGACTTGATCGTCGGAGGAGCTATGTCGAGATACCCTCTTGGCCCCCTTCTAACGATCTTATTCATGATTTCAGGGTCATGACAATTTCAAAACCTACGTCTGAATTAGTGACACTTGCTGGAATCGGATCCTAAATTTTTCGTCGATATGAAAAGAGTACTAAACCCATCATTGACATATATGTTGTGGAATCCGTTGGAGCCTTTCATGTATTTGACCAACAATTTGGTTTAATTACACAAGTTTATCAATTAAGCAGTAAAATAATCGACATTATTAAAGTGTTTTTCAAATAATTATTAAATTAATAACAGTGGACTGATCACTTTTTGCTGCCTCCCGGAAAGTCAATCCAAAAAGACTCCATTATCTACTGATTACGCTTTGATTAATGAAATAACTAATTAATTATAGAGTGGATCTCATGTGAGACCGTCTCACGGATCTTAATCTGTGAGACGAGTCAATCATACACATATTCACACTAAAAAATAATACTCTTAGCATAAAAAGTAATATTTTTTCATGGATGACCCAAATAAGAGATCTGTCTCACAAATACGACCCGTGAGACCGTATCACACAAGTTTTTGCCATAATTATAATCTTAATTTTAGGACGAGATGAAATTAATAATGTCACATTGATTACTTAGGCTGGTTAATCGTGGCCACCGACACTGGTTAAAATGTATGGGAAAAAATATTTATTTTAAATTTCCCTCATTAATTTCAATTTGCAGCTTTCCTTTTTTTCTGTTGGGGTAAATCTACATTTATTCTGTCCCAAATATGTAAAAAAAAAAAAATTTCAGTCATATTTTTATATTTAGTATATTTTTTTTCTTGATTTTTTTGCATTCTTAATAGCTAAGTCTTGTAAAAAAGTTAAAATTGAATGAATTAGATAAGGCAAAACATGAATTTTGTTGTTTGTAAACTTTGTTTTTGTTTTTTTTTAATTTGTTAAATATGTGTGAAAAATAAATAAATCTATGATTTAGTGCATTTCTTAGAGTTTTTTTTCTTCATTACATAGAAACCCCGTCGGAGTTGTTTTAAGACGCAACTCTTCCGATGTTTAGGTCAGAAAAACAAATAATGACTAAGAAAAATGTTGACTGTGAATAAATTATTAAATTAACTAGAGAAGATGCTTGAGTACTATTTATAAACGCCAGTGAGACAAGTAATTTGTGCGGTCTAGACACTTCATCAGAGAATTTTCCTGAAAATGGGTACATATTAGCTATGACTATTCACACGTAAATTTGTACGTATGTTTGCTGTATTTTCTATGACATTATTTTGTAATTGAAAAACTTGTATTAATGTATATGGCGTCTTAAATAAAATAAATTTTCTGCCAGTTGCATTAAATCCTTGTAATAATTCTATTGATCAATGATTTAAAATATATAATTTACTTTTATAGCGAATCCTTAATTTTGTCAAATATATTTATAAATAAATAACAAAAATAAAGTTTTAAAATGTAATTTAATATCCATTGTATTTTTTCTAGCTGGGTGGTTTGGATATCAAGACTTGTTCAGTAACTCCAGCCCCCACTCTGTTTCCGATCCACTGCGCAAGTTAAAACCCGCGTCTCACCTCTTCTCTAATATACGCCCACCGTTTCGCGACTCCATCATTCTCGAAACTCAGAAATCGTACGCAACCGCTGCGCACTCTAGCCTTATGCGATTGATTTCACTCGTCTGGTTGTCTATTATATTTAGCGGTGACTTTTTCCCGGTCGATGAGCGTTGAACATGTCGAAGGTGAAACACTTTCTGCGGAAGCTTCACATAGGCGATCATCATCAGCAAACGACGCCGTCTCTGCCGCCGACATCTTCGTTACCATCGCCGTCAGATTTGCCAGCGGCCGTGTCGTCCTTGGCCGACGAGGCTGAAAGTAGTTTCAATTTCTTCGAGGAGGAATTTCAGGTTCAATTGGCGTTGGCAATCAGCGTGTCGGATCCGGCGCAAAGTGTCGATGACCCGGAAACCGCTCAGATCGACGCTGCTAAGCAGATTAGCCTCGGATTTTCTCCTTCTCAGAGCTGCTCAGACTTTTTATCTCTACGATATTGGGTAACTTTTTTTCATTGATTTATATTTTAATCTATTCTGAATTGAGTATGTTTTGATTGTGGGTCGGTCAACTAGAGATCTTGCATTTAACTCAGCAAAGTTCCTGATTGCTAATTTTTTGAGCTCTGGATATGAAATCACGGGATTTGTTTGTTTAAAGCTTATACATTAGCTGTAATAAATAAATTTTTTTTAAATAAAGCTTATACATTAGTTCGGTATTATCTTAATATAAGCAAAGGAAATTGTTGCAGGTACGTCCATACCCATTTAGCGGGGACGAAATATTAATCAATCACTTTGTAACTTTGTTTTGTTATTATGGTTTATAAATCCCTAATTGGACAAGTTTTTGGTGAAATTGTTGAATTAGAAACTAAGAAACAGACGCTCTTCAGTGGGTGCTGTGTGCTTATAGGTACTAGAGTTATTTGTCAAGTGACAGTAATTTTATGACGAATTCAATGTTTTAGTTTAGTCATTGATTTTATCTTAAGCACTGTGACTCTTATCATTTTGCTTTTGAACTGAATATCACTGTTATTTTACGCTTTTCAGTCAGTACTCTTTATCATTGATTGAAAGGATAGTGTTAAAGCAATTGATTTTATGTTATTGCTGCCCTCCCGCCTCTCAAGGCAGAATGACTCGAAGCAACAGATTCCAAATTGAGGTGTTTTAGCTATTATTTTGATGAATTATTTTGTGTCTATATTCTCAATGCAGAGCTCCAATGTTGTCAATTACGACGAACAAGTATTGGATGGATTCTATGATGTTTGTGGAACCAGTTCGAATTTGGTGGTCCAGGCCAAAATGCCATCACTGGTAGATCTTGAAGCAATTTCTGTTTTGGATGATGCCAATTACGAGGTTGTTTTAGTCAATCGTGCAATTGATATGGAACTCCGGAAACTTGAGGAAAGAGTGTATTTCATGTCCATGGAATACCGAGACCTTGATCGGGGCCTGAAAATAAGTTTGTTAGTTCAAAAAATGGCTGACCTTATTGTAGACAAAATGGGAGGCCCAGTTAATGACGTAGAAGACATGTTCAGAAGGTGGAGAGCAAGGAATTATGAATTGCGCATGCGTTTGAACGCAATTGTCATTCCCCTTGGCTGTCTTGATGTTGGACATTCGCGCCACAGGGCCTTACTGTTTAAGGTAGTTGTGATAGCCTTTCTATCCCTTGTACGTATCTTTTTCATTATAAATTGACCTTTTAACATGACGGCTGTGCTGTTCACTCTGACTGAGGCATGATGTTTGGATAAAACTAGTACCGGATTTCTGTGTTCCAAAAAATTTATATCCTGTTCAACAGTGACTTTAAATGTTGGCTTACAGGTACTCGCTGATAGGATCAAGCTTCCTTGTAAGCTAGTCAAGGGCAGTTACTATACTGGAACTGATGAAGGAGCTGTAAACTTGATAAAATTGGATAATGGAAGGTAATATCTTACTTGAAGTCTTCATCATCATCATCATCATTACAGTGCATTCCCGCTAGTTGCGGGGTAGGCTACACGTATATTAGTTCTCCAAACTGAACGATTTTATTTTTCCTACATGTCATCTCATAAACCAAGATCTTGTAGTCTTGTTTTACAAATTTATTTTGCTATTTCTACTTTTTCAACTAATTGGTATGGAAGTTAGGTTTGAGTATGTTGGTTTTTCTGTTGCGTTATTGGGGATAGAATGGGATTGCATTTGATAAACTGAAAACTTAGTATGAAAAAATTGAAGTTCTATGCTGTGCTGTTCAGTTTTCTTAGTTTGAGTATGTGCCTCGTTTGCGTATTAACATAGGCTATCGGATACCCAAATTTACAATTCCAATAACTACAATGCAATGCATTGATATTCTGATTCAAAATTATTTTCTTTTTTTTTTCCCTGTTTCCTGGCTTTCTTAATTTTTTAGTTAATCATGTTGCATGTATTTCGAAATTTTCTAGAAACATTATTTTGGCATTTGCTTACTGACTTTAGTACATGATGGTTAATTTGAAAAATTGCTGCAGCGAGTTCATTATTGATCTTATGGGTGCTCCTGGCACTCTCATCCCTGCCGAGTTACCAAGTGGCCATCATCAAACGTTTGGTTTAGATGCAAGACATTTTTCTCCTGTTACAGGGATAAACAAAAGTTCATCTACTGCATTTGACCAAGGAGCTAGAGTCAAATCATTTTCTTCCGGTGTGGATGGAACTAACAAAACCAGAAATTCAAAATCAGAATCATCCTCAACTGTTGTCAACACTAAAAGGAAGGGCATTAGAAGAACCGGGATGATCCGTACTGAGCCATTGGAGTGTATGATTGTAGATCTCAATCATCCATCAAGAGGAGAACATGAACTGTCTTCATTTCCTGGAAACAAAAAGTCAGCTTTACAAGGCTCTGAAAATGAAGATGTTTCCACATCTGCTGTCACTGCTGGCAAAAAATCAGAAATTCCTAGACAATATTCTACAGCTATTTCCGAGAATTGTGTACCGGCCCGTGAAGAATTGCTGTTCAAAACTGAATTATCACCTGTTTATTTTACCGGATTACGGTTGGACAAACAAATTCCGTATTATGGCAGAAGAAAACGATCAGCTGAAGGCATGGCTGGACAAGAGTTTGAATTGGAGTCTACAGGGTTGCAGGCATCTTCCAAAACTCAAGAAGGCGAACATATTCTTGTCAAAGGCAGAACCGATAATGTGATCGCAAATGACGGTACTGCAACTGATCGTGAAGAACTTAATTTATCTGAAAACAGGGAAAAACTGGAAATAGGATGCAGTGACCAGTCAGGAGCTGACATGATTCACAATGCGCAAATGAATCCTGTGTTAAATGGAGTTGCTGAAATTTTATGGGAGGATCTTCATATTGGTGAACGCATTGGTATTGGTAAGGGTCATTAATTAGAGTCGTATTTCCTCATAATGGTTGCATGCATGAGTATGACATTTTCTCCATGTATCCGCCGCCACACTTATGTATTTCCCTTATTTTCTCCATGTATCCGCCGCCACACTTCATGTAGGTCTTGGTTATTCTCGAAAAATAAAAAGTTGTAGGTTTTGGCTTCTGTTATAAGTTATGTTGGCAGGCAACTTTTTAAATCAGCAAGACTTTAATTCTTTGGTTTTTTGCAGTATTGATTTGACGAACAATGGTGATAAGGACGGATAAATATTAATGGTTTATAATGTATTTAACTACGGGTCAATCTTAGTTCTTTGATTTGTATTGTGCTTCCTGAGATCTGTTGGGAGGTTTTGATCTTTGCTTGGGGTTGATGAAGTGTCAAACTGCGCATCTCAGTTTCCTTTCATATCATGCAGGGTCATATGGGGAGGTCTATCGAGCAGAGTGGAATGGCACAGTAAGTTATCATTTTTGCATGATCTGATAGATGGTTGATACTTTCCTTAAAACAGCTCTAGGCATGTGATCGTTGACATGTTCTTAGAAATGGACTGCTGGTGCAACAGAGTTGGACTGACTATTTATTTACTTTTTATTCTAGAAAAAATACCGCTCTGTAAGATATTATGTTGGGTGTAGGTGTTTATTTACGTATTACATGTTCCATTTGCACGATATTCATTGTCTGTAGTTGATATTGTTATGGCTATATCAACAGGAAGTTGCTGTAAAGAAGTTTATGAAGCAAGATATATCAGGCGATGCACTCACACAATTTAAATGTGAAGTAAGCACAAATCAGGAAACTGTCTCCTGCATGACGCACCAGGTGCTTGGTAGTTCTAAACCAATTAAATTTTTTTTCTCCATTGTAGGTTGAAATCATGTTGAGTTTGAGACACCCTAATGTTGTTCTTCTCACGGGTGCTGTGACGCAGCCCCCAAATATGTCCATATTGACGGAATTACTTCCAAGGTTTGCCTCATTAGTTGAAAGAATGTTTACATGAGCAGAATCATCATTTGATGGTTTTGTCTATGTTAGAATTTTTGGCATATTTTATAATAAATGTTTGATGATCTCTTTCATGATCCTCACATAACTCGCTCAAGGATATTACATAATTAATTATTATAGTTCTTTGCATACTTTATCTTTTTCGTAATACTTATAACCCTATCTGACTTGCAGGGGTAGTTTATATAAGCTACTTCACCGTCCACATATCCATATTGATGAACAAAGGCGAATTAAAATGGCTCTTGATGTGGTATTAATCTTATTAATTCCTTCTCCGTTCACTAACCAAATTTTTGCTTCATCCGTACGTGTGTTTTTTTCTTGCAGGCCAAGGGTATGAATTACTTGCATACTAGGCATCCCATCATTGTGCATCGAGATCTGAAGTCTCCAAATCTCCTAGTTGATAAAAACTGGGTTGTTAAGGTGTGTTCCAATAATAACCTTCCGAACTATCGTTTCTGTCAATCGATTTTTCATCGCTTTCTTCTAAACTGTGTTTTCTTGAACGATATGCCAGGTTTCTGATTTTGGGATGTCAAGGTTGCAGCATCACACTTTTCTATCTTCAAAATCAGTTGCGGGAACGGTAATCCTCATTAGTATCCTAGTATAGCTTGTTATTAGAATACCCTTTCTATGACACACAATCTCTCAACCCAAGAATTACTTTTTATTGGGCTCCAATTTGCAGGCAGAGTGGATGGCACCAGAAGTTCTAAGGAACGAACAGTCTAATGAAAAGTGAGACGATTGTGTCTACCCATTAAGTTCGACTCTTTAGAAATGTCATAGTCATATCTCTCTGATGGAAACATACTTTTCAAATTCCAGATCTGACGTGTATAGTTTTGGAGTCATATTATGGGAATTAGCAACTCTTCGAGTTCCATGGACAGAACTGAACTCAATGCAAGTTGTTGGAGCTGTTGGATTCCAGGGTAGACACCTAGATGTCCCTCCTACCGTAGATCCACCAGTGGCGGATATAATAAGAGAGTGTTGGAACAGGTGGTGCTTTGTTTATAACGATATACTTACTCAAGTTCTAATGGGACTGCTCGAAAAAGTTTATTCCCGCATTTGAGTTTAACTTAAGCTGTTTTGCATTTGCAGTAACGCGCAGGCGCGTCCTTCGTTTGGGCAAATAATCAAACGGCTCAAGCATCTGCGACAGCTAACGGTGGACAGATCAGAGAGAATGTAATCAATAGATAACGATGTAACAATAGCAGAGTACTCGTTTCTTGACTCGGAGAGCATGGATTCACATCTGAAGTTGAGATCCGGCTAGTGTTGGTTCATTCGAAGTGGGAACTCGACGCCGCCAAATGCACAAGAGTGGATGCTTTCCTCAACTTCAATAAAAACACAAGTTGAGTACATCTGCAAAAATTTTACGCTAATTTGTCTAGTTCAAGAAAAAAAAGGGATTAGTGGTATTATTATTATTTTTCCTTGTGCCTATGTCTATCAGTAGGAAAAAAAAAAAAAAAAAAAAAAGGAANATGGAGAGTTACATAATCTGTTGAGATCACCAAAGTAGCAACTGTAAAAAAAAAGGATCTCTATAGATTGTATATTCAGGAAAAATGGGAGAAATTGTATTCTCATTTGTTGTGTATGTCTGCATTCCGCTGTTCTATACCTAACAAGTGCAATTTTATGAAGGAAAAAAAGAGAATGAAAATAATATTTGATACGGCTTTTGTGGATTACTTTTTGCATGTAAAATACATTATATTATTGAAGACCCTCATAAGTTCTATTATTTAAAATCATATTGTATAATGAATTGATGATTATCTTGTCTTTAATATTATATAAATTCAATTTATATTTCTCAAAAATCTAGATAAATTTTGTTATTTTCAAATGTACTCATCACAAAAATTTTGAAATGAAATAAGGATTTGTTTCGTTTGCTATTCCAACAATCATTTCCCCATTCTAAAACAAAACCAAGCATTATTATCTTCACTATATTTCCAAATATATTTTTATCCGTTTCATATTTTCCACTGCTCAAAAATAATATTCCAATACAATGCACAACATATTAAAACTTCAAATATCTTATACATCAACAAAAATTAAATAATCAAATGCTTACTCAGATATAAAAAACTTGAGCTCAATCCAGCTCGATCTAATTATCCGAATACGTTACAAGTGTCTAACACGGATATATTAAACTGATAAAAAATGACTTATATACTTAAGAAAGTTAGATACTGACAAATTTTTTGGGATGGTATGTCGATATAACCCAAGAGAGTAGGCTTATATTTACTCCATTTTTCAAAAGTTTCAGAAAACCGATCCCTACATTTTAAAATATCAATTCATATTAATAATTGGGTTCTACAAGTTCGATTAATTAAATAAAAAATAATTTAACATATTTATCATTATTATTTTTTTATTAAAGACTCAACGAATTAATAATGCTCAATTATTTTTTCATTTGCACTCCAACGAGGTACGAGTACGACCAACTTTAAAGGTCACTCCTTGTGGATAAGAATACATTTTTGAGGATGTGGAAAACATCAATCAATAAAAATCAAAACAAATAAAATTAATATTTCATAGATTAGACTTTTCTTTAAGTATCAAATTTTATAATCATTACATATATATTAAACAATTTTTTAAAATATTTTGCATTTTAACACAATTATTTATGATGTAAGCAAAGAGAGGGTCATTTAGAAAATAAGACAAAAACTTGTGTGAGATGGTCTCACAGGTCGTATTTTGTGAGACAGATCTCTTATTTGAGTTATCCATGAAAAATATTATTTTTTATGCTAAAAATATTATTTTTTATTTTGAATATTGATAGAATTGATCCGTCTCACAGATAAAAATTCGTGAAATCGTGTCTAACTTACTCTATAAATAAATATCGTTTAATTTGAAAATTTTATTTTATATCCCAAAAATAAGTATATCTTTATCGGAAAACTGTTAGGCAAGCTTTCCCGTGACAAATCCCTATGAAGGAACCACTAACTAACCGACACGTGTACTTTTCACGTGACAGGTGGGGTGTGGCGTCCGTACAGGTTGTCTGTGGATAGCGATTTGGATAATGCTGGATGATCGGGGATATGCTTTTGACTGGTCCCTTTATATATAATTTTTTTTTTTTTTTAAGATTTTTTTAAAAAAGAAAAGTCAATTTAATTTATAAATATATTGAAAATTAATATTTTTTATGAATTAAACAGATTATAGCCTTTAGGGTGCTGGTGTTGAGATTTGTTTTCGAAATTCTCTTTTTCAATTTTTTTTTTACGAGACGACCACTCGTATTTCGAGTGCGACGATCCGCTGGTATATATCGCGAGTGCTATGACATGCTAATATAATAATAGGTGAGATCAGTGCCCATCCCTAGCCAATATCGGCAACTTGGATGGTTCAAGTTCTAGTTCTATGTTTTTACATTGATGAACAACTAACAAACAAGTAGGGTGGAGGCCTCAAAGATCATTCATTTTATCTTTGTTGGTGGTTGGGTGGGAAGATATTAATAAAATTCAAACAATCACCTTTTATTTATTACAATTTAAAGGTCGTTTGGTGGGAGCTAGCCAACATATTTAAATAAAATTAATTATCATTAGTTCGTTACAATTTAAATTAAGTGTAAATCTTTTCGTTCCATCTTATTCATATATGAATTGCAAGTTAATATTTTTGTATAAAAAATAATATTTTGTCATGAGTAATGTGAGATAGAAGATTTATCATGCAAAATTGACGTGTAAAACGGACTCAGAAGAATTTTTCCCTTAGACTAATTGGATTCTTTATTTCTTAAGGATGTTTATTTAAGTGAGACAATAGGACTATGATAAAGACAACAAATAATAATAATTTTTGTAAAATGAAGAGAAACATCAAGTAATTATAGAGACTTGTTGTGTATAATCGTGTTTGCGATAAAAATGGAAGTATTTCCGATATACAAATTCAAATTGAAAACTTACATATCTCAAAATGAGAAGCAACTTTTAGTATAACCGATCCACTGATTAAAAAATAATGCCGTATTTCATTATTAATTAAAATAAAATTAAAAGGAGAAATAAAAAATTAAAAAGGAAAAAGGAAAAAGCGTGAGCAACACACAATTCGTCGTGTAGCAAAAATTGAAGCACGACTTATCCTAAGCATAGGTGTTTGTGTATGGGGGACACGATTACATTGTAACCGTCCGGTCCCCGATAAATTGTGACGACGTGCATCTCGTGAGTGCTTTCAATTCCGTATATTCCACCGACTTTCTCAACCACCCCTTAAATCTCGCCAAAATATCGCCCCACACACACACACACACACACACACACACATATATATATATATATATTAGCAGGTCTCTTGTGAGACGATCTCATGAATCTTTATCTGTCTCACAGGTTAATCCTACCGATATTCACAATAAAAAATAATACTCTTAGCATAAAAAGTAATATTTTTTCATGGATGACCCAAATAAGAGATCCGTCTCACAAAATACGACCAGTGAGACTGTCTCACACAGGTTTTTATATATATATATATACTCTATTTATGGTAATGTTAAATTTCATAAAATAGTAAGAAAAAACACAGTATACACACACAATTAGGTTATTCATAGGTTCTTTGGGTCTTTTGAAGTGTTTTAAGTATGATTTTAGGGTTCCATAATCTAATTTCGTCAGATTATCAATTTGATTATGAGTTGGGGACGAACTGTAACGCTCTGAACACGCCCAAAACACTAATTTAAACGTGGAAAGAGTTAAAAGACATAAATATGGTGATATTCTTCAAAATAAGCAAATGCACCAATTTTTTTTTGGCCAAGAACGGAAGATGTTTTGTTTCATTATATTTCGGTAAAAATTCACCCATTTTTTAGGGGGGAAATAGGGTTTAGGGTTTAGGGTTGATCCGTCTCACAGTAGGTGTTTTGTGAGACGGTCTCACGAATCTTTATCTGTGAGACGGGTCAAACCTACAGATATTCACAATAAAAAGCAATACTCTTCGCATAAAAAGTAATATTTTTTCTGGACGATCCAAATAAGATATCTGTCTCACAAAATACGATCCGTGAACTCGTCTCACAAGTTTTTGTCGAATGATTTAGAGATGAAAACACTTGGCAATATCATGTAATAAATTTTATTAATTTTTTTAGGGAAAAAATAATAATAATAATAATAATCCAATTTTTAATTATTATATTCTATTGCGTGTATTAGTCAAACATGATCGTGTGGCCATAATTTAATCGGCTGGGTCCCGAAGAGTTTGCGAGTGGGAATCATGTAATTACTTCGGCGTGACTTATAGGTGAGAATAGCGTAATTGATTCTCCATTGCTCAAATCCCCAAAAGAGGTACACCCTCAAGGCCGATGGTATTTAGGTCATTTGACTTTCTTTTTCTTTTTTTAAATAAAAAGAAAATTCCTCAAAGTTGTATTAAATATACATTTTTTTGTAAATCAAATCGTACGGTACAAAAAATTTCAACCTGATTAAATCAACTTATAATTTGACCTTATGTTATTAATTATATCACTTGGAAATTAAAGCCCTCTAATGCTATTATATTAATTAATATTTACTTTTCACGAAAATTTGTGGGACGTATTAGACACGTGATCGTGTCAAATATGAAATGAACTGTCTTTTTTTATCAAATGTTGTGTGACTCGATTTGATTGTTCTTTATTTTAATGACTTCCATCACTAATGAATTTCAAAAGATTTGGACTAAACAACATCTTTCATGATTAAAAAAAAAAGGAAGAAAAGAGAGAATATTGACTCGATCTCTTGTTGCATGCATTTATGCTTACAATGTCATTAGCCTATATGACAAAATATATATGTTAATTATAAGTTTACAAATATATATAAAAGAATATTCGAATACTATCTAAAACAAAATAGTTGTTTCCAAAATAGGTGTTAACGATTTTTGATGCCCCGGAAGAGTTCGAGTCATGGATAACCTGAGACAGTAAATGGACAACTCAGATCTTGGTAAGTTTACAGAAGTAACTCATAAAAAGCCGGGCAAGTGAGTGTCTGGGACGCCATTTACCCAAGCAACTAGAGGCCCGAGCTCTTGGGCGAATTCTCGGGTGATGACTCTCTACCTGGGATACCTGGGTAATAGTATCGCACTCAAGTGCGGGAACATGTGATATTTTATCACGATAAGCGGGCTTGACAGTATCTTCCTGATTTGACATAATGGGAGAGTCAAAACGGCCTGACATAAACTTTATGTAGGTGGCGACTATAAGTGATAAGTAGGCAATGAAAACAAGGAAAATCATCATCCTCCTTCCTATAAATAACAGGTTTGCTTTGCATTTATTTCATGCACATATATTGACGTGTATTCACACATATACACACCAGTAGCATTTATTGCTCTGTAAAAGTTACATTGGTTCACTTCATTTTTCGTCTGCTAACTTAAGCATCGGAGTGACCTCGCCTGACATCCCTCCGACGCCCAATCACGTGTTTGTTTTTCTGTGTTCAGGACATCACTACAGCTCATTTTTCCAGTCATCATCTTAATATCATGATTCGATAGATTGTCCGACCCAGTTCACTCTATTCATCAGGATCTCATCAATTTTTATCTTAAATTTGCGACGATTGGATAAAAAGTTGTTATACTTGCTAAAAATTTTATCTTAAATTTGCGACGATTGGATAAAAGATTGTTATACTTGCTAAAAACATAAATTGATGTGTGGATACACATTAACTATCGATTCTCCTTATAGATTGAAATTCGAGTCCTCCTCTACTAGAATAAAGGATCAAAAAACTATATAGTTGAGATACCAAACAAACTAAGTCCTGGTTTTGATAGGATTAGGACCCACGAGAATTCATGGCATTCCACAAAAGTCAAGAATGGAGTCACGACCGATGAGAGGATGGAGTAAGTGCAAAGGTAAGGTTACTTTTGTCTCTTTATTATTATTGTATACTATATTTTAAATAAAATTTTTTTGTTTATGACATATATATAAAAAAATTATTTAAATTAAAAATAAAATAAAGAATAATGACAAAAAATTTCATAAACCTAAACAGATATTTTAACGCAACCATGGTTAAGTCAAACCTCTAACCATGGTTAAAAAACCACTTTAAAACCATGGCAACCACTTGGCAGGCAAATACATGGCGGCACTGCCATTACAATAGATCGATCACACACGAATAAAATATGATGATGATGATCGGAGATCGAGTTCGCCTTCATCCCACCGTCCAAATTCCGTCTTGGGATTACCCTTTCGCCGAAGATCCGGCGGCCCACGTTCACTCCCCTGTTACACACAATGTTGATGTTTTGCAGTACGAGAAAGCTTTGTCGGCTTTGCAGCGCTACCTGCCCTCCAACAAGGAGGATGTCGTGGCGGAAGAGGATGGAGATTCAGACGATTTCGACTTCCCGGTGGACGCGTTTTCCTGCGACAATTTCCGGATGTTTGAGTTTAAGGTGAAGAAATGCACGCGTGCGAGGCCGCATGACTGGACGGAATGTCCGTACGCGCACCCTGGAGAGAAGGCCCGCCGCCGGGACCCACGGAAGTACCATTACTCTGGGAGCGCGTGCCCTGATTTCAGGAAGGGCGCGTGTAGGAGTGGCGACGGCTGTGAATACGCGCACGGCGTGTTCGAGTGCTGGCTTCATCCGGCACGCTATCGCACGGAGCCATGCAAGGATGGGACTCACTGCCGGCGGCGCGTTTGTTTCTTTGCCCACACACCGGATCAGCTCCGGGTTCTGCCACACTCTAGCCCGGACGCTTCTCCCGGTCGGCTGGGGTGCGGGTCTCCGGGTCAACCCGAATACTGTGGCCCGTTCGGATATTCTCCGAAATCGTCACCATACTCCCCGCCGCCGTCCCCGAGGACTTTATCTCCGCCGCTGTCACCAAGTGTAGCAGCTCTGAGTCAACTCACTGAATCGGTTCGCTGTCTGCGGATCAGCAAACCGAATCTAGGAACGGGGATGGGGTCACCGTCGTGGGGTCTTCAGCTGGGTTCCGGTTTCGGATCTCCTCGGAGCCCGAACACCCATCGGGTCGGATTCATGAGCCTACCAACAACTCCGATCCGGCCACGGATCCCCACCGCTTTCGACATATGGGAAACTAGTCGCGAGGAAGAACCAGTCATGGAGCGAGTGGAATCAGGAAGGCACCTGCGCGAGAGAATCTACGCCAAACTGAGCAAAGAGAATTCTCTGGATCGGGTTGATCCGATACTTGGGTTCCAGAATCCGTGAACCGTGTGACCGGGTCGGGCTCGTCTTTGTTGAATGTAAATATGTTTCTTTCGACTGACTTTCATTCAAGCTCTTTTGTAAATTTGGGTATTTGGGTCGGGTTTGAAGTATTCGGCACCAAGAATTTTGCAGATTTCTGTACACTCTGTACCTTTTGGAGTTTATCTACTTATCCACTTAAATTCGATTTATGGATTCTCTCTTTTCCTTTTCTTTTTTTTTTTTCTATTTTTTTTTTTAAAAANAAAAATAATAATCTCAAAGTTCGATTTAAACGAATTCATTAGCTAATTTTGTATTTCGAAATTTTAATTTAATACTAATGTAAAGTGTAAACTAGCGGTCGTGGGATTTTTGGTGTCACTCGTTGCGGGAAGAAAGCCCTAATCTTTCATGACGAAGCAATTTGGTGACAATTTCTCGTCTTAATATTTATGTATAAAACTTACATTTTTCAATTAATAAAACATTTCTCACAAATCAATTTCGTTGGTCGAATATCTTAGTTAGGTCATTTTTGAAAAATTATTATTTTTTATGTTACGGATATTATTTTTTATCTTGAATATCGATAAGATTAACTATCTCATATATAAAAATCCGTAAGATCTTCTCACAAAAAATTTAATAATAAAATTATCATCAATACATGCTTGCTTGTTCAAATTTTTATTTTTATTTTTATTTTTTATGTAGATTAAGAAAAACATTTTAAAATCAAACTTTTTATTTTATCTATATTCAATAGCTTAAATAATAATCACAAATTTTTCGATACTTAGTTAACAAGAATATAATGGTGAAAAACAAAAATGTTATTAAATACAAAAATTAGACGATAATTTATAAAATCAAAACATAAAAAAAAACCTACAGAAAACCTTGATCTGAAGGTGAAGGTGTCAATCATAAGAACTGAAGATGACAAATCAACGGCCCACAAATAATAATCTAAAATGGACCCCACATTGTAATTATAATATGTTTATCCAAACTTTTGTTTAATTAAAGAAGAATTTAAAAATAATGAGTGAGTTGTAACTTTAATTGATAAGCATGTACTCGTCCATTCTTATCGGTTCCCACCAAAACGCCTAGTCATTAGTAAAATAATTCTATAATCCCCCGTCATGGAAATGTTTAATATAGACAAAAATTTATGTGACACGGTCTCACAAATCGTATTTTGTGAAACGAATATCTTATTTGACCTATCCATAAAAAAATATTAGTTTTTAATATAACATGTTTTTCAAATCCAAAAACGTCCTTAATCGCATGTGTGATTCATATATTATTGTTCGTTTATCACAATGATTGAAAATTATGTGATACCTATTGAATAGAAACATAACTATTACTACAAACTATGATTTTTTTGTGCAATAACATATACTCGACTGAATATTTATGTTCATGAATGTAAAAGTCCATTAAAAAATTATTAAAGTTCAAAGTGGATTGGGATTTAATATAGAGTGGATATTTTTTAGTGCAATTATTTTTTTATTCTTTTCTTCATATCCAAGTTCACCTTTATTTTATGAATTTAAATTCAGGAGTGGTGGAAATGGAATATGTATTGATAAAGGGGTATTAAATATTTAATAAATCATTAACATTAATTATTTTATTTTTACTAAAAAAATTACACAATGTAATATGTATCAACGCATTTTTGTGCGCTTTAATTGGTGCTCTGTGNTAGGGATTTCTTTAAAAAAATTGGCCCCTTTTTATTTTTTCTTTTATTTTTTTTAAAAAAAACTTTTGTGTCTATATAATTTTAAAAAAAGTGGGAAACTGACTTTGTTTTTGTAATTTTGTATTTATTAACCCAATTATATATTAAAATATATATTACATTTTTTCAAAATCTATAATATAAACAGAAAAAACCCATAATTTTTACACATTAAATATCCATATCACGTTGGATATATTTAGAGTCCAACTAATCATAGGTCGAAGTGCAAAAAATAAATTGTCATGTCCAAACATTTTTCGAAAATGGTATTCTACAAAATTTTTAAAGATAATCCATTGTAGAAAATTGAATTTCAAAAGTACAATTTTTATTTTTAAAAAAAACCTCAAAAAAGTTTTCTTATGATTGTAATTTATTAAACATCTTGGTTCTAAAATCTTGTTTTACTTGATGGTATAAATTTCATAAATTAATGATGCGCAACAGTATAAATGCAATATTCACATTTTTGAAAAATATACAAATCTATCGATATTTTACTTGAAATTAAAAATTAACTGGATCCCCTCTCTTATTTTTAGTTGCATTTAGAAGTTGAGATATAACTTGTATAAATTGTAATAAAATAATAAATTATCAATCAAATGAAATATTTATGACCATATAACCTAATTAACTAGCTCCATAATATTGGCTTAATGCAATATTGGTTGTCGTTTCCACACTTACCAAGTATATGTTCAGTAGAAAGGATTTAATTTGAACAAAAAATTTTGAGATTCGGATTTGTGAAAATCGTATTTTTAGTCTTATATATTTACCTCTTTGTTATTTTGATCTTCTATGTTATTAAATTTCAATTTTAGTCATATATATTTCGATTTTTCGCAATTTTAATAATTTTTCATAAGGAGTACTGATGTAACACTGCACACATTAACACTATGTCATTGTCACGTCAGAGAAATA
Source organism: Primulina huaijiensis (assembly GCF_012295235.1). Classification (NCBI taxonomy): domain Eukaryota; kingdom Viridiplantae; phylum Streptophyta; class Magnoliopsida; order Lamiales; family Gesneriaceae; genus Primulina; species Primulina huaijiensis. The sequence goes on along the minus strand of NC_133317.1, from coordinate 4,613,655 downwards.
ACTACATTGCGGGGAAAACAAAAAAGAGCAAAAACTTGTGTGAGACGGTTTCACGGATCGTGTTTTGTGAGACGAGTCTCTTATTTGGGTCATCTATGAAAAATTATTACTTTTTATGTTAAGAGTATTACTTTTTATTGTGAATATTGGTAGGGTTGACCCGTCTCACATATAAAAATTTGTGAGACCATCTCACAAGAGACCTACTCAAAAAAAAAAACAACCCAAAGAAAGCAAAGACTAAATTTGAAATTTGACAACTTAGACGATCAAAATCACAAATAAATAAATATATAAGACCATAATTGCAATTTTTCCATCGTTCATGTTAATGAAAAATTTCAAACAACTCGATACAAACATGATATTCACGAAATTTTAAAACAACCGTTGTGTTCAAATCTACATCAAGTGATATTTATAAATAAATTTGGAGGTACTAATTTCAAATTAAAATGCAAATTTACAATATTCATTACCACTTAATTACGTCAATAAATATCCACAACTTTCAATACTCCATACCAAGATAACAATTAGGACGACCAATTATGAACTAAAATCCAAGTCCTAAGCAGGAAAGTCTCTCACATAGAAGAGTCATGCCGCCTTCTTTCCTCTTGTATGGATCGAAAAATTCTTGCAGCAGATTCAGAAGCAGACTCGGAATGCAGAGGAACAACCTTAATGACTCGTGCTGCAGGAGGGCGTTCCGGCTGAGGATGGTGAGGGCTAGAGTTAGGGGAGGCATCAATGGTTGGAGTTGGAGACAGCAGAAAAAGTGGAAGCACGTGTCTTGATTTCATGTCCCCGCTGCCTTGCAGACTCTCACTGGGGACAATTGACGAGATGCATTGTACTTCAATATCTTTGGTCGCATCCATGTTAGTCGCATCATGTTGGATGCTTGAATTCGTTTCTCGGGTGGATCGTTGATTGGCAATAGAAGGGACGTTGGTTTGCTCGACAGACGAGCCTGAAAATGCTTTAGTCATGATTGGCATGCAGTATGGAGGGAAGTAGCCTTGAGGAACGGGGGAAGGGAAAGTTGAATGTTGAAGCGGGATTCCAAATGTGGAAGTCGAAAAACTACCAGTTGCTGGATTTGATTCCGGAGGGACGTTATATCCTCCATAAACGGAGAAAACAAAACTATTTCCTGGGTGTGGCTTGTAAACAAGTCCTTCGGAAGGAGACATCAATGGGATCAACCACTGGTGTCCATGTGGTTGAGTTCGATTCAAAGCCCCCGATTCAGGGGGGGTATGTTTACTACTAATGGATGACGCGTGAGAGTAATTTCCACCAGTTTGAGTAGCGGATATAGAGGGTTTTCCCACGGACTTTTGGACCATGAGTTCGATCTTGTCGCTTGGTTTCACTGATTCGCCTTTGGAAACATTCGGAAGCACCACATTGGGGTTATCCATTGGGAGAGTCTTGGGAGGTACAGCGGGTTCTATAGGTTTTTCTGAAGAAGCAACGTTGTCCTCGACAAGATAAGGTGATAAAGCAATGCCTTTCTGAACCTGATACAAAGTTATGCTGAGTAACATTATGATTCAGCATTATGGTGAGAAACAGCAAATAAAGCATGAAAATTGAGTGTGTCAAAGAAAACCCGAAGCCAATTAAACTGCGCACCGACCTTTATCAGTCTATGCAACTCGAATATTTGACAAGCAAAAATTCGTTGTTGGCTGCAAATAAAGAAAATTTTATGTCAAAAACTGACGGGGAAAGTTAATGAAGCTTTGCAGAAAACCAAAGACGGAATTGATGAAGGGATAGCTGAAATGCACCGAAAAGAGAAGAAAAAACTCCAAGAATACCTGAATCACTACAAGAATAATCTATTATCGTGGAGAAAATAAATAACCTCCAGATGCGACAGACCACTAACTCAAAACCACCGCTTTTATCGGCAGTAAGCCAAGGAATCCATCATCAGATGAGGGCACTAGCCACCCCAGCTCAAAATGAAAAAAAATTAAACTTCATCTGTAAAATTTCTAAAATTACAAGTACTTCCCTCCTTTGAAACCATTTTAGTCTCCTCCTTTGCAACTATTCTTCAATCCTCCATTGACAGGAAGGCCAACATATCCAACACTTTACCAACTTTCACCCAAAACTTGAGTGTCTTTCAAAAAGGGAAAAAATAAAAACAGCGGACAGATTATGAGTTCAAAACATATCATCGACCAATATCATAATGACCACAAGCAATTGAAATGCCAGAGAACAATGGCTCCAACTGATAGATCAAAAATTTCAATAAATGCTCCCATGACCTTGGTCGAACACAACATCTCAAGACTCAATAATAATTGTAGTTTTATATAATAGAATATATGTTGAAGAAGATGAACCGAGAAGTACGACATATACTCACACAAATCAAATCAGCGGATAACAACTTAATCTAATCTATCCAAAGTTTAAAATATAAAAACAGCAGATGAATGTTTATCTAACAATTCAAATGCCCATCCTCATCTAATTTTCGGATATTCATCACTACCCTCAAGTTGGGTTATATATGTCGATCATGTCCAAGTGGTTATATATGTGGATCCTGTCCAACTTGGACACCAAGTCTTCAAATGTAGGTCGAAACAGGGCCTTTGTTACGATGTCTGCAACTTGTGAATGGCTAGGAACGTAGCAGGGATTCTCTTCTCAATCTTTTCACTTATGAAATGACGATCGACCTAAACATGCTCGGTTCGATCATGATGAACTGGATCATTGACAATATTTATTGCAGCTTCATTGTCACACTTCAGTTCCACAGTCTGATGACCTTCCAATTTCAGTTCAGTCAACAATCTTTGAAGTCATAAACCTTCGCAAATTCCATTGGCCAAGGACCGAAATTCCATTACAGCGAGTTGTGGGCTGGCCAGCTCTGCCAGCCCGTTATGACATCCCTACGGTTGAGGGCGGAAAAATAATAAGTGACTGTGGATTCTTCCTGGAGTACATCGTGAATAGCGGATTCCGTTTATGTTTCACGAGCTGCATCCCATATATCTTTAGCAGTGAAGTAAAGAAGAAAATTCTCGCCAATCTCAAGCGTCATGGAATTAATCAACCATGACATGATCAAATTGTTCTCAGCCTTTCATGTTTTGAACTTGGCATCGCTCGAATCAGGGCAGGTCACCATACCCATAAGGAAGTCTTCTTTGCCACCGCCACAGATGAACATCATTACAGATTGCGACCAAGGCAGAAAATTACAATCATTTATCTTATTGAACGTGATGGAGAATGGAGACGCATCACCCAAACTTGGGTTGTGGTCACTGGAGAGGAGGTGTTGTCGGAAGAGGAGGTCATGTCGTGCTTCGTCATTGGTCGAACCCGACTTTTGATACAACGTGTCTTATATAATAGAATATATGCTCAAAAATGAATTCTTATTCACATAATGAACAGAGAAGCACAACCTATACTTATACAAATCAAATCAGCGAATAACAACTCAATCTAATATATCTAAAGTTTAAAACATAAAAACAGTGGATGAATGTTTATGTAATAATTCAAATGCACATCCTCGTCTAATTTTCGGATATTCAACAATAATGAACTCTATGACCACATTATTCAGTTTTCAAAGAAAACAAGTGAAACTTTCGGACGAATCAAAAGAATGGCAATATATTTTCAGAAGATAGGGCAAGCATATAACTTACTTAGTAATAGTTCTTCTTGCTTTCCAAAAGTGTCTCTGACCTATTATTCCCACAACATCGTCAGGTGTTATATCCGGTCCAAATAGAGCATCAACAATTGATGTTTCAGACATACTTTCACCCCTGTCGAAATTACCCATCCGCAGCGATCCACAAGGCCCATCTTCTCTAGATTCTCCATCATGTACAATATTATGATCTCCTGACTGAAAAGCCCTAGATGAAATAGAACACTTGCTTTTAGTCAAGGCCGATGTACACTCCCTCGAGACAGTCACAGCACTATGGATTCCACTGGCAGGTTGTGCTTCGGCAAGCTCTGGCAAGTTGATACGATTAGAATGACTATTTCCTGGTTCAAGACTTGAAGAAGGATAAGGCCGCTTCAGCGGTTCTTCAGTCTTCTCAACTATTGATGAATTTGAGACAGGTTTAACGAATTGATTCGGACCAACAACAGACTCTTGTGAATACCCTTCCTTGTGGAATTGTCCTTCTTGCCTTGGTAAGTGTCCAATCACACCATGCTTGTCTGCTTTTGAAATTTTCAATGGGTGATTAAAATAATAGGTATTGAATGGAGTTGCCTTTTCTCTGTTATTTACTTGACTTGACCTGGAATTTGTGGAAATTGGAATGGCAAAGTCATCTTCATCCAATTTTTTTCTCAGCTCTATTTGTGTTAACGGAGAGCTCAACTCAGAATCCTGGATATACTGCTTCTCAAACATTAGTCTGGAAGGCTGCTGGCGAGAGGAAAAAATGATATAAACTCTATCTATGCTTGAATCTAACGATAATTGAGTATCATAAAAGATTGCACACAGCATAGAAAAAACAGGAAACCTGATCTAATGACGATGACTGCATTCAAGTAAAAACATAAAAATATGAGGCAAAGGCAAAACGTACAAAAAAGTATGAAGCCACCAAATTTCATGAGAAAGAACATGAAGAAACTGAAATTCGTTACCTGGCTCAGATGAGGCACTGAATTTGGAGTGATACCATTCCGATTATGGGACAGAACTGTATGACTGAATCTCTTAGAAGGGATGCTGAGCTGCTCGTAGAGAGCCATCTTGTTCCTTGGAGGTGCTCTTGGCCCTCCTTTCTCTGTATCATTCAAATGAAGCCTTGGAAACATAGGTCCCTCGTCTTTGCCTCTCTTCATCTCCACCATCTATTTTCCAATATTAACCCACTTTTTCTATGATTTCGTTTTCAAATTTAAGCATCAAGAAGAGTGTCAAGTTCACACTTGTTGAGTTCTTCAACAATTCCTCACAGGTCAACATAAATATCAAGTCCCATATATCAAGATCAAAGCTTTTTCGTCAAAAATAGGAAACTTCAAGAAACTTTACTTTGAATCAAAGCACCCACTAATAAAAACGCAAATTACAACAAACTGGTGAACATAACCTGAATTCATGACCAGAAACTTAATTCCAAAACCGGCCAACTTAAGAAAACATCAAATACTGCTTTTCTTGATGAATAAAAAAACAACAGAGTTGGACCAACTCGCAATAAAGCAAAAATTCTCCGCCAAAGTTGATTCTTCTTCCTTTCTAAGTAAAATATCAAGGATATTTATAAACAAGCACACACATACACACACGTAATAAGGAACATTAATTTTAAATATCAAGAAACACTTGGACATAATTCACCTTTTCCAAGAACTGAAATACATGCAACCCAATAATAAATGATAGACGCAGGTGAATCAAAAAATGATTCGAAATTGGCTAAAAATGAGGTTAGGAAGATTTACAACAAAAAAAAAGTGTTTTGAATGGGAAAATGTTAAAAACACCCTATGGACCCATTATTTGGATAGAACAGAACCTGCAACTTCATAAAGAGATCGATTTCCATGAATTTAAAACATAAATATACATATAGATATATTATAGTATTTAGGACATTTCCACTAGATTTCTCCTTGCTGGTTAAAAGAAAACTTGATAAAGATTTAGGGTCCATAACTAATTTAATTTTGACACGTACAGAAAATGTACCTGGTTTACTCATTTCTTCTCGTGTAAATATAAATAGCATGTCAAAAAAAAAAAAAAAGAATTAATTACTTAAATTGTTATACTGCATCATAGAGGGATGATGCATGGTGATCTGATGTTTTCTTGCCACATATTCAACGAGGTTGTATTTAGATAGAAGAATTTGACTGTATTTGATTTAAAATTTACATCTCAGATCTATTGTATGCATGTAACTCAAAATTCTAATGAAATATTTGAAATCAATTGTGATATATGGCATATTTTTTTGCTTCAAAATCGTCCAATCTAATGATTTAAAATCATCTCATAAATATAAATCCTTATATTAAAATGAAATTAAAAAAAATTAGGGCTAACTTCAGTTTATATAAATGAACTATTTTAATCATGTAAATTAAATTATCTACATCTACTTTTTTTTTTATATAAAAAAATCATATTATCTTCATATATTCGATGTCATTGAACTCTTTGTTAATTTAGGTTGCACTTGAATTAACGGATTTGAGGTTATGAATTTCAAATTCATTGATTTGCTTAGATAAAAAAAATATAATATATTAATTTGTGATGAATTTCAAATTTATAAAAAAATAATATCACTCTCAAGGTACTTCTCGAATCTAACACGTTCCAATAAAATCATAAATTCAAATTCAACCTCTTAATTTTGAGTACTATTACATATGATTTCAATTTTTCAGTTTTAGAAACACTAACATATGACAAAATTTCGGTTTTGGTTTCGATTTCGGTTCCGTTTAGGGGACCGTGGTGGGGTGTAAGGGTTCGCAAGTGTCGGACCATGATCGACGACAATAAATGAGTCTAGCGTATAAATAGAAAGAAGAAATCGTGGGCTTAATCCCGATGTCGCGTTGGGATGAAACGCGACAATTGTATTCATATACCTACGTAAAAGTAGAGCAAGGACACGAGCGAGAATTCCGGAGATTCGAAGCTTTTACAGTCAAGAATGGTGAACTACATGTTGATGATCAGCGCGGAGCTTGAGAATCTTACTGACCTCCAGCCTCAGGACGGTTGCGATGATGCTAACTTCGCCTACTACTTCAAGGTATCTCCCTTTTCTTTTTTGTCGATTTTATCCACGACTTTTGACTAAATCGGAGATTATTCATGAATTATGATCGTATTTGAACTTGTATGTCGGATTCGGTAGTTCTGATCACCCATAGGTTGCAATATATTCTCAGTTTTGTCGCTTTATTTCGATTATTATTTATGTTTAGGTTAATGCGTTGATTTGGTTTCCTCTCTGTGTTTTTCAGGGGCAGAGATTATTGTATGCCTCTTTAGTTTAGTTTAGTAGTCACTTTCATTTGCTGTTTAATCAGCCAGTTTGGATTAGAGTTTTCATGCTCAACTCATTTGTAATTTATTTTGTGGAATTCCATACCTTAATTGTGATAGTATGCTAATATGGTGTTGTCAGAATTTTCCCCTATATTTTCACATTGCATTCTCTGAGTGTTAGCTAAAGGTTTTTGTCTAATTTAGTTGCACTGACTTTGAAATAGCTTGTACCTAGATAACATGCAGACAGTAAACGTAAATCTTTACGCATGAGCATATGAGGGCAGGTAAATTATATGATGTTGCTGGGATTTTTTATGGTTGGTATTGTCTAGATTTATATCTATGTAATTGCATCCTGGTCTTTCCAGAATGGTATGTCCTGTTTCCTGATGTGTATTTTACAGCTGGTAACTGTCAATGTGGTGGGCTGGAAAGCTAAATGTTATCCGTTGCTATTTGTCACGCCTAATTGTTTCATATTAAATTCTTTTTTAAGTTGTTAAACTAGTGTGGGGAATGGGGATCATCGTTTGAGCCTTCGTTTTGATTAATGTAAGTAGTTAACTTGATTTGAGTACATGTAATTGACATTTGTTTATTTCCCATGTTTTAGCATAAAAGAATTATTATCACTTTGTAAAATCTTTTATGGTCATCTTGTTTGGCATAAGGCATGTTTCAGCTTATTTACATTATGGATCATGGCATTTCATGAATATCACACAAAATGACCATCCAAATGGGATTCAGATTTGATAATGATTTTTAAGTTATCTTGACTAATTAAACCTTGTTTTGAATATACTTGAAGTAGAATCGGTAACAATTTCATTATTTCAAAAATCATTCCTCACACTTTTGTGTACTTTTCATCTACTACATTTAGCTGAAATGTGGAAACTGTGGAGAAGTGACACAGAAAGAGACTTGTGTTAGCTTGAATGAGACAGTTTCTTCTACAAAAGGCAAAGGTGAAACCCATCTTGCACAAAAGGTAAACTCTCCCTCACACACACACGTAAGAATAATATCTGGCAACATATATTTTTGTATTTCTTAAATACCTGTTAAACTAATTGATTTAGGTTTGGCGAGGATAATTTGTCATTTTATAGTAATTTCTTATTTTTTTCAACTTCCAGTGCAAGTTTTGTACTAGGGAAGGAACTGTGACTATGATCAGTGGCCGGGGCCGTCCTCTTACTCAGGCAGATGCTGAGAATGGAAAGTCTGCTCCTCTAATGTTATTTGACTGCAGGGGTTATGAGCCTCTGGACTTTGTATTTGGTAGCGGGTGGAAAGTTGAATCAGTACGTCAAATTATTTTTTATCTGGTTTGAGCGTGAAAACATTTTTTTCTCATGCATCTTCAGAGCTTATTTTATAATTTGTAGAGTATTAATTTCTTATCTACAAAACTCGATGCTCTGCATTTATTGATAGAAGAAGGAAATAACAATATTTTGTTGTGTTACAAGGGTTGAGAAAATAAAGGAGTTTAGGTGATGATAATTCAGGAATTCTATCGCAGTGATAGTTTTTATATGCCTTTTACCCTTAGTTATGACAGCTTAGTATACCAAGGCCCTATAAATTTTATCTCATTGTTTGACTACTAATTGGAGAAAGGAACCTACCAATGTCTATGTTGAGGTATCGATGGTTGTACTCAGATACTTTTGGTTTGGCTGATTAAATAGAGTAAACCTGAAAAGAAAACATAACATCAAAAGGTTCACCAATAAATACAATAGAATATGGAAGAAGGAAAAGCTCTGTATCACAAAGTTTACACTTCGGTGTGCCTCTGTTCCAAATTTCGTTGCTTTCCTTCTTGTGAGGAGCACAACCATCAAATGGGGGAGTAGGGACAGTTGAATAGTCAACTTCCTAACACGAAAGATTACAAATCTTTCAAGTTTTACCTCCCAACTGCTTCATGAAAAATTGAGTTGGCCAACTAAAATTTTAAGCTCTCCTTGCAACTTGTGGATTATTTTTTTTGCCAATCTTGTGCTTTCTTCTATTTTTTTATGAAATGTAACTCTCTTTCACAAACATTTTGTCATGATTCTTTTGAGTGCTGCATTGTTGCTTTCGTTTACATTATTTGCTCTTTTTGTTTTCCCTTAGATCGAAGGAACCGCGTTTACAGATGTTGACTTGTCCGGAGGGGAGTTTGTTGAATATGATGAAAAGGGCGAATGCCCTGTCATGATCTCTAACCTTCTTGCAGTATTCACTGTAGTTAAGTAACTCTAACAATCTCTTCCTGAAATATTCTAGGAAATAAGTTGGGCATCGGCATCTAACTGCTACTAAACTTGTATGTAAAAGGATGACATCTTTTGTGTGATTGATACCTGTTGTTTTTCTGCACTCCAATTTTATGCTACACTTGGTTTTTTGGTTTGCCTTGCTGATTGGGCCTAAAAATTGACACGTGTTCTCTATAAAATGTGAAATAAACCAGTCAGATATATAATTTTGGTCGAATAATTTTTTGTTTTAGAATCTTCATTGCCTTTTTATTTGAAAAAAACATGCAATCTCGTGCATGCGACAATATGTCATCCATATTATATTATTAAAGTTTGTAGTAATAGTGACAAAATAATGTCATAGTCCGGTTTCCATAATGCCTTCTATTTTGTTTTTAACGAGAGTGTTTAAATAATAAAAATCGAATGTACACGCAAATTACTGTTAGGTAAGATTTTATTTAATGTGGTGGGACTCAGATTAAATAAAATAATAATAAAATCTTTTCCCACATCGATTGATTTTAAAAAGCTGGACGAAGGAATTAGAGAAATTATTTTCTCGGTATACTCGGGTTGGGAGTGTGAGAAATATTGAGTGTATTGGTGTATACACTTGTTGTAATATTTCTTCCAGTTATAAAAGTTGCAGTGCTCCGTGGACGTAGCCTATATTGGGTGAACCACGTAAATCTTTGTGTTCTTGTTGGTTATTTTATTCAGCTAAAATTGATTGGGTACTATTATCATCGTGGTCGGCATCGCTTCGGGGGTGTAATTTCCCAACAACTGGTATCAGAGCCTTGTTGTGAAAATTCTTAAGAATTCTGAGTATGCTCTGTGGTTGCAGCTTTGTCTGATCTTCCACATCAGAAAAGATTTTTTAGAGTTTTTGCTAAGGCTAGAGAAGTGATGGCCGGAGATGATGGATCGGGACCGAGTATCAACAAGTTCGACGGTACAGATTTTACGTTCTGGCGACTACAAATTATTGATTATTTGTATAGCAAGAAGTTGCATCAACCTCTATCTGGAAAGAAGCCGGAAAAGATGGAGGATGATGACTGGAAGCTTCTTGATCGACAAGTGTTAGGTGTAATACGATTGACCCTAACGAAGAACGTGGCACATAATGTGGCGGAGGCAAAAACAACGGAGGAGATGATGTCCATTTTGTCGGACATGTACGAAAAGCCATCGGCAAATAATAAAGTATATCTCATGAAAAAGTTATTTAACTTGAAGATGAGAGAAGATGCATCGGTGGCTAAACACATCAATGAATTCAACACGATTGTTTCACAGCTGACATCGGTTGAAATTAAATTTGATGATGAGATTCGGGCACTTATTCTTTTGGCGTCTTTACCAGACAATTGGGAACCAATGCGGGCAGCGGTTAGTAACTCTGTTGGAAAAAGAAAGCTACAATTCAATGATGTCAGAGATCAAATTCTTGCTGAAGAAGTTCGCAGGATGGATTCTGGTGAAGGAACATCATCAAGTTCTGCTCTAAATCTCGAGAATAGAGGAAGGGGCAGGAGTGACGAAAAGAGTTTTAACCAATGGCATGGTAGATCCAAGTCGAGAAACGGAAAAGACAAAAGCAATTTTGAAAAGAATGTGAAGTGCTGGAGCTGTGGTGAGACTGGTCGCTTGAAAAAGAATTGCAGATCAACAAAGGACGACGCTAATGTTGTTACTGAGGAGGTACATGATGGTCTATTACTATCCATGGAAAGCTCGGTTGATTCTTGGGTTATGGACTCGGGAGCTTAGTTTCATACCACTGGTAATCGTGATGTATTCGATAATTACATTGCGGGAGATTACGGAAAAGTTTTCCTGGCTGATGGAAAACCTTTGGAAATTGTTGGTATGGGTGATATCCGGATGAAGATGACAAATGGATCTGTCTGGAAAATCAACAAAGTAAGGCATGTACCAAAGTTGACACACAATCTGATTTCAGTAGGACAGCTTGACGACGAAGGTCATAAGGTGACCTTTGGTGATGGTTCCTGGAAAGTGAAAAAGGGAGCCATGATTGTTGCTCGAGGAAAGAAAACTGGAACACTTTATATGACTTCCAGTTTGAGAAATAAATTAGCGGCTGTGGATGCTGGAGCTAATTCAAGTCTATGGCATAGTAAGCTTGGGGATACGAGTGAAAAGGGAATGAAGATGCTTGTTTCAAACGGAAAGCTATCGGAATTAAAGATCGTTGAAAGCAAGTTGTGTGAAGCTGTATTTTTTGGAAAGCAGAAAAAGGTGAGCTTTTCAAAAGAGGTTAGAGAACCGAAACCAGCGGATTTGGAGCTGACACATACTGATATATGTGGACCATCTCCTGTGACATCCCTTGGAGATCACTCAAGATATTATGGTACTACTGTTGACGATTCGAGCAGGAAATTTTGGGTTTATTTTGTGAAAAATAAATCGGATATTTGAGACCTTTAAACAGTGGGAGTTAGCCATGAAAGATGTGATGGATTCACTGTCATCCAATCACATGTGGGAGTTGTCAGAACTTTCTGAAGGTAAAAAGATTTTACATAGCAAGTGGGAGTACCGGTTAGAACATGACGGAAGCAAGCGGTACAAAGAAATACTTGTTGAAAAGGAAGTCATTGGTTACACTGATATTTTCTCTCTGGTGGTAAAGTTAACTACTATCAGGACTGTACTTGGATTGATGGTAAAAGAAGATTTACATCTTGAACAGTTAGATGTAAAGACGATGTTTCTTCGTGGTAAGGTAGATGAAAAAATGAATCAATCACAGGGATTTGAAGTACGAGGAAAGAGAAAATGGTGTGCAAACTTCAGAAGAGCTTGTATGGTCTCAAACAAGCAAGACAGTGGTACAAGAAGTTTGATGGTGTAATGAATAATGATGGTTTTCTGAGATATCAGGCTGATCACTGTTGTTATCTGAAGCTTGATGGTTATTATATCATACTACTGATATATGTAGATGATATGTTGATAGCAGGAGCTTGTCTGGAGAAGATTGATACACTCGAGAAAGAGTTATCAAAGGAATTTGCTTTAAAGGATTTGGGTGCTGCAAAACAAATCCTTGGAATGTGGATCCTTAGAGATCGAGTGAATAAAGTCTTGAAGCTTGAGAAGATTCCTGGAAACAAGAATCCAGCTGATATGCTCACGAAGGCTGCTATCATTGAAAAACTGAAGGTGTGTTTGACTTCAGTTGGTCTCCTAGACTAACAAAGGAGGTATGAGCTGCTGCACTGATGGTGTGAAGACATGATTGGAATCAAGTCTTCAAGTGGGAGAATTGTTAGGTAAGATTTTATTTAATGTGGTGGGACCCAGATTAAATAAAATAATAATAAAATCTTTTCCCACATCGATTGATTTTAAAAAGCTGGACGAAGGAATTAGTTATAAATAGAGCTCAATTCATTTAGTTATTGTATCCCAAAATCAAAAGCTTTTTAGCTTTGATAAATAGAGAGTGCATAGAAAAAAAGAGTGTATTTTTTTCTTGAGTGCGGGAATTCTCTTTTTGTGAGTTAGAGAAATTATTTTCTCGGTATACTCGGGTTGAGAGTGTGAGAAATATTGAGTGTATTGGTGTATACACTTGTTGTAATATTTCTTCCAGTTATAAAAGTTGCAGTGCTCCGTGGACGTAGCCTATATTGGGTGAACCACGTAAATCTTTGTGTTCTTGTTGGTTATTTTATTCCGCAATTGATTGGGTACTATTATCATCGTGGTCGGCATCGCTTCGGGGGTGTAATTTCCCAACAATTACGTGTGTATAAAATTGAGTTTTAAACTAATATCGATTTTAAAATAATAATTTAATTTTTGGAAGCGCTATATATTAATGCTATTGGCTTAATTTTATTTTATTTACATTTTGGAAGGAATTGTAACGCAGAGTGTCAAATTGAACCGTTCATTCATTTGCGCTGAACAAGTGTACAAATTTTCAAATATCACATTTCTACATTCCGTAACATTCCTTTACTCCGAGTCTGATTCCATGTTGCCCATAGCCTTCAAGCCTCTTGGTCTCTGAAAATGGTGAAGTGATATGTCGATTACAAAGAATTTCAAAAAAATAAAGAATTTCAAAAAAAGAAAAATTCAATTTATACAATACCACTTATGATCATGAATTTGAGTCCATTTAGATATTCGATGAAGAAAAGAGAATATTTTTATGTGTGCTAACAATTTAATAACAATCTTGGTAACTTCATAATGTTTCAGTTTATGTTCCTACATATTATCTGATATATACCAAGAAAGATATATGATATAATGAAACTAATACGAAATATTTACTTATGGGTGAGCTAAGTTATTCTGGTTCAAGGTTTCTTTAGGCAATATCATGGAGAAACAAAGAGAGTACCTTCTTGGAAACTTTCTTCTCTCGAACCTCGTATCGTTCAAGGGTTAGATCGCATAACCATGAACCTGGGCATACCAACTGCAATTGCAACCAAACATTCAGAATCAGACCGGATTTGAATCCAAATTCCGATGAATATACAGGATAATACTGTTTCTTCCATATTTCATGTATTTTTAGTAAATGTCCTATTTTTAAAAGCATGCATCTTCATGATCTATCTAAATTTATAAGATGATGCAAAATGGAATTCACAATGACATGCATAAAATATAGTACATGAAACTGATTGAATGTTTTCGACATTGGATGGTTATGAAATATCAGATGTTACGCTTGGTGCTCAACTATGAACCACTAATGATAGAAATTGACTCTTGAACCTTTTAGTGCTTTGTTTATATTGAGTTGGTGGTGTGAGACAGAGTGGGTCATCCAATAATATATGTTTAGGCTTTATATACATAATATATTTACATACGTGAAAGAAAACAAGAAAAATAAACCCCACCAAAATTAATAATTGGCAAAAGCATATTCCCTCCACGATAATAATTAATGAAAATAGCAAAGACTCGCAGGGTAGATGGAAAATTCAGAAATATATTCAACGATGGCTTTTAGAAACGACAAAAGGGTAACTACCCAGAAGGGGTGACCAGGCGTCTCAGTTGGGAAAAAATCGAAATTTTATAATTAATTTTCTAACTATTTGAATTCCAGCTTCCTCCTACCCTGCCAAAAATTCCTGGATCCTCTTAGTGGATAAAAAACATGAAAGTCAAAAACCAACTCCCAATAGTTGTTTGTTTATAGTTCCATTTTAATCAATCTTCGTTTGGTAGGAAGTAGCGTTATGAGATACAAACTTCTAAAAATACCGCCCCGCGGCAATTCAAGATCACGAGTTTAATTTCAAGCAGGGCATAACAAATCTGGAAAAACATTACTTGGCTACATAAACATTGATGTGAAGTTTAATGCACAATACTTGGCTACATAAACATTAAACAAGCAAAAAGCACATTCCCGTACAGACATGTCATCCCATTTATTCACAAAGGAATGGAGGAAAGAAGGGGCACGTTATGCATGCCTGCGTCCCTGCATCCCTGGTCTAGCCTCACACTAACATTTTGGACACACCATTTTGATATAAAGTAAAACAAGTTGCTTTTCCACGGCTGAAACCACCTAGCCTTAATAAAGTTTATATCGAATTGCTTATTATCATGGATGCCTAAGGTTTCTGATCGCAGAGAAAGAAATGGAAAACTAGTAATCCTTGTTTCCGAAGAGATGAGTAAATGTGAAAAACGCACTTATAAAAAATCCAATAATGAAGCACAGCAGCATATGTAATACGAACCAAGCGGAAGAGTTGAAATAAACATGAGTCAACCTAACTAGCCAACGAATAAATGGAAACAGTGTAAGCAAAATCACGGATGAAAGAGCAAAGCATCCTATACTTTCAGCAGCACAATGCAAGCAACTAATTCGAGGTAATGATAAATAATGGACTTATGAATGCAACAAATAGAGAAAAGAGAGGGGAGCAGTAAAACTAACATTGACTGTGCGCTGAATTAACTTGGCTCGTTTCTTTGGCCTTTGAGGAAGTTTGGAGCCTTTAATTGCCATGAAATCCTCTTCTTTTTCCTTACTTGTCAAGGCGATCACAAACTTGGGCGGCCACACTATGGCGACAGGCTCATTACATGACAAAAACCCACCATTCTTCCCTTCATGGGCTGTCTCCGATGACCCAGAACCACCACTTCCGCCACTGCCCTGGTGGTGATGGTGGTCATTTTGTTGATTACCATTATTATTGCTATTCTTTTTATTGTTGGGGTTGGTGCTGCAACTAGCTTTGATCTTATCACCACTTCTATCCGGTGAAGCCAATCCCTTCACGCCATTGCTATGTCCCCTCATACCAGTCCAACTCTCTGAATTCCTAAAGGAAATAAGAAATTACAGGTTAGAACGACATATGCATCCCATCCAAGTGGAGAGGGTACGAGAAAAACTGACATATATCATGAAGTTACCAAAAGTACAAAATACTTTCTAATTTAATTCACATATTATAAAATTTTGCTCCAAAACAAGTGAAATAACGCAGCAAAGGATCACCTCATACAAAAAAAAACACGAGACATTCACAACACATAAATCAATTACAGAAAAAAAAAATTACAACCCAAAAGCTGGTAATAAAAAAAAGGGTGAACTTTTTTTCCAGAAAAAAAAAAAAACCAAAGAAAAATAATTGGTGGAGGTGAAATTACAGGAATAACCTTGTAGGGTAGTTGTATATCACAAGGTTTGGCGTAGAAAAATGAGAGCCGTCAAGGGAGGGTGTGGTTGTGATTTGGGTCAGCTTTTATATTTAGAAGGCTCAAGAATTCAAGAAATTTGAGAGACTGCGAGAAATCTAAAGCATAAAAGCGAAACAGAGTTGGGAAGGAGAAACTTCAACGATTAAAATATAATTTTGTGGAAGAAAATTTGGGCCTTTGGATCGAAACAATATATCTGAATTTTTCTTCTGAAGAGTATACGTGTCCTAAATTCATATCAGTAATCACCTAATTCATTCATTCATGAAAAAGGAAGAGGATCAAAGGACAAATGGCGGCCCACTTTCCAAAGTTTCCATTATCAACCACTGCAGATAAAATATTAAAGCCTAATTTGTTTTTGTTTGCAAAATAAATTTTTTATACCCAAAAAACAAAATAAATACTATATATTTTTTTATTTTCACGTCTTAAAACATATTTCCTCCTATTTTTACAAATATCAACATAAATATTAAATGAACTTTTCTTTGCCATCAAGGAAAGCAGTTTCATATTATGACGATGTCACCAACAAAAAAAAAAAGAAAAAAAAAGAATTGTTATATTATTGTATCATATAATCTAAAATTTAATATAAATGCATACCAAACTGATGATGTTGCGCTCCGTCATATTCCCGTAATATCTCCTAAGATCTATCTTTTCTGAAAAATTATTTATTTTATAAAACTATATATTTTTATACATTATCTTGAGTTTTTCATAAATCTTACAATTTCTATATATGATCAACTTAGGGTGTAATATAATTAAAAAATATATAATTTTTAAATGGATCAAAATTAAAATTATATCGAGAAATTTTAATTTTTATAAATAAAAATAAATCCTAATATTGCTTTTTTGAAAAAATAGAAAATTAATTAGTAGTGTAAAAAAAATTAACAGTTAGAAAACTCTTTTAAAATTTTGAAAAAACTAAAACCTGACAAAACAAAATCTCAAATATCTAATCTTACACGTAAAAATAAGGAGAAAGAAAACCTCAAAATTCGATGAGAAGGTGACGGCGGACGTTGACGGAGATTCACACACACATTCCCGTTGCCCTTTTCTGTATTTATCTGCTGAAGCCAATTCGGATCCTTGCTTAGATCCGATCTGATTACCCGACGACTGACCCGGGTCATGGGTCGACCGGATCCGGTGCTTGAGTCCTTGTTCGTTTGGACCTTCATGCAGCGCATCCTTTTCCTATTACCCCACTGCAGCACGAACTCGGACGACATCGTAGAGGTTGTTGACCTGGGCTCGGATCTCAACAATAGTGGCCCGTTTCTATTATTGGTGGATTGGCCATTGTTCCTCTCCATATTCAAATTCACCTGTTCAATCCAATCACATTTCCGCCATTAGCGTTAACGGAAGTTCATATTCTGTCAGCTAACATTTCTTCCGAGGGAAAAAAATGCAGAATTCAGCTGACTTATGGTTATATGTTTTGGCCAAATGCAGAGATAAACAAGAATAACAAGGGGGAAGCCCAGAAATTTTACAACACCAGGAATTGATGAAGAAATGGAAATAGATTTGGCTTTCCCGCAGGGAGGATGGTAAAACATGCAGTATTGTCTGGTACTCTGGTTTGGTTTTCAGGGTTGGCCAAAGGAATCGAGGGGAAACTGAGAAAAATTATGTCATATCCAAACGCAAAGGAGGGTTGAAAATATGAAGAAAATAAGTTTGGTTGGCACCTTCGCCTATGAAAAATTTTAAATCAGAGAAGACGATATCTCCAGATTGAGAGGTAGGAGAAGATGGAAATCGATTCGATTCGGGGGGTCAAGAGGCAGATATGCGCGGGCGAGTCACCATATCCATTACCTGGAGGTCTCAATTAAAACACGGGACTGTACGGATTCAGCGGAGAACTCTGTTTTTTTCTTCTCTTTCACTGGGAAATTTTAACGAAATCGATCGTAATATTCTCTGAGAATCAATACCGAAGAACACCGAAACCGATTGCTCTGAATCTGCAGTCACAGAAAGTAAATATTTATGAGAAACAAATTCAACCATCTTTTCCAATGTTTACTGAGATGAAGATTTATACACCTTGTCTACTCTGATTTTGGCAGAAAATTTGCTGATGATTTTCTCACATAAAACTTCAAGCAAGATGAATTGATGTCGTGTACTTGACCAGAGACTCGAAATCTACCCTTCAGCCTCTGTCAACTCACGGATACAGCGATTTCAACCAGTCATTCGAACAGATCCAAGCCTCGATTGCAATTTTCGACAGCAATTTCAACCTGAAAAACAACAAACCCGAGCTTCGATCTAAGGCTTTTGTATTTTTTCCGATGTTTACAGACAAGAAACTAACATCAAATCTACGCAGACGAACCTGTAAAACAAAGATTAAGAAAATAAACTCGTTAATTACGAAGAGAACACAAAAAGAAACGCAGAATGGAAACACGATGATGATTACAAACCTCTGCGTTCAAATTTCTTTCGAGAAATCCGATAGTTCTTCATCCTTTTCAAAGCCTGCAATCTCATCCAATCGTCAACACCTTCTTGAAAACGACTTCAAATTGCTTGAAAATGCACCTGTGATGCATAATATACATACATATTACATGTTAAATCCGACATACATAACTCATATATCTTCGGAAAACTCAAAAACAGAAACAAAGATCATCTTCTGAAAACTATAGATTCACTGCATTTCACGCACCAAATTTTCCATTTTAAAGAATATTCAAAAAAATCAGACAAAAGAAGAAAATTGAGAGAGAAGCTCTTTGTTCTTTCTTGTGAAGAATGAAAAGAAAATATGAAATTACTCCTTTTTTACTTCCCATTTTTATACCCTCTCGTTTACACTTCGCTCTCTAACTCAATCTACACCGTTGAAAATAATTAACGGTCTGGATTGCTTCTCCACAAACATTTTTGGAACGCCGTTAGTGGTCCCCACTTCAACACCGGATGTCTCGTAACGACGTTAATGGACCAGACGGAATCTATATCTTGCCGTGAGATCTCAGCCAATATAAATATAAATATAAATTTAATACAAGTTTAAGTAGTCACTTTAATTAAGTTATCTAAGAAACAATCAAAAATTTATAAATTAAAAAAAATGAAGTTTATAATTATTAAATTCGTATTTTATTTACTTTTGAAATAAAAGTAAAAACTATATATTATATTGTTATGTTACACACTCACCATACACATATATGTGAACACGGATAAATTGATACTTATATATTAGATATGATAAAATATAAAAAAAATTGTAATAAAATCTAGAGAATATAATTAATGAAATGTTGACAATCCATTTTAAATTGTAATAATGTCTACTTTCTCTTCTCTATTATCCTTGTATCTTTTCTTTTCTGACTATTCCCATTTATCCTAAATGATTTTCTAATTAATTATGTAAATATAATTAATTTGAACATCGATGAATTGACACTTATAAATAAAATTGAGGATATTTTTCTAAGGGGTTCATACATTATTCTATAAACTATATATTGTAATATGTTTAATTTAGGGGAAAAATTATGATTTTTATCCTACTTATTAGCATGTTTGCATTTTTTTTTTTGACGGTCAATGCTTGTATTGAATATCTAAAATGTCATCTGTTACAAGACGAATCAACCAAATAGGAAAATCTCCAATTTCCCACACAAAATGAGAGGATGATGAAATAGCAAAAGAAGCGATCAAGTGTGCAACTGCATTCGCCGATCGTAGAATATGGCTAAGTGACGTGTTACTTAAGGAGTCCAAGAGATTTTGCATATTGATAGATTTTAGTTTTAAGCGTCGACTTTTCAATTTTTTTTACAATTTTTTGCATATAAGTGTTGATATGAAATAAAACACGTCAGTATCATATCGATTCGAATTCAGTGTCACATAGAAAAATGACTAAATATGTATTTAAAACTAAAATCTGATAATACAGATAATCAAGAGCACAAAACGACAAATATATAATAATAAAAATATAATTTTCTCTTATTTTTAAGAAACAATAAGGAAAAATTAATCATATCCATCACATGATATATAACTCATTTCATCTCAAATTTACAGATTTATTTGTTTTTCATAAATATTGTGAAATAGTTAGAAAAATAAATTCTCATACAAATTTATTAATTTATCCATATCTATATATATATATATAAAAGTAGAGTTTTTGCCAAAAATAGTAATTTCCCGCCAAAATGTCATTTCTAAAAAAAAGAAATATATATCATGAATATTGAAATATATGTACTGCAATAAATGATCACTTCAATTATTGTTTGCATTGATTATATCAATTCATTTAATTCAATTTTGAATTTAATTAATTTTTATATTAATTCAAATATAATTTATGTATTATATTTTTTTAATTTTTTTTACTCAAATTGAAACTAAACTCTATTGAAAACGTAAACTATATTAAAAATTTTACATTGATTTCAATTTAATTAAAAACTGTATAAATAAATTTAAAATACAAATGATTGTAATGTTCAGTATCACTTATGAGGTAAATCATTCAAAAATACATTTTGCTATTTTACGTAATTTCATGCTCAAATTACTTACTAAAAAAGAAATACAATATTTAATTAGTTTATTTAATTTTTTCTAAAAATAAAATTGGTTGGGTGTTAAAAATTATCACCACAACAAGGTTTTTTAATGGACATTAAATTACCATTTAATAATCATAAATTTATTTTTTTTTTTAATATCAAATGCATATTATTTCGAAATTACCGTAATTTGAAAGAATCAATGCATTATAGTTTTCTTCCAAAATCACATGTATATTGTATATCTTGAATTGTCTTCTTAGAAATTCAAATAAGAGATCACAAGAAAATTAAAAGAGATCGATTCAAAAGAGTTTCAAATGTACATTAAATTACTCTCAATAAACATGTATAATACCTTCAATAATCAGAAATATTTCTCAAAATTGTTTGTTAATGTGGATTTAGATGAAATTACTAAATTTTTTTAAAAAATTAATGAAAAATAATTTTTATTTATATTTTTATAATTATATTATTTTTCTTTCAATTTAAATATCTAATCATTTTTCACTAATTTTTAGTAATATCATTCCGTGCATCGCACGGGTTAAATACTAGTTTAATTCATAAAAAAAGACATCTTTTAATTATTAATTAATAAAAATATAATTGTAATAAAATTTTAAAAATATAACTATAATATAGAAACTGAATTACATATTTAAAATAATAAAAAATAAACCTTAATTTACATAATTTAATTTTTTATAACCATAATAAAAAAAAGGCTAAAAAAGAGAGAGTTTTTTAGCGTGGCTAGGTTTCGACGTTGTTCTCCTCTCCTGTATGAAAACCTGCGTACAAAATGGTTCCTTGTGATGAGAAAACCAAAACACCAATTTAAAATAATTATTCGGGAAAATCCAGTTTATACGGAAGAATAAGCAGGATAAGTGTGAGTTTTCTATACTGTTTTCAATGTTTTATGTGTGCTTTGAGCTATAGGACCAAATGATTTACGAAGGATTATCAAAGATAGGAAAATGTAAATTTTTTTACCCTAACATTGAGTTGGTTTTGTTGTGGGATTTCGTCGTGTTGTGTTATGCGAAGGTTGAATTGACTTTTTCAGGAAAGGGAGTTGCCTATGCGGAGTTTTGGTTTGTGCAAGACTGCTACATATACTAAAACATATATTGTTGGATTGGTTGGGGGTTTAGGCTGTTTCTTTGAGCTGGTTAATGATGTCAGCATCATGAAGTCCGGTTGAACTTGTCGAATTTATGGATGTTTCGTGATGAATTCATGTATGGAGAACCTGATTAACTTTTGTTGGATTTAATTATGTTACATCTGTATAATGGAACTTATACAAGATGTCATTTTGATCACTTTCCTTTGATTTTTTTGGTAATTAGTGAAATGGCTGTCATACCCTGCATGCTATGCTTCAGGCGCCTGCAATATAAAATTTGTTTCAAGCTAATTTTCTTGAATTCTACCCTTCAGGCAGGAGATCTTGTTTAAACACTGTAAACTTGAAAGTCTGGCGTCAGAGAGATAGAGCATGCAGGCTTGTGGTGGATCTGCAATGATGAGCTCTATTCAACAAACTGTTTGGACACAGGGATCGGCATTTCCTTCTAAATTGCTTGGTCTCAATCGGTGCTCAAATAACGTGAAATTGAGTTCGATGAGGCCATGTGGGTCGTCTCCATTGGAAGTGAACTTGGTTACCGGGAAGCCAGCCTCTTCTGCGCCTGTTCCTATCCGTCAAATTGAATGTGGTAAACATTATAAATCTAATATAATTCAAACATTGAAAAACAGTGGATTATTTTCATGCATGCTTGCTTGCTGCGTACAAGATTTATCATTAAGTCTTGCAAGTGTTGTGTGTGTTTGCAAATTTCCTTTGCATCGATATGTGGTTCTTTTCTGTAAATGTCAATAAATGTCTGCTTTGGTTCTCGCCCCAGAATCTTACTTTGTTTGATATTTTCTGTGAAACTTAATGATGCCTCGGTGAAGACTTGAGCATCACGTGATTTTAGTTCCTTAAATTTTGATAAGCATGATTTTGTGTTTTTTGATTTAAAGGGATATCCTTACACGTCTATACTTTTACTGACACAAGAAATTAGAATTTAACGCTGAATCCGTTATCATGAAAGATTACAACCCAGGGTGTGACATTTTAAAATGATAGGAGTGCCATTTGTGCAGCATCCCCTTGCATTCTCGTGATAATTATTAAGCCAGTTGATAATTTTCGAGTATATTTTTCTCTGTAACTGCTGTCTGCAACGTTCTCCTGTTGAGTTTCAATGAGTGTAGCTAGCTGAGGTGGCAATTGATTGGCTGATATTTACGGGAGATTTGGCAGTGTTTTGACTAATGATTGTCTTTATACGTATTTGTGCATTAATTTTTTATATATAAAGACCTTAAAGCTTTGGCATTTTCTTTGTTATTACCATTTTTTGTTAGTCAGCCTTTCAGAGAAATTGCGACTTTGATACTTTTCCCAGTTATTCTCCCTGAAACTTGGATGAGTTGGCATAAAGTTCCATGGTTTTCCCTTCATGTAATTGATTATATAGTGCAAGTTTTCTTCATTGTGAAATGGATTAATTAGATGCTGGGAGCAACTATGTGGACTTCGGCTTGAGTGAAGCAGATCCCGGCTTGAGTGAAGCAGATCCCGGCTTGAGTGAAGCAGATCCCGAAGTTCAGTCCATTATTGACAGGGAGAAGAATCGTCAATTTAAAAGCTTAGAACTTATCGCTTCAGAGAATTTTACATCACGTGCAGTGATGGAAGCTGTAGGTTCTTGCCTCACTAATAAATACTCAGAAGGACTACCGGGTAAAAGGTAATTCTTTGGATGAAGGAAAATGACATCAGTACAATGATAAGCACCGGACATCATGACAAGTTTGCGAGATTTATTTATATTTACTTGCCTAGATATTATGGTGGCAACGAGTACATTGATGAACTTGAGATTCTTTGTCAAGCGAGGGCACTTGCAGCATTTAGCTTGGATGGGGAAAAATGGGGTGTAAATGTTCAGCCATTGTCAGGTTCTCCTGCTAATTTTGAGGTTTACACCGCAGTTCTTGATCCACATGATCGCATAATGGTAAAATACCATCTTTTCCTCCAGCATCAATCTGTTGAATTTTTTGAAGTTATTTTTTTTATTGGGATATGAGTGACTCCAGGGATTGGATTTACCTCACGGTGGACACTTGTCGCATGGTTTCATGACTCCCAAGAGACGAGTTTCTGGCACGTCTATCTATTTTGAGTCCATGCCCTATCGACTTGATGAGTCTACAGGTATTGGTATTTTGTTATGAATTTTAAGTAGCATGATTTCATATATTAATTGTAACCATCACTGACATTAAACTTTTTGCAGGCTTTGTTGATTATGAAATGCTTGAGAAAACAGCCACTCTGTTTCGTCCAAAACTTATAATTGCTGGTGCTAGTGCTTATCCTAGAGATTTTGACTATCCTCGCATGAGGAAGGTACGTTTTATATGTACCTCGTCCAAACTCATGTATGCTTATCATGCATTTTTCGCGTTTTCGGCCATGTTCAGCATCTAACCGTTAGTTTTTAATATTAAGATCGCTGATGCTGTTGGTGCTTTTCTCATGATGGATATGGCTCACATAAGTGGACTTGTTGCTGCCTCTGTTGTTGCTAATCCTTTTGATTACTGTGACATTGTTACGACTACAACACATAAGGTTGGCTATAAATTATAATTATTTGCTCTATGTGAGTTGTATAAACTTGGGCCAAAGCACCTGGATTGCTATTTGCTGCCTATGAGAAGTAGAAATTAATTAACGTGGTCTTCTTTTTTTTGTTGTCAAATTTGACAGCAGCAGGTCATCCTTGAATTCATAAAATTTTATTCTCTTCATTTTGGTGACCATAACTTGGACATGTTTTTCAGTCTCTGAGGGGTCCTAGAGGCGGCATGATCTTTTTCAAGAAGGATCCTGTTCTGGGAGTTGATTTAGAATCTGCCATTAACAATGCTGTTTTTCCAGGTCTACAGGTCTGTGGAGTCTGTGCGTTGCTTGTCATTGATGTATTGAGTATGCTCTAAATATTGACATTATGGAATTATTGCATTTTTGCTCGAATATATTTCTGGTTAATCAAACCGTTTATTATCATGAACAGGGAGGTCCACACAATCACACAATTGGGGGGCTTTCTGTTTGTTTAAAACACGCAAAATCACCTGCCTTCAAGGCTTATCAAAATAAGGTTCTTGATGTTTTATTTTATTTTTTAAATGATCCCTTCATGTATAATTATTTTGACACAATCAATTTGTCTGATAGGTGGTCAATAATTGTAGAGCTCTTGCCAACCGATTAATTGAGTTGGGCTACAAACTGGTCTCTGGAGGGAGTGATAACCATCTGGTCCTAGTGGATCTCCACCCCTTGGTGAGCATCTGACTTTTATTTTTATCTTTCTTGTTCTCATATAGCCCAGAACATTAAATATAGAGCCAAAATATTCTCTGTTTTCATACTCAAAATTGTTCTTAAATTTATTCTACTAGCACTCCATTACCCGCCCGTGTACAATTGAAATCAACTACTTGTAATCTTTGGTTATATTATTGCCTATTTTCTTTGGATGCTTTATCATGTGCGATTATGTTGTGATATATCAACCCTTCTCCCATATGCAGGGGATAGACGGTGCTAGGGTGGAGAAAATTCTCGATATGGCATCCATCACCCTCAATAAAAATTCCGTACCTGGTGAGTGTACAAGATCCATTTCTGTCATATATGCCCTGACCATTTTTTATGAATTTAACGAATCTTAGCCTACACAGGGTTGACATAGATCGCTATCCATGTATAAATAAAGAAATAAGTATATAAGAAGGGGCTAGGCTAAGCATTCTCTCTGAAGAAAATACAAAAGATTAGCACATAGTTAGATAAAGGAGGTCTATTATATCAAATTTTAATAGAAAATGAATATTTGAATGCCTGAGCTTGTATTCTGCGCAGAAACTTTCAGCTTCCCTCATTTTACCCATTCAAATTTGTAGGCGATAGAAGTGCACTAGTGCCTGGTGGGATACGCATAGGTTCCCCTGCAATGACTACCCGAGGTTTTAGTGAAAATGAATTTATAGCAGCCGCAGATTTTATCCATGAGGGTGTGCAAATCACCCTAGAAGCCAAAAAATCTGTCACCGGCTCGAAACTTCAAGACTTTATGAAATTTGTCACTTCGCCAAGCTTTCCTCTGATCGACAAGGTAATGGATCTGCAAAAACGAGTGGAGGTCCTTACAACCCAATTCTCATTACCTGGGCTATGAGTCAACAATTTAAGCATGGATAGTGGATACACTTATTTTTTATAGGATGTCTAAAGCAAAAATGTTTTCCCCCAGCTTGTCATTCCAAACTGAAGTGTTTAGACCTCTTCAACCTTCAGTGGTTTAACTCGTGTGCTACTTTGTTTTCTAACTGGATTCAAGCTTTTTGGGGTAAAATTACGTCTACACATGGAACAAAAGAATAGGCTTCCGCGTTTAGTTGGCGGGATATGCTCCCATCCCATCGTCTCCACAGGCTTCCTTCTTGGTGTGGTATTGTGAGAAGAGATGAAACTTCCCTGTCCAAGATAGATTTTTTTTTTAAAATTACTGCTGCTAAAGTTTGTGTTATATTTGAATCGTACTTGCAACAGCTTTATTGATTGGCAAAGCTGAAGGTAGCTTAATTTATGGACTTGTTTTTTTTTTTTTTTTTTAATATTCAATCATAATTACAATCACATTCTTCATCATGGTAGAACTACGTTTCTACCAATAGTGAAATCACCTTAGTTTGTCAATCGTTATTGCTTTTCAACAAAAATAACGTTGGGATTTCATATTTAATAATTTTTCAGGAAATAAGTTCTAAAACTTTATAAATATCAGTGTATATATTAGGGATGTGCAAAAACCGAACCAGAAAACCAAACCAAATCGCTGGTTTGATTTTTATTGGATCATGGTTGGATTGGATTGTTTTTCAAGTTAATCAAACGGTAAAAATTGATTTGATTCGATGTTTTGATTAAGAAAATCTGAACCGGACATATATTATAAATATATAATTTTTTTAATTATACGTATAATTTGATCTTTAATTTATGAAAAATTGATAATAGATTTGGTTTTAAAATTATTAGACAATTATTTAAACTAACCCTTTTTTTAGACCAAAAAATCTTTCAATAAATTGACTCGTCAAAATTTAAACTTAGTTTTTAGGTTCATTTTAACTCGTCAATATTTATCATCAAACAACACAAATGTATGCAGCACTTGAGTGCCGATCAAATTCGGGCAAAAACTTGTGTGAGACAGTCTCACGGGTCGTATTTTGTGAGACGGATATCTTATTTGGGTCATTCATGAAAAAGACAAAAACTTGTGTGAGACGGTCTCACGGGTCGTATTTTGTGAGACGGATCTCTTATTTGGGTCATCCATGAAAAAAGTATTACTTTTTATTGTGAATATCGGTAAGGTTGACCCGTCTCACAGATAAAGATTCGTGAGACCGTCTCACAAGAGACATACTTCATGAAAAAATATTTCTTTTTATGCTAAGAGTTTTACTTTTTATAGTGAATATCTGTAGGGTTGACCCGTCTCACAGATGAAGATTTGTGTGACCGTCTCACAAGAGACCTAATATCAAATTCGATACGAATTCTGAGAAAATATCAACACTTTCTCATTTTATCATCAGACAAGATTTGAAACAACGATCAATCTTAAAAACACATATATTTTTAAAAATTTGGGACAATTTTATCTATCATGAAACAAAAAGATAAGTGGATTTCCAACAAAAATCTCAAACTATGAGATCTAAAAACAAATTAACAAGATTGAATTTTTAAAAAGGTTATAACCATAAAAAATCTCAGCTACCAACGAGGTTTAAATAATTGGTCAATTTTGAAAGAACGTGATGAAATATATTTCAAAATAAATTCGTTATCTGGATTTCAACTATATCCACAGTTTATTGTATCATAAAATAACAAAAAAATGTTAGATTTCATAGATGTTCAAATCAGCACGTTATCTTAAAACAATCACACATTATAATTACAAATATTTTTAATATAATTTTATATAAAAATTAACCAAACTTAAAAAAATAATTGCGCACAAAGAATCAATGAGGCAAGCACACAATACACACGATGAATGCACAATAATAAAATTAAAAAATATGATATACAATTCAAATACTCTGTGCGGAAATTCAAATAACTGATCCGTTACAAATCCCCAAATTTTCAACTATGTCCATATTAGGGCATTAAACTGAATTTGTAGCCTAAAATCTCCACCTTTCAGCCTTAAGAATCCTTGAAAATAGGCAAATTCGAGCCTTTTTTACCACCGATATTCTGCCATTTCCCTCATTTTCTTGGCCCCAAAGCCGATGAATTCCGTTGTTCAGAATCATGAACTTATGTTAAAGGAGTCAATCAAGCACTTCCTTGAACTGCACAAAAATGGGAGCTCCGATTTCTCGTTTTTTGAGACGATTTTCTTTCGTTTAATACAAACAATGCTTGATCCACCTGTCGAAATTACATGGTTCTACTCAGCGGTAACGTTTCACGCCGCAAAGTCCAGCTCACAAAAGGAGGACCTTTCCACTCGAATTCTCATAGTCAAAGACTTGATGAATTTGCATATTTCGTGTTCTAATTTGAGTAGCACGTCAAAAAAGATCGTGCTGCTTGCTCCTGTTGTATACGAGTTGTACAATATCCTGTATGATTTTGGAAAAAACGAATTAAGTGTGAAATATGAAGTCAGTAAATTGTTGGAGAATATTACTAATCATATCACGTTGTTCACTGGAATTCATGACTATGGGAGAGGGATTGTGGAATTTGAAAACATGGCTGTGCATTTTGAGGATTTGGTTCGTGTATGGACTGCTGATCGAGGTGGTGGGAGTCGCAGTATCGGGGAAAACTTGACTGTGTTTTTTCCGGTTTTGAGTGATTGCATTTGGAGGGGGTTGAATTCGAGGCACGGGATGCAGGAGTTTGTAGGGATAGTTTTATGTGAAGTTTTTTTGCTGAAGCTGTCTCTGAATTTTGGTTCGGGTCAGAGTAAAGAAGATTTTCTTAAAGACACAAAAATTCATGCTGTTCGCATGATCAAGGCGTTACTTAACTGCTTCTTTGTAGGTGAGGTTTCTTTAACTTCATATTATACTTGTAATCAAAGTATAAAACTAAATTTATTAATCTTGAATGATCACAACACTTGTAAAACTTCTATACTCCCCAAAACCTATACCAATTTGAATCAATTCTGCGTTATGGTAACGTTGCACTATTTTAGATTTATTTTGTCAAGAGAATTACGTGCTTCAAATTGTTCAGTGTCTTGCAAGAGAATAAAGGCTCTGGTTTTAAGCAACAGAACTGAGTTTTATGCTGGTTTTCTTTGAATAAGTCCTCTATATTAAAAAGGTTACGGCGAAATCCAGAAAAATAAAAACAGACCTTTCTGTTGTTATTATTATGTCCTGGAAGTAAATATCTGGTAATGAAGGGTTGCTTATAATGCAAAACTACGCTACACAGCTTGAGAAATCTCGTGGAATCAACTTATATTTTTTTTATATTTCATATGATTAAGGAATAAATTGAAGCATGGATTGTAATTTCATATGGACATTCGGTCTGAATGCTGCACGTAGAACATAGGCCTGACAACGGGAAGACTTGGGATATAGCAGGTCATACCATGCGTAGTTCGGCAGTTGAAAATTCATGGATGGTGAGAGGGCTGTGATTGATAGATTATTTTTTACACTTGTGAGGCAGTAAATTGGTGAAACAACTAAAGATAGCCGTGGTATGGAGCCCTCAAATTTATACAGCTTCAAGGAGTTTGATAATATTACAGGACATAAAGTAACAACCTTATCATAGAAAGTGATATTAGAAGAGGCGATGGAACACAAATAGATCAGTCAACAAAATTTGATCCAAGTTACAGTTTCAATGTTGAATCCAATTTTCTTTTGTCAATGTTCAATCACATTGCTCGATAAGCTTATGGTACCCCTATGGTTTCCTTTTGTGACATTGTCATGATTCATTCGAATTAATATTCTGCAAGTTGTTGCAGAATGAATGAGCACCGTGAATCTTGTCTTTCTAAAGTTGTTCAAATGAGATTAAATAGCCTATTATGTACCAAATCAGTGCTAATATCACTTTTCCCATTTGCATATCTGTCAAATAGTGGAATAGAGGCTCTATGTGAACTAGTCGATTTATCTTAGCATATAAAATTTTCTCCAATTAACCTTTTTCTTCTTTCGAACGCATTTAATTGTGAAATCTAATCATTGTAATGTATAACATACAAGCAATCTATAATTGGATTTCGAATTCCTAGAATAGTAAATTGCCTTCCTTAAAGTTGCTCTCACTTTGCACGCTTTTGCATTTGAAAATTTCTCTCCATCGCACTTTACATCATTGGCGAAAATTGTTTCTCAGTTGTATTCACCTACCAAACTTTCTCCATAGTCTCCCTCATACACACAACACCAATTAATCTTTACAATAGCTTAGTTTTACCCCCTTAAAGCAATATGAGTGCTCCAGTCATGAACTTGATCGATGGTCGGAACCTAAAAGTGGGTCATGATGTTGTGATCAAATGTTTAATAAGTTACTTCATGCGTGAATACCCTAAAAATGGCTCGGATTTCTCGTCTTTATTTCTTCTCTACCAAAAATCGGTACAAGAATTGAAAGATCTGCCTCTGGAGATTTTATGGTTTTATGTTGCGATTTCCTTTCACAGCTCCAACTTCAAGAATTTAAAGCCTCGGAAGAGATTTATTCTTGTTAAGAGTTTATTGCATTTAATAAGAAAATATTCACATCAGTGCGGTGTGGTAAAAAAAATTGCTTTGATTGCCCCCATTCTTTATCTTTTATATTGTTTAGGGCTTAATTTGTCAGAGAGGAATACACTCTTGTTGGAAGAGATTGGGAGTGTTGTAGAAAAACTTGCTTGTTATTTTAGCATTTGTTGCTCGCAATATCTGTATGGAGAAAATGAGGGGTTGAATAACTTTGGGGAACATTTTGTGGACTTATTAAGGGTTTGGACCGTGGATCAGACCAGGGGGTTCTGTGATGTATGTGTTTCGGCTACATTCTTTCCAATTCTAAATACCAGGTTTCTAAAGGATGTTATTGAGCAGCAGGAGTATCTGGTTGGGGCTGTCATGAATGAAACTTTACTTCTAAGGATATGCTTGAGAATTGATCGAGGCCTTAACGAGGAGGTCTCGCGGAGAGATATGCTAAGTTTAGCTATCCAGACAATCAAGGGTTTTCAATATTTTTACTTTATTGGTGAGAATGTCAGACATTTTGTTGTTAAATTAATGTTCTAGGCATAGTTGTCAAAATTGCAAGAAGTGTGCGCTTTAATAAGTGCAAAGCACAGCGAAGCACATTGCCTGCACTTCAGTGCGCTTCAAAGCACACGACTTTCATGAAGCGTGTGCTTTGTGCGTTTCTTTGCTCTTCGCATTGAAGCTCGCTTAGGAGAAAAAACAGACTTTTGTCCCAAAAAAATTCTGATAGAGAGTGAATTGCCTTAAAGTGCAGTTCCTCCTTTGTCACCTTTTCCCCATAAAAAGAGCACATGAAACCCCAACATCGCGTCGCATTGCCTCCCATCACCTCTGCCCCTGTGTCACCTTGGCCCTTTGCCCTTTGCCCTTGCATTTTAATATTTGATATTTGAAAAATGATGATTTCAATATTTGATTTTTTATTTTTCATATTTTTAAAAGAATTTGAATTTATTTTTAATTTTTAGAATATTATATTTATTGCACCCAGGAAACTTGTGCGCTTTAATGCGTCTTGCACATTTGACAATTATGGTTCTAGGTGCCAACTTCAAGTTTCTTAATTTATACAGGCTAAACGATGCACACGTACTCTTGCTATTTAGCTATGATGTTTTGGTTTTATCAAGTCATGCATCATGTATTATGTTATTTCTATTGCACATTGGAACAACTATAATTTAAATGTCAGGAGTATGATTGAATAGAAATATCTTTCTTCACATGATAAAAGTGGAACTCACTTCGAATACCTTGTGCATTTTTTCTTTGTACAATAACGGAAGCTCGTGATTGTGGACTTGATCTTCTTCTAGTAATGCCTCATTACCTTATGAAAGTGTGTATTGAATCAGAGGATGCCTGTGTAAAGAGAAGAGAGTGAAGTTCTCATGATAGTTTATCAGTAACATAAAAATGACTTAGCTTGAAATAAACTATTTACCTGGAAACAACTTCATCATTTCTCCAAGGTTTACTGATTCACATGCAGCCAAATTAAAGGATTTGGTTAGATGACAACTCAGAGTGATAACTTTCTTCTACACCAATAATCTTTCTTCCCTCTTGTTTTGCTTAAATGTTCCTATTCATTCTTGAAATTGTCTCTACCTGTACTAAATGAAATTCTTTATTTGTACTTAGCTTTTGTGTTTTCACACAATATACTTAAAAAATGGTGTGCTCCTTGACAGATATACTCTTCAAAACGCTGTTGGAGCCAAGTTTGCCTGTTAAAACCTTATTGGTATGTCTCTCTGCTACTCTTTGTAAAAACACATAGATCATGTTAATGGACACAATTTATTTCATCTATAAATCGAAATTTTTTCAGAGGATCTTGCATAGTGTAGTTTCTGGAAATCATTTATTATAGTGGAACCTTTTCATGATTATAATTTGGTGGCACGCCTCTCTGCTACTTTTGGTAAGAAGACATAGATCATGTTTACTTGACACAATCGAAAATTTTTCAAAGGATCTTGCATAGTGTAGTTTCTGGAAATAATTTATTAGAGTGGAACTTTTTCATGATTCTAATTTGGTGCCATGCTAGAGAATAATTTATAAAAATCTCAAAGTTTTTCTGCTCCGCAAACTGAACTTGAGGATTGTTGCAGTGCCCTACAGATGAGATTCTTCTACAGAAAGTGCTTTATGATGCTGTGGTATTGATTGACTATTCATTTTATTTTGGAAGATGGAGTCATTCACCTGACAACCAACCCAAAAAAGTGGCTCTGTTATGGCTGTTAGTTGCTGAAAAAGCGATTCGATTTGCTTTGTACGGGATAAGTTCTTAAAGTCTACATATATAATATCTCAAAACTCAAAAAGTAATGCCTTTGATTTGTGGATTAGGTCTGCAAATGATTTCGCCACTGTAATATCATATATTAATGCTTTTGGCGAATCTCAAATAGTCACCGAAATAATTAAGTGGGCAAAACTTCAAGCTGGAATTGAGGACCCAATCGATAGGCTTCACATCCAGCATCCTCAAGTTCTCATTGGTTAGTTGCTGGTATACCTGGACTGTGTTTTATACCATCGTATCCCAGTTTTATAAATGGTATTTTTTTATAGAAAGCTGCAGAATCACGGTACTATTAAGCTGCTCAGATAATTACTACACCAACTCCTATCGACACTACTACACTAACATGCTATATTCCTATCGACACTACTACACTAACATGCTATATTTCATTTCAACCCCATTTCTTTTCTCGCTTTTGTGCAAGTGGTATAACTGTGACTGATCTTGATTGCAGCATGGCTATTGATTCTTGAAGGAAATGGTATCAGAATATTTGATGAAGAGACGTTGGTTCTTGCCAACAAATCAATGTTCGCGCCAAGAATCAACTTTGCACCTAATTTTGTCAACCTCTCATCCCATGTTGTTGACGTCAACGAGGGTCAAGAAATTGGTGATGCTGTTGTGAACAATGGTCTAGAAATCGATGCTGTATTCACTTCTGAAGATGTTGATGTCAATGAAGGTCGAGGAATTGGTGATGCCTGGGGCACTGCTCATAACTTTGCAAATGTGGAGGCTGAAAGCAGTAAAAAACGCAAAGAAGCATTTTTTAGTGATGTAAATGATCCACAACCCAAGCATGTCAAGCATGGCGACAGTCCAAGAAGTTTTCCTGCAGGTGATGACTTTACTTGTGGTACTTCTGATGATGACATTGCTGAGGCATGAAATCAGTTACAACTACTAGAATTATGGTGCCTTTTAATCATGTGTGGTTCATAAAACATTTTAAATTCTGATGTGCATCATATCCCGTGTCACATCTGTGTATAGTATATCGTGTTTTGGTGTGCACGGACCTTGCACAAATACCGCACGAAATGCTAAATTTTGTGTTCTTGGACAAAGCGCACACGAACAATGGCGCAGAGGTTGCACAGATGCCATGACACATAGAGTTCTTTTTGTTCCATGGGCAGATTACACATGTAACCGTGCACAGACCCTGCACGAACCTTGCACGGACCCCTTAACCTTTTGAGTCAAAGTTGGTTGAAGTAAAAAACAATAGGTCGAGACTCGGCACAAATCCCACTCCTTTGTGATATATTTCTTTAAAGTCAAATCTCAACGTTTTCGTGGCATTTCACAACTTTTCACCATCACGTTAAACATATAGAGAGAGAGATCCAGGCTATTCAACTTCATTTTAAGCTCTGATTGTTCGGTATCTCGATGATCCCTACATAATTTTGTGCTCCTCTCTTCGTGCTCTGTCTTGGCGCAAGTTTTGTTTGAAAACATTAAATTTCACTTTGACTCATTTTTTTATTTTTTCATCCGAAAATGGTAGAACATGGTTCTTAGTTTATACAAATATTTTACAATACTTTTACGAAGATACGAGTTGCATATTGTTATGTCTAAGTATCATTGTTGTGTGTTTCGAGTTTTAGCCTTTATCTTTGGATTTTTTGATGTTTCAATATTTGTAAATCATGTTTAGGGGCTGATAACATGGTTTATAATATTTTAAATTTTTGTAGTTCATCGAGGATTTTGTTGAAAATTTTGAACCATAAATCACACCTACACCAAGTATTTGGCTTGTGTTGAGACTCGAGTCACATATTTTGAGCGAGTAGTAAAGCCTGTCTTAGTTTAATGTATGTTGTTCGAACCTAGCTCAATGTCGTATATTTCGAGTTTATGCTTGGGTTTGACAAGTTTAAGCCATTTTAATGCGAGTTCGAAAGCCCAACATGTGATGAATTTTTTAAGTTTTGCAATTTGATATTGTAGAGTGATCACCTCCTCACTATGAATACCAGCTTCTGTTGTAGCCACTGGACTATTTCGATAAGGTATGTTACAACCGATTAAAATACACTATGTATCTATAGTGTTGCAATGTGATTAAGTTACTTACATGACTTATGTGACATTTACGTGGCTGTGTTTTGATGTATTCATAAAAACATCAATGCGTGAAAATAAAATCTATTTTGTCAATACAATACTTTTCGTTTATGTAACATTGAAGTATGTTGTTAGCGTTCACGTTGAACATTGATCCTTTGTTAATCATTTCATTGGTATCATCTATTTTGTAATACAATACTAGTCTTATAGTTGTTGGCTTGTTGCATTCCAATAAAGCTCAGTGAGCCATTCACTATTTTTTTCTGGATGTTCTTCTTGGGCTTTGCTCATCTCCTCGAGATCGGTTATTCCTATTCCTTTGTATGTGGTTGATAACAGGTCAGGATGTTGGGGAGAGTTCTTGTCGAAGATTATGGGAAGGAGTACTCTAGGTTGAGGGCTATGTAATTTAGAGATGTCGAAGAAGTCTTGTAACATATTTGGAGTATGTTGAGAATTGATGCTGAGAATTATTCTAGTTTTTATGATGTTGGGATTTTGTATATCCCCAATTGATCATGTGATGTAAACTTGTCATGTGGATGCTAATTTTCTAAACTTATAAAATGCATATTGGTTGCTAAATAAATGGTAAAATAAGGAAGAACAGTATTTATAGAGTTTTAAAAGTTGATGCAACATTTCAACTCCTTTTTGAATTCCCAGTATTCAATTGTCTCCCCTAGTGTCCCACCTTCAATTCATCGCTCTTCTTTTTTCTTTTCTTTGAATAATTCACCACTCTTTTGAAAACCAAGTGAAATCTTTTCTTACTTATTTTCCTTTCACGTTGTGCTACATATTTAAATTTAGTAACTAAATATCTTGCATTGCATATTACTTTTTTTAAACATTATATTACATACCACTCATATATGATATTGTATCGTATCAAGATAAAAAGACACTTAGTTTATGAAAATGAAAACTAATATTTATACCACAATTAGAGATATTTTATTGAAAAAAATTGTACGAAAAAGCAAAACTTCAGGCAAATCAACATATTCATTCCATAGTAATGTGTGCGAATGAATATCTTATGATCCGAAATTAAAAACGTCATCGTATAAAATAAGTAAGTTGAGTTAAAGTTGACAATTTATCAATTCATCAAAACGATGGACCTATCCACATCAAATAGCATATAGACTATTGGAGCCAAAACATCACATCTCACACCAAGAATATAAGAAAAGTAAAGGAGTTTTCTTTTAAATATATAATATAATAACAGCTAAATCAGATCATTTTCTAATAGTATTTAATTTCTGCACGTTAACATTCTTATAAAATTAGACAACTTAGCACTGCCTTATTCAGAATCCCATACTACTCGATGTATTTCCAGATATCTTCATCTAGTCTCCTTCCAATTTATTATTATAATTATTTAAAATAAATCTCACACCTTCATATTGTTTTTTTTTTTCTTTTTAAAATAGAAAATCAAAATATTCATTGTCAAATTATATACCCACTCACACACAACAAGTGAACTATTATAATTTTATGATCATAGAACTTAAATATACTAACCACAAATGACGTCACAAATACATCATGCACAAATAATTTGCGACAAAAATTATATTCACTTTTTTTGTTTTAATTATTTAATGATCAACCAATAAATTCAGAGTCTATTTTCTATGAGGAAGTGTGAATTCCTAATAAAATTTAGAATTTAGCAAGTCTATTACATTCTTAAGCAACCAATTACCTTTTTTCCCACTGAAAATAAACAACAGACACACATGGTTGTGCATTAATATAAAAACATATCCATTCCCAAAAAGACATACCAAAAAGAGGAAATGTCTAGAATCCGAGATTCTCAATGAATCATCTAGTAAAACATTAAATGCCCACAACAAAACCAAGAGTAGAACTTCATCCACATTTGGCTCCAAGAAAGACTAAAAAACAAGAAGATATAGGAGAAAAAAACAGAAAAAGCTTAATCATGACCAAGCATTGCATAATCCTAACAACAGCTAAAGAAAATTAAATTCCAGCTTGTGCATGAACAAAGTGTCTGCAAAGAAATGAATGACAACACAGGAAATGAATTAAATGCATTGATGGTGGTAGTTGGATGTTATCATTATTGAGCGAAATGATTCGGTAGCTTTGTGTATCAAATTTGACAACGAAATCATTCAGATGAGAATAAGTGTTTCTGCACAGCTCTATAAATAGAGCTCTGAGTTCCTTCTCTTCATTCTGAAATAATCACATTCGAGTTTTTCTTTCATTTCATACCCACTTTTTTAATATTATATAGTAGAATTCTTTTCATCTTATCCGTGGTTTTTACCATAATAATTTTTAAGAATTTTATATGTAAATTTCGGTGTGCAGGTTTATATTTTATTTTTATATTATTATCTCAAATTGTACTGGATAAACACAAAATCCAAACGAGGAAATTACTGAAATAGCATCACCACCATACTTGTATCACCATTAGTATTATATATTATCACTATTATTATATGGTTACTGTACTTAACTTCAGCTCAAAATCTGACCAACAAACCCGAAATTCTTGAGAAAATGGATCCACGATACTCCAAGAATCGCCAAGAATCTTCATTCATTTCCATTTTCCATGCAACGACGACATTGCCACAACTCCTAGCTTCTGAAGATTAAGTTTCACGACAGTATCAGTAAACATCTTCGCATCCTCCGAGCAAATTCTGAGCAGATTTTGGGTTCAAGATAGATAGAAAATGGTCAGCTACCCAAATGAAACGAGGGTTTTGGAGCTTTTGTATAAGCAACTTTGGAATGTAAATTTTTATTTACTTTTTCAAAGTTGGAAATTTTATAAATCATTCCAGGAGACATTGAAAATTAGAGAAAATTTTGCAGCTATGTGTTCACATGCAAGATAAATCTCTCTGGAAAAAACACTTAATCTCGAAGTGACGTGTTATCATGATCCGTATAAATCAGCATTTGAAATTCCAAATTAAAAAAAAAAAAATTACAAAGAGGAAAACATTAAATGTTGAATTATTGGGCCATAAAAAATATTTACTCAATTGCACTTATTTTGTTATCGATAAAATTTTATTTTATTGGGCTTGAACCGAATCGATCGATTGTGCCAAATTTAATTTTAGCGTAGCTTTCAAAAATAATTAGACTAGGTTTGGGGTGAATCAATGTTCTAGTCATGACCTACATTATTCATATATTTCTAATTAATTTTATCAAATATTTTCTTAATCTTGTCATTAGTAAAGATAAGCCACTCGTGTGATTAAAATTGCAACTTAAGGGGCGACCGAGTTGGTAAATGGTGAGTAGGTAAGTGTTCGTCTAATGTTAGTGTGTTTGATTCTCTCTATCAACACTTTCTCGGACGAGCATGTTGCACAGAGTTTACTGAACGTAGTTTACCCGACTAGTGTGGTTTGCATACTACTGCGTAAACCTAATGATTGCGGTTGCAGGTTTTATCGTCAAATATAATTGTGTAAGTTTTAAGCATTGTGCGTTTTCTTGTTTTAAATGAATTGTAATTGTATTTTTGTCCTGTAAATTTTTTTTTTAAATACAAAGAAAGCTATTATTAAATCATATCTGAAATAATTACATTGAAAATAAAAGAAGGAAAGGTGTGACTCGTGCTATCGGACCAAAAATTGTCTCCACTTTATATTAAAAAAAAAAAATTTACACTGAAAAATTAACCGCTAAATCAAAATCGAAAATAAAAGTATAGAGGCCAATACGTTTTAAAAAATTTCGCTTTTGGATTTATAAGTAGCCAAAATTTGGTTTTAATTCAATCTCGTTGACGTCTAATGTGATATCATAAATTGATAAAAAGACATTATAGTTAGCCTACCGTCACATATCGATGATGTGATATCGAACATTATATCAAATTTCATATCAACATTTTAAATAAAATACATTAAAAATGAAAATATGAACCAAACTTTAATTATTTACATGATATAAAGGAAAAGATGTCGAACTTGCATGAAAACACCCAATTCAAGTCTATTTATTTGATGGCTTTATTTACAACAATTAACCAACCTTTTTCTAATAATAGACTTTGTACAAAATCGTTGCATCTACCCTCTTTACTTAATTATCAAGAAATGTTTTTTTTTTTTAATTGCTAATATTTTAAAATAAAACTATTAAAAAAACACGTGCCGCCTCATGCTGCCACCAAATAGGCAGACAGACCGACAAAGAAAATAACACAAATTTTTTATTTCTATCCAAATGAACAAAATTCATGAACTCATGAACATAAGGAAGAATTATCAATTTATCAGATACTGAATATGGAAAGAAACCATACAATTTATAATTCAAATCGAAATTTATTTAAAGTAAAAAACACCAACAAATTTTTTTATAATAATAATATTATGAAACCGTTTTTCATATGAGTGTGGCAGTGATAATAAAACGAAAAAGAAAAGCAAGAAAAGTATGAATTTTAGAGAAACAATCTCGCAATCCTCAGTTCAACTTCTGTTGATATAATTCAAGGCCTGGAGAATGGCTGAAAAAGGAGGAGGAGCAAAGGGTGCTACAGAGCTCAAGAAAGAGTTGCAAAGATTGGTGGAAGCCATTGTAGAAGAAGATGAGAGTGATGATTATTACGGTTTGGAGGTTACTGATCATGCGATAAGAACTTTGTTTCTGCTTAGAAACTCAAAGTCAAATCCGCCCCAAGAATCTGAGAAATTGAAAGATCTTTATGGCTTGAGCGAGGATTCTGAAGGGGTACCTGTTGAATTCAGGTGCCCGATTTCTGGGCTTCTCTTCAAAGAACCTGTTGTTTTAGCCTCTGGTCAGGTTGGATCGGCTTGAATTTTTGTTTGTTCGTTGTGCGATGAGAAAAAAAGGAAACCGTTTGTGAATCTTGAATATGGAGTACCTCTGATCTTCTTTCGTTATAGCTTTGCAAGCACATTTTATTATGAGCACTGTTTTTATGATAATTAGTTGCTAGTTTGTTAAATTTTAATTACGTCTTGAATTTATTAGTATGATCTCAACGTTGAGTAATGTGATCTAGTAATGGGTTTTAGTTGATGGTTAGTTCTATATTTATAATTTAATGGGGAAATAAAGGTATGTGACTCAAGTTTTTTGGAGATATTATGAATGGAAGACGAATGAAGAATACTGAGGCCAAAACTAAATTTTACTTCAACTTTCTTGGATTAATGAATGGGATTAAAAAGCTCTTCTTGATGTATCCAAAGCTTTTCTTGATATATCCAAAGTTTTGAATTTAAATTTAGAAAGTGAAATATGTCTGCCTTTGCCCATTATTGAAGCCTATAATACCATATTGTTCTATTCGTTTTGGATGATACGTGATGAGATTTTTGGGTTGGAATCTTGCAGACATACGATCAGCCATTTATCCAGAAATGGCTGAAAGATGGCCATCAGACGTGCCCTCGGACAAATCAATTACTGCCCCATACTGTTCTTATACCGAATCTCTCAATCAAGAATATGGTGGTGAAATGGTGCAAGTTGCATAACTGTGAGGTGCCATGCAGGATAATTGATAACGATCAGGAAAATCCAGCACACAAAAACTCGGATCATCTGGTTGAACTACTCGAAAAGTTATCATCCTCTTCTCTTTCTGATGCCAAAAGTGCAGGAAAAGAACTCCGAATGCTAACAAATAGATTTCCATCTTTCAAAGCTCTTTTTGCAGATGTTTCACACGCCATTCCTCAGTTATTCAATCCAATTTTACTCGAGGGGATATACTCTGATGATGATTTTCGAGAAGATTTTGTTGCAACGATTTTGAATATATCCATTCATGACATCGATGTCATGAATATGGTATCTGAAATTCCATCAGCGGTCTCTCTTGTAATCGAGTCTTTAAAAGTCAACAGGGCTGAAATTAAAAGCCATGCTGCTGCGGTACTTTCTTTATTATCAGCCCTTGACTCAAAGAAACACGAATTAGGAAAATTGGGCATTGTTAAGCTCTTAATTGATCTTCTTGAAGAAGGGCATCCGCTGGTTTCAAAGGATGCGGCCTTAGCTCTGAAAAATCTTTGCACTGTGGTTGAGAATCGGGAGAAAGCTATTTCTGACGGAGCGATTGCTGTTCTGATGTGCAAGATTAGAGGTTCTATACTTACAGATGAAATGTTGAAGATTCTTGCTAAACTTTCTAGTCATCACAAGGCCATTGAACAGATAGAAGAGCACGGTGGGATAGTCCACTTTTTCAATATACTTATGGACAACACTGATGAACATAACAAGGAAACTTGTGTCGCAATTCTTTACACAATGTGTTATAATGATAGAAGAAAGTTAAGGGAGATTAGGGGGGTCGAGAATGCATGTGAAATTCTGAATCAGGTTGCACAAACAGGAACTTCAAGGGCAAAGAGAAAAGCAAGTGGGATTCTTGAAAGGATGCATAAGTTTGCATTTGTGTCTCACACTACCTAGATTAGATGTAAATCTTCAACTTCTTATAAATTGGATTAAGCGAGGATGAATAGGTTCGATTTTGTGCCTCATAACAACCAGATTAGATGTAAACCTTCAACTTCTTTTAAAGAAACTTTTACTCGATCATCCACTATATCTTAAAGCTTTCCGTGTTGATTTCTTTCTGAGTACTGTTGTTGCAACTACATTGAGAGTTATTATCAGCATATATATTCAATCATCACCACTGGTGTAGCCTTAAATTGGTCCTTCAAGGGTAGTTGCAAAGGACATATGAGACGGGTACTTTGGATACTAGTTTTAGGATGGTTTTCTTAAACAAGGAAAATGCACTAAATGTTAGGCAGAATTGCCTGTTGTTCCGCCACATTTGGATCTTGTGTTGGGTGTAGAAGGGCCTTGCCTGTGGGGTCTCTCTCAAGAGGTAAACTGCCTCATTCATTTCGGGACGAAACAGCAAGACCGTTAGAACCTTGCACAAAACTGTCACCACCAGGTTCAGTCACTGCTGCACTACCCTTTATCACTTTCTTCCCCTTGACCAATACCCCTATATTGTATACTGTTGTGGGCGTCTCCACATTTATGGTTCCTCCCGAATTTGACACCTCTTAGTTCTTAGATCCCTGTTCTGACTCTGTCTACTCCATTAATATTTCATCATGCTCGCACCAAGCCAACTAGATGAGAGCCTGCAAAACTAAACTCTAACATCTAGTCCCACATTATGTTTATTTACGTTTTACGAAAATTATTAATTGTCTCATGATACATGGAATCGGATAGCCATAAAATGAAAAATGATCCTACCAAAAAAAAAAAAAGAAAGGACCCAATATGCCAAAAATGGGAAATGCTATGATTATATATTGCCAGGAATTTACACAGAAAATGTTATTGAAACAAAAAGATCAAACGTGGATTTCCAGCGTTTTTGTGCTCTCATTAAACTTTGTTTGTACGACAAAAACAACTATAACTCACCTTAATTTTCTTATTGGTAAAGCTCTCCCAAAGAGTTTCTCAACCTCAACAGCTTCCATTTTAAGCTCACGCAAAACCTCCATCTCTTCTTTGCTCAGCTCCCTCAAAAAATAGTCTTTATCTTTCAAAAGCTCTTTAAATCCATCTACCAGTCTCTGGAACAAGCTTATTTCAGTTTTAGCCACTTTCTCCACCTCAGATTCAATCTCTTCAACTTCTTTAACGATTATCTCCTCACCTTCCTCCACTGTCTTCTCTATTCTTTCGACGAGGGGAGGTTCCGGCCCACAAGTGTTATCCGTCTTGATGAACTTGCTGAAATCACGGCCGACACTTTGAGCCGCCTTTTCCACTTGAGGTACAATGCTTTCAGGCAGAACAGGACTTCGTGTGTATAGCACAGCGCCTCCGTATCCATCCCAGGCATCATTTCTTCCTCGATAGTACACAAATATGTAGTCATCTGGTTCATTAAGCACCTTGGATGAGAGAATATACCTGCTCAGGTTCATTTCGGACGCTAATCATTCAGTTACAATCCATGCAACATTTGCAAGCAAAGTATTCAAGAATAAAAACTTATGGTGCCGTTTGGTCAGTCTTTTTTATTTGTTTCAAGTATATTTTTTCTTCAATATCAAACACACTTTTCAACGTAGTCATTTGGATTTCAAATTCTCCCACAATCCAAATATCTAAATCAAAACATAATCTTATCAATTGTTGGGAAAAAATAGA
This sequence comes from Primulina huaijiensis, assembly GCF_012295235.1. Taxonomy (NCBI): domain Eukaryota; kingdom Viridiplantae; phylum Streptophyta; class Magnoliopsida; order Lamiales; family Gesneriaceae; genus Primulina; species Primulina huaijiensis. Next base: position 4,570,464 of record NC_133317.1, on the reverse strand, counting down.
GAGACAAAGTGATTATGTTATTATAAGTTGAATAAGTGATTTGAAACGTAAAATCTATAGCTAGTAAAACTTTTTTAGAAAAAAAAACCTAACTTTCAAAGTTTGTCTGGCAATCAATCTCCACTCAAAATCCAACCAAACACAGCTAATACAATCACAGCCAGATGAAATATAATGGAATCATGTTGAAAAAAGTAGATTTACCAATCATCTTGGTAGTGAAGAAACTCGTTGTCGTGATTGTACAATATCCCAGGATATTTCGGGTCTTGCACAAATTTCTGGACTGTTGATCGAGTGAAGAAACCAGTATCTGGAGTCTTTATCCGCCACGACAAGTTCCCCACAAGTTTGTTGGACTCGGTATGGAACTCGTGCAATTGGCAATCAAAGGTGTCGAATGTAGGATTTAAACCACTAGTTATATACCACTTTCCATTGAAGTCGTCGATTTTGAAGTTTTGCACAAGAACGGCAGGGTCAGGAGCCGGAAATTCACCCACGTCAGATTTACGAGGCACGCATTTCTTTCGTGAGACCGCACAATCATTGAACTCATCTACAACACTATTTTCAAACAAATCTCCACACTTGATCTGTGTAAACATGATTTACTTCTGATCAGAAAAGGACCTGGCAGATACACAACCACACTGAAGGTCGAGGAAGACGACAGTGTTACCTGGCATTCAGTTTCATCGGGTCTATTATTGCATGTTTGAAGACAAGCAACGTTAGCGGCACATGATGGGTTTGCTATGCATTTGGCAAGCTCTAACCTGTGCAAACATCATGCAATTGGATAACGTAAGATGAAGTAATCATTCACGGCCTCAAGGGTCTATACTATCTCGTTCGACCAGCACAATTTTTATGATACATAAGAGAGAAGCTCAGGAAGATCGTAAACTAAGGAAATAGAGGGGGCTTAAAATGAAAGTTTTAATTCAAATATCAAGAATATTTGGTGACAAGGAATGAATTCTAGTCAAGTTTTAGGTACTTGAGAAAATTGGGTTGGATTATTAAAGATGGGATTAGTATCATGGGCCTAGATAAATTGGGCCTCTGCATTTATCAAGAGAATTCTAGAAACAATAACTTAGAGAAGAGGGAATGGATTAGGAGGGGGAGAAGATAAATTAGGCGGTAGGGACGGGAAAGGGATTCATTCATGTTTATTGTGTTTTGGTCTTGCTAGCTTGTGCTAGGGACAAGGACGGTGAGTTTATTCTTCTTGTAAAAGGATATATCTTTGGCTGATATATTTCTCAGATTATATTTCATATTACTAAATATGTCTTCCTTTTTCATTAGTCAATATTTGCAGAATTAATTGTGTTTGGAGATCCAGAACAGCTCAGTCCAGTCCTTTGAATATAACAATCCAATCCGGAAACCAAAAGCTAGAAGCCAAAAGCTTCGAAAAATCACATTAAGTTTCAACCATGTAAACACTATGTCCAGATGTTAAAAAATTAGTCCACCACAAAATAGAGAAATGCAATGAACTTCAACTTTTAGTGATCTGATTACTCATGTAAAGGGATTTCAGGGCGTTGATACCTTAAAGCCACTTCCTAATTACTAAAATTACTCATTCCACAAGCATCATAGCATGTATTCGTCGATTTACCTGCATTCCTTCAATAAGCAAGCACAAGTTTTGAGAGCATCCACAGCATCAGCTGCAGGGATGATCAACAATGTCAATGAAAGTAAGACTGCTGCACACCCAATATAGCTCCATCCCTTCCATGCAACGAGGGTCACCTCCCTTACATAGTTTACTTTCTTTATGCCCTGCAAACATCTCAATTATGATGAGTTCCAAAGGTAAAAGTCGATGTTGTAAAAGCAGTAAAAAGGGCTAAAAGTACAAGTCACCTCAGCTATTATTGCATTACTCGTACAGGTTGAAGAAATCCCATCCATTCCTCGAGAGAACAGATTCGAGCATTTCGACCCCAACCCTTCACAAAGTTGATGAGCTTTCGACAATTCCAAGTGTCGGGAGTTCCATTTATTGGAACACATTCTTTTAGCCAGCGGCAATTTAGCACGGAAGAGAATGGTTCGGCCATTCGAAAGCTCTCCCGAGTACAGCGGAAAAGCCATGTTTCACTGTGATGACTGACAAATGCAAACTTATTTATATTAAACTCTTTAAGCACTCGAGAAAGGTAAAAAGCCTCCAAAGAAAACTTATACTTAAGGCCATAACACTCCAAAAACGTCCACTTTTACAATTTTCTGAAACAGACTTCTTCAGTCCAAGAACCAATTTCTGGCCCCAAGAATTGCACTACATAGTCTTTTACAGCAATATACATGATTACACAAGCTTCACATTCGCATAAACAAACCCGTCACACATTCAATAATTCTTATGCAGCTAGGAAAAACTTAACGCAAAAAATGGCAACAGAATGATAATGCGACTGCTTTAATTGCGCAAGTGTGAGATGCCCATCGACGAAAGAACATACCTTTGAATGGAATAGCTGTTTTGAACATTATCAGTGACACGCAGCAAATGAAGAAATACGAAAGTATCGAAGTATGAATTGAGAAATGGGGAATAGATGGTGACACGTCACCCGAAAAGCGTTTGAAATCGGATAAGGAGTCGTGTGATCCTTAACCTCGTTACGTTGGTAGGGGTTCGGTTTGTGAGTCTCAGACAATTACAAATGCGTTGGAAAAACCTCAAATCTAACATGTTTTTGGGTTATATCATTTAAATAAATTTCATCTTTCTATTCACATTATTTCTTTTAACTTGATAGTTTTAATAAAATTTATTTTTAATAATTATTGAAAATGACACCGTCTCACATATCAATTTTGTAAGAATCTAACACGACCCATGAAAAATATTACTTTTCATTGCATGTATAAATAAGACCGACATGTCTCACAGATGTATATATTCTTAAGACCGTTTCATATGAAATCTACTTATTGTTTGAAAAGCATGTGATTAGATATATATATCTTGGTTTCCTAATTCATTATCATTTATCCATAATGACATATGACACCGTCCATTTTTAATTTGATCTCTATTTGTATGAACCTCTTAAATAGAGACTAAGAAGTCAGGATCAACCATATCTACAGGAAACAAAACAGAGCAGCTGATTACTTGGCTTCGGAAGCACTAAAATACCAACGAGGATACATAACTATCTGGACTCCTCCAGCAGGCATAGAAGAAATCATTGAAGAAAAGAAGATGGGAATAGGCTATTTGAGAAGAATTATAGTATGTTAATCGTTCTATAGCGGGTGACCCCCTCTCTTGTAACCCAAAAAAAAATATATTTTCCTTGCATAATTTGTGTTTTGAATTTTACAACGCATTAAATAATTTTGTGCTTTTGCATGGGTGCTTATCTGACAGGACAGATCACGCCTAAGGGGTAACCCGAAGGCAAAATTAAATGTCATTATTATACATGCAATCTCATTTTCTTTTTAACCTAATTAAGCTAATATTATTCACTATAAAAATGACAACGAATCTATTTGGAAAACTCGTTTCTTTGCCAAGTCTTTTACAAAAATATACTCACTATTCTAATCATCTATTCATGCGCTCTTAATTCTTTTTCGCTTTTTGTTTTTATTTGTTTTATTGTTACGATCGCAATCTCGAAGAATTTTATAGGTTTGAGAAGTGAGGAGGAGTACAAGTTGAGGTATTGACATTTAATTTGCATTTGTTTTCATTTATTTGAATGTACTTGGCAATAAACGCGAATGCTATAGATTACATGTATAATTTTGGTTGATACGAATTTTATATGCTGAAAAAAAATTGATAGTTGTATAATTTCTCGTTTAAAAAGTTATAGATTCGTTCGTTAACGAAATTAAATCATATGTTCCTTTGATCCGAGAGTTCATTCATTAACAAAATTAATATGTTTATGAGTAAGTCTCTTGTGAGACGGTCCCACGAATCTTTATCTGTGAGACGGGTCAACCCTACCGATATTCACAATAAAAAGTAATAATTTTTTCATGGATGACCCAAATAAGAGATATGTCTCACAAAATACGACCTGTCTCACACAAGTTTTTGCCTATGTTTATTTGGTTTTTATAATAATTTTCCCAATTTATTTATGTGGGTTTTGGATATAAGAATTTAATTTTTCTTGATTAATTTTTGGTTGATTGTCTATATTAATTAGATAATAAATAATTAGTGACATGCACCACCCATTATTTTGAAGTGGTATAAATCTGATCCCATATATACATAAATACTGAATCCCATGAAAAAAACAGAAAATATTAATAATAAATTAGTAGTATCCGACTTTATTAAAAAAAAAAAAAAGGATGTAAAAATCTTTTGAAATTTCATGTATTTCTAAATATGTGGAGTCGCTTTATTTTCACATCTTTCCTTTAATTGGAAATAGATCAATGGAGGGTGCAGCAAAGTCGCAAGAAAAATCAACTTCTTCTCATACAGAGGTATTAGTCTCGTGCATTGTCTTCTGCTTTCTGTTATCTTTTGTCATTTTAGTCAATTTGTTGATATGATGTTAAGGGTCTCAATTAGGGTGGGTTGAGTGGGTTGAATCGGGCTAAACATTAGTATTGTTCAAAAATTTACTCAACTCGAACCCGAACCTACCCGAAAACTCTCAACCCGAACCCGAACCTACCCGAAAATTCTCAACCCGAACCCGAACCCGAACCCGAACTCGAACCTAAATCAACCCGATCAACCTGATTTTGAATTTTTTTTAAAGATAAAATTCAAAAAAAAAAATAATAGTATTTTAATTTAAACACATAATAACAAAATATCCTTCACATATGTGATTTAAATTTGAAAGTATAGTTGTAGAAAAATAAAATATATTTAATAAATCAAATAAACAATTGTTTTAAAAATAAAAAAATGTTCACGATAAATATTAAATTATGAAAATTTATGATATAAATATACAATAAATATTTTTTCAGACATACAATATATAAAAATGTAGGCAATATTTATTAATTATATTTTTTTAAAAAAAAAGTTAAAATTTTCGGGTCAACCCTAACCCAACCCGATCATTTTTTTTCGGATCAGCTATCGGCTCCAACCCGAACCTGAAAACCCCAAACTCAAACCTGATTTTTTTTGGGTTGAACCGTGTCAGATTGGTGGGTCGTGTCTGATTTTGATACCCCTATATGATGCTGATGTGTTGTGCCACCTATGCATCTACGTCGCTTCGACATGACGATGTATGAAATGTCATATCAACACTCTACTAAAAAATAACCAAAATTATCAAAAATTGAAATATACATGACAAAAAATGAAATTGAACAACACATATATGATCAAAATGGTAAAGAAACATAGGTGACCAAAAATTGTTGTTTTCCATGTGTATACAGTTTTCTTCCATATATATTTAATATATATGTGAATGTGATTGATTATAAACGAGTAGGGAGAGTCATTATCATATGTGGGAAGAACTACTGAAGATCTGTATTCAGTCTACTTGCAAGGAATTTCACAGCGTTCACAACCACAACAACAACAGCAGCAACAGCAAGAGCAACGCTTGTAAGTGTATATTTTTCGTCAATATTAGAGTAATATTTTTGTATTTTTAGTGTGGTATAAAATTGTTCGTAACCCAAGAATGTGAATCATGCATGTCCCACTAGATATATTCTTAATTACAGTAGTTTCACGCCTAGCTAATTTAATTACAGGGATCATGCAGCAATTTATCCAGCGTCGTACTCCAACGCTATGTTGCTGCATGCAGCCACAAATAATGCTGCAAACTACCAGAATTTTGCTAGAGGATATCTTTTACCTGAACCATTCTACTCTTTCGGGTTTCAGCAGCACCCGTCTCTGAGGCACCGGGTACGTACGTATGTGCCCGAATTAATCGAGAGTATACTCGTTATTATAATCGATCGATGAATTTGAATTGAAAGAATTTCAAATCTACTAGTTAAATCCATTGCATCTGCATGTTCGGATGTTTTTAATTTTCTAAATATTTGATCCTTCTATATCGCAGGCACTAATTGGAAACCTGCGAGGCGATCCACTGCCAGCCTTGCCACCAAGGTGTATAATGTTTACTAGCTCCTATATTCTTGAAAATTCAGTAAATTTATATATACACACACACACAAATTAAACGAGTACTTAGACCATCTCCAACGCTGCACCATTTTGGTGTTTTGCACCAATAGCGCACCCCCACTCCTCTGCGCCAAATTTGGCGCAGAGGACAGAGGAGTGTTTATTTTTCTTTTTTTTTTTTTATTTTTTTTATTTGTATTTATTATAAATATTCGTATTAAAAATTATAAATATTATTTAAATAATAGTATAATATTTATTTTATTATTTTAATAATTAAATATTTAATTATATAAATTTAAAAATAATAATTGTTGATTTTTAAAATATTTATTTATGTTAATTATTATTAATTAAGNGTTGCACCAAAATAGATTTTGTGGTTGGAGATTGCCTTATTATATCTATATTAATTGTAGAGTGATGCGATTTGAAGGCGTTCCAAATGCAAACGATGTTTCGGATGGTGGTGGCTCTACTACCTACATCGTCGGAGAGAGCTCGGCTCAAGGTGTTGCACGACACAAGGTATATACCGGAACACAGGACATGAGTTGCAGTACTCATGAGCCTAGTCGAGTTGTCGAGTATCACATTATTCAAGTGATCCGGTGAATAATTTACTTTGCGTGTGTTATATATCAATAAAAATAACATCGATCTAAGTAAAAAATATTGAACGATAAAAAAGTGTTGCATGCGTTATTAGATATGCCCTCAATTTATAATTCGTTTATTTATAATTCGTTTGAGTCTCAAATTTGCTATAAATGTCATAATTAGTCTAAAAATATTGATTGTGCTTATAGAAATTTCTCATTTTCTCATAACTGAACAGTGAATTGTTAGAGTTTGGTTTTTGGAATATAATATAATATAATATATATATATGTGTGTGTGTGTGTGCGTGCGTGCGCGTGTGATTTAGCTTTTTCTAAAACAATTTTTTTGTAGAGGACAATGATATCCCAAGGCAATATTAACTTTCAAGGAGAAAACTTCACGGTATTCGATACTCCTGGTGAAAGGTGAATACAAAAATATAGCTCTACAACACACACACACACACATAATCTCGTTTTTTAAAATATATATATATAATCTCGTTTTTTAAATAAATAATATGCTGATTTTCATAATAATTAATTATTGGATTGGAAATGGACTTTTTCAGGTACACAGTTTATGATAATAAGTATGAAGAAATTGGTCTTCCTATGGATCCACATATCCGAGCTTTTCTTGCGAGCAATGCAAATGGTAAGTTGCTTTAGCCACAAAAATTCTTTGAATATAGTTAATATATATAAATTTTAGTTCATAACTAGGGGTATACACCGGTCGATTATCGGTTTTTGTTTTCATCATCGTATATACACATGATGTATGCATACATATTTCCGATAAGCATATTGTATCTAATCTAACTTATATTATACTTGAGTTAATGCTACATATATATACTCAAGTACGTACATAGACAATTTGCATGTGTCATTACATGATAAGTAACAATATATATAAAATCGATTTATGAGAAATATGTCGAATAAATGAAATATAGTAAATAATTTAAAATTGATAATTAATTTAATGTTTGCCGATGTTTTCAGGTAATCATGTGGGGGGATCAACATCAAATTCATAGTTCCTTAAACGGATGGCATTGAAGCTTTAATAATTTACCTTTATTTACACAAACTACTCGTCGGGAAAAAATATTTTTTTATACATTTAAATGTTGAATACTCTTTTGTTGTGACATTTGAACTTTCCCTTCAATATTTGTCGGAAAAATTATTGATGGACGGGCTTCTGATATTGTTTTATAGGTCAATTTTTTGTGACGGATCTCTCATCCGACCCATGAAAAAATATTATTTTTCATCTTTAAAGTATTAATTTTCACTATAGTATGATCAGACCGATATATCCGTCTCACATGTGTGAGCTCGTTTCACATTAGACCTATCCTTTAAATAATATGTATCATAATCATTCAGTTCGATATACATTATATAGTTTTAATCTATATATACTTAAAAATTCTTAAATTTTTAACAATATTCAAGTTTTACTTCTCAGTTTGAATTCTTGTAATGCATTATATATAGTTTTGATTTATATATATGTGTGTGTATTATAGACACACACACTTATATAATATTATTATTATTTTATATTATAAAGCAAGGTCTTATGCTAACTAACTTTGGTGGCTTTGGTGTAACATATCTTATCCAACTTCAAGTATTTTAAATTTATAAAAGTATGTATTTATCAATTTATATATGTATATCATTGCATTTTTAGAAATAATTCATAATAAAAATGTCAAAATCAATAATAAATATCCCTACTATATAAATAGACATCACATAAACCAAAGAAATAATATATAGAAGGCAAAATCATAATGTACAATGTAGAGTCGGGTCAAAAACTAGCCCATAGTCTATATAAATCTTTTACTTTTTCGTACTATATTAAATTTGCATCTGGATATTTTCATTCGTTGTTTCAAAACTATATATATATATATATATATAGTTTTGTGTGAACGATGAGATATAATTTTGTATGAACGATGAGATATTAATTGATTATATGTTTAATATTTTACTCAAATTTTATAAAAGATTAAAATTATAAACCATTATTTTAATCATATATATGTAGTTATCATTCATATATTATACATATTATATCGTCTCGTTCTTCGAACAAAAATATGTCTTGTCATATATTAAATAGGGATTGTAAATGAGTTAAATCCAGTCGAATAATCCATTTATAGGTTATGAAACACAAAGAACCGATTTTGTTAAGTGAAAAGTAATTAGTCACCGTTTTTAGAGGTTGCAAATACTCCAAGTAACAAATTAAAATTATCTTCGTGGACGAAAATATAGTGTGTGTGTGTGTGTGTGTTTTTTTTTTTAAAAAAAAAAAAAACTAACAAAATGTGATTTAATTAAGTAGCGTCAACTTTAAATTTTGTCTACTATTCTTGTTTTTTCAAAAATAAAAAAATATAACCGTGAATACATTTTAGCACGTACATATTCTTAAGTAAAAAAAATCAAATCAGGCAAATCTCGCATTAAGTATTTTAATATTTTAGGCATAGATTTCTTATTATTTAAACATATTCTAAAAAATATTTTTCATATATTTAAATTTCTAACACATGGAGCCTCAATAATCACGCAAAAGGTCACCATCGCCTCAAGCCTTCCCAACTCATGCTACCACAAATTTCATGAGGTTACAAATATATTTTTTAAAAATTATATGTTTGATCCTAATCCTAATTAGTTAGAATTCTTAGTTTTGCTTTATAATTTATTAGTTTCTAACATTTTCTTTTATTTTTGGGAAAATTGAGTTTCAGGATCTTTAAATGACGTCTTGTAGGTTAATTTACAATCTTACACTATTAATTAATTTATTTTTTTTTCTCATTTTAGTTTTTATTTCATCGGAACGTTGATCTAGCACTTGAAAATGATTATGAATCACTCGAAAAAACCGGCGCGTCCGGTGAAAAAGACTAAAATCGAAAAAATAATTAATTTAGTAAAATAAGAATGTGAATTGACCAATAAAATAACAAAAAAACAAAAACATACAAATTACATGACCAAACCCGTAAATTTTTTTTATGCGGTTTTTAGTTGATAAAATTGATAACAATGTGAAATAATGGTGTAGATATACAGAAACAATTACTGAAATTGAACCATCAAATCTTGAGTTAGCCACAATTTGAATACACAATTAATATTTTTTTTACATATGTTTTCGATAAATTAATAATTTTCTTTTTTTTGACTAAAATTGTTTTCGAATACTAATTATAATGATTAATCGGTCATTATTGAATCGTGTTACATCGTAAAACATTAACGAACGAAATAGATTTTCGCCGTCAAACTTTAAATAAGGAAACACGTTAGCGATCGAATTGGACAGTCCGTCGTTAGTATGGATGTTAATTTTTAACGGCACACACACATTTTATGATAACGACGGAAAATTAGCATATGTAAATATCATCAATGGCCTTAGTTGGGGGTATGTGGCAGCCCCTCCTGCTTGTTAGGTCTTCTTCTAATACCCCGTATCATAAAAATTGTAACCCACACAATAAATGAATTGATGGTTAACACGTCTATTACGAGATAGTCTCGTGGATTTATATTTATGAAAGATCGACCTGATTTGTAACTAGAATGAAAAATAATATTTTTGACATGAAAAATAATATTTTTGAATGGACGGATTGAATAAAGGATTCGTTTAAGAAAATTGACTAATGATATAGTCTCATAAGAGTTTTTATTTGTAAGATACGAGGTTAAGATTGATACTTGAACCTAACCTAATCCAAAAGCTAGCTCAAGGGGGAGTATTGTCCAAGTCCATATATGTAACTCTCAGGTTATTTATCAAACCGAAGTGAGACAACTAACACACCTCTCTCATCCTCATGAATGATTATCTGGAGCACGAGGTTTACAAATGACCAAAATATGGCAGAACGGGTGACCCAATTATGGACAGTCCAACACATAGCGGTGGAACCTGGGCTCAGATATATCATGTTAAGATTGATACTTGGACCTAACTCAACCATAAAAGCTAGGTTAAGAAGGGAGGATCATCCAAGTCTATATATGTAACTCTCAAGTTTTTTATCCAAACAATATGAAACAACTAATATACGAAGAACAAGACGTTCCCGTGGACCCACATCTTCGTATTTTCAATGGAAAAAAATAGAAATCGATGGGAATTTGTAAACAAATTATCATGAAAGTGTTGTTAATATATATGTGGATGTATTTCTATCAGACTTCGAATAAATGTAAGTTATTTCAATTTGGATTTGTTCTCAAGATTTGTAATGCGATGTTTGATTTGAATTTAATTCAGTCACACACATGAAAAACACTAGCAATCTATGTGTAGACCTACCTTTGTTCGTCTCATCCCGATCAAATTTTGAAATAGAATAGTAATTTACTATGATCATTGTCGATTTGTTCCCCAATCCCTTCTATAAATATTATTTTATTAATTTGTTCCTATAATAATTACATACCTAACAGGGCGGAAATTAATAAAAACCATGTTTGACAAGAAACGCTCCTGATTCATATCCAAAGGACACGCAATTATCCTTTGCCTCACGGCGTTGAACTCTTGAACTCCTTCTATTCAATTTTTGCTACTATTAGTGTGTCCTACATATCACAAAACGTGTGACAGTCTCACATATTAATTTTATAAAAACAAATTTCTGACTCGACTCAATTCGTTCACTTTAATTATGAAGCAAGTTAACTCGTCTCATAAAAATTCTCACTATGTATATATATACACAAAAACTCTTTTGAGACGGTCTCACAGATCAATTTCGTGGGTCGAATCTATTATTTGGGTCATCCATGAAAAAGTATTACTTTTATGCTAAGAGTATTACTTTTTATTGTGAATATTGGTAGGGTTGATCCGTCTAACAGATAAAAATTCGTGAGACCGTCTCACAAGAGACCTACTCTATATTAAAAATGGCTACTATTATAATTCGATTTTGTTATAAATAAACCTAGTAAAAATTGATAAAAGACAGTATCTACATGGAAAGCTTTTTATAATCTTTATTATTTTACGAATAATCATTATAATTTGTATATCAATTCAATAGAGTTCGTATACAAATTTTATAGATCATGTGTATATGTGCAAAAAAATTATCAATTAGTCCTTGTAGGATGTTCGATTTGGTAGAATGGATGAGCGTTTGATCAATGTTCAAGCGTTTGATTTCTCTTTCCAGTATTTTATCCGACGATCTTGTTACATAAAACATTGTCTTAACATAGTTTGCACACTGCTCCATGCTACGCGGAAGTTTACACCATAAAGAAAACATAAGAAGAAAATCTCAATTAGCCTTTAATTATATCCTCTCGCAGCATCGTGCAATCACAAAACGGATGCAATTTCAAAAATTTTGTGTGTGTGTGTTTAATAATTGTTGGGATAAATATTATTCTTCTCGATTTTTGGCCTCACAAATAAAAAAAAAAGTGGGTCTCATGTGAGACCATCTCACGGATCTTAGTCTGTGAGACGGGTCAACCTTACTCATATTCACAATAAAAAGTAATATTTTTAGCATAAAAAGTAATACTTTTTCATGGATGACCCAAATTAGAGATCCGTCTTACAAATACGACCCGTCAGACCGTCTCACACAAATTTTTGTCAAAAAAAATATGAGGGCAACTGTTAATTAGTAGGCATTGTGTCATTCCATAAATCAAAATTATTGAAGACTAAACTATATTATCCTAATATCGTGCGTTGTATCTTTTAAATATGACGTGTATACTGAAAAGAGGGTCCAATATTGTGTAAATTATTTCGTATCATTCAAAAATATTGTTAAATATAAATATTAACAAATTAACGATATAGCGTGGTAAAAATGACTATTTATTTTAATGAGGTAAGATAATTAGTAAAAAATATATCTAACATGTGCTTATATGCACAATATAAACTCATATATTTATAATAGAAATTTGCGCCTAACATCTTTATTAATAGTTTTTTTTTTTACAAACATTTGATATCATATACATCTATAATACATATTTTTGGTTAAGCGTTCATGAGTGAGAGTACCATTGATATTAGTAATCTCATGGGAAGTTATCATGCGTCAAGCTGCCGCCGATTGATCTGGTTGACTTGATGGGTCGTAAAAGAGTGACACCAGATCTTAATAGGTAATACTATCTCTGTTGACGACATGACCGACGGTAGGGAAATGATAAGATCGATCTCTAAGAGATATGAGACAACGCCAGCTAATAAACACACATATCTTCGAACTCTTGAGTTTAACAGCTCGACCCATTAGTACCCAAATAAGTGCACTCTGCGTTGTCACAAATATAAGAAAATAAATTTGCGTCTTGGCTAACAACTATAACATTTGTCCTAATGATAAACGCTCGATCCTAACATATACATGAACCAATTAATAAAGGCAAAAACTTGTGTGAGACGGTCTCACGGGTCGTATTTGTGAGACGGATCTTTTATTTGGGTCATACATGAAAAAGTATTACTTTTTATGTTAAGAGTATTACTTTTTATTGTGAATATGGGTAGTGTTGACCCGTCTCACATATTAAGATCCGTGAGACGGTCTCACATGAGACCCACTCATTAATAAATATGGTATCTGTATCTATATCATTATTATTATTATTATCATGAATATTATATTATATATATAATACAAGCACAAACTCCTTCTAATAAGTTTTTTTTCCATTTAATGAATGAACTAAAATACACATTCTACAAGTTAATTTGGAAATAAAGAGATTATCTAGATCATTCCAGCATGGCCTTGTTATATATTAAATTAAAGATGACATTAATAATTTTTAGGCATGATATATGTGTTTTAAAAATATTTTATTCAAATAATATATTGATGTTATATAGTATGAATCAAAAGATATATATCTTTTTAAAAAAATTCATGAATTACTCAAATAATTTTTTAGTTATGAACACTACTATAATAATTATATATATTATTTTCTCAAAAAAAATTATTATTATTCTTGATGTCTTTTTTTAGTTAGAGTAGAGATTTATTAATCAAGTCTCGAATTCAAGTTTTCTTCTCAAATTTAAATTGATATCATATGAGTTATATATATCAGTGTAAACGAATCGAGTCAGTTCAAAATTACTTGATTCACATTCGAAATCGAATTCGAATCAAGTTCGAATATATTCAAATTTTCGAGTCAAACTCAAGTATAATTTATTTTGTTAGATCGCGAGTTTTAATATTTTATTAATGTAAATTTTATTAAATGATTTTATTTGGAGACTTAATTTTCAATTAATTCACGAACCCGGACTAACATTCGAACCACAATTATTAAATGTTTTTTAGTTTGGGAGCATTAAATTTTCTTCAGGACGTTACATAATGGCTGACGTTAGATGATGAGATACGTTGCTAGATCATGGATACCTCCTTTTCCACTTTGGCCGCTCTCTGAGGTTAACAACGACGTCGTATTTACATAAATCATATGCTAAACCCCCCTCTATTTTCTCAAAATAAAATTAAAAAAAATCCCCAAATTCCACGCAACCCCTCAATTTCCGTTCCATGGATGATCATCAGGACGATCTTTCCAACAACAAAACCACCAATTTTCACTTCTACTCAGATAAATTCCCTTTCTGCTCCGATTCCGACGAAGATTCAGCCAACGGCGTTCATTTCCGAACGAATTTGAGTTTTAATGACGCATCCTCAAATTACCAAAAAACACCCAGAATTTTCGACCGTTTCGACAATTCCTCCTCATCCGAAGACGAAGGGGATATCAGCAGCTCTTCTAGTTATCAGCGGAGACTCGATTACATGCTGCAGTTCCTCGACCGGAAGCTCTCAATTTCAACCTCTTCTGACCAGCCGTTGCCTGAATTTGTCGCTGCGGGAGGTGGTACTGGGATTTTTAAACTCCCAGCGCGAGCACCGGTTCACCCGAACCGACCTCCGAGTCTCGAGATAAGGCCGCATCCCTTGAGAGAAACGCAAGTTGGGAGGTTCTTAAGGAACATTTTATGCGTTAACGACAATGATAATGGGCCGCAGTTGTGGGCAGGGACGGAGTGTGGAGTAAGGGTTTGGGATTTGAATATCGATGATATGTACGGCGGTCAGGCCGAGGATGGGGAACTGGAGGAGGAGGGGACGGTGAGGTATTGGGAATCGGCACAGGTGGAGTCAGCCACGATGTGCATAGTGGGTGACGGAGGGAGTAGAGCGTTGTGGACTGGGCACAAGGATGGGAGGATTAGGTGTTGGAAGATGATGGATTTTTTTGGCTCTTTTAGGAATGGTTTTCAGGAGGTGCTTGCGTGGCAAGCGCATCATGGGCCAGTGCTATCCATTGTTGTGAGTTCTTACGGTAATCTTTGCTCTGTCCTAAATTTGGTTTCTGTTGTTTTTGGATTCGGTTTCTAAGATTAGACACTTCAGATAAGCAGTTGTGGACCTCGTGGTGTTTGAATAAGTGCAGAGTGCTCTCTTAGTTAATTTAAGTTCTGATTATAGTTTGCTTTGCCCTTATTGGTTCACTTTGGGGAACCTTGGTATCTGTATCTACCAAATTGCTGTCAGTAAAAGTTTTTGAATATTCCCTCTCTTAAATGGCATGCTACTTTGAGATACTAGTTAAGCAGTGCGCAACCATCTCTTAATTTTCTTTCCAATTATGTCTGTACATGACTAATGCTAATGTGAGGCGCTGGTTGAGTTTAATCTCATCAATGCGGTATTAGCAATGGAATCTTTTTCTATACTGATAAGCAAGATGTCCACTTCAAACTCAAATAGCGGTGAAAATAAGCTGTATAATAGAATTATTGTTTATTCGCTCATTTGTGGCAGTAAAAAAAATTTGAGAATAAAGCTCAGGGCCCTGAGCTCTTACTTGAGCAAGATCCCCTGCACTGTCAACCACAATGATCCTCAGGCTCAAGCTTGATATGTTACAGACATCCAATTGCTTACCACACAACTCCTGCATTTTATGCGTAAAGTTTACCCTCTAAAAGCCATAAGGCAAAGGCAGTTATGATTTTTATTGATCAGGGATCCCCAGTAGGCTGCCCCCTGTTAGTAATTTTATGCAAGGTCTATTACCAACATTGATGATGTGAAAAATGAACCTATCTTGCGGAGCCTGTTGCATGTGATTTCTGTCAACTTTAGTTATATCTCCTTCCAATGCTCACGATGTTATGTTGTTACTTCGTTGTTAATGTGATTACATGTTATAGGTAAAATTTGTATGTGTTTACGTGTATCTCTTTGTTTCTCTCTTCTTCATGAGTCCACATTGTTCAATATGTTTCCAGACATTTTTTTAAAGATTTTGCACGAACAATTTCGTCTTGAAGCTTCTTTTATCCACTCGTTTTACTCTTGATAAAGATCTTATGGGGAGTGTTTAAACAATTCCCAGTCGTCTTGGAAATACGCTTTTTTTTTTACTTTTTCTTTAATTTTTTCCTTTGGAACAGGAGATATATGGTCGGGATCTGAGGGTGGTGCGATCAAGATTTGGCCTTGGGAAGCTGTTGAGAAGTCCCTTTCACTAACAATTGGAGAAAGGAACTTGGCTGCTTTATTGATAGAAAGATCTTACATTGACCTGAGAAGCCAAGTTACCCTTAATGGTGCCGCCTACAGTAACATTTTTACGTCAGATGTCAAGTATATGTTATCTGATAATTCTGGAGCCAAGGTGTGGAGTGCAGGTTTTCAGTCATTTGCATTGTGGTAAATCGTCAGTAAATTGATCCTTTAAACGGCATCCAGTTTTATTGTTATGCATATAGTTGAGAACCTTATTTATCAAAAAGTCATGGAGTTTTGCTCTTTATCTTTCATTTTTCATTGCTTATTGGTAGGATTTTTGCCAGAGGGTAGTTTTTCTTATGTTTTGAAAATTTTAAATCATTCCCTCTAAGCTTTCCAAATCTCTGATGACAGTTGGTTGGCATCTGATAATATTCTGATGGGCACAATGTTTTAATCTGGTTCTAGGGTTTTAAGGAGTAAAGGACACCTTCAAAAAGGAAAAAAGAAATAAGGCTGATGAATAGCACTTTGTTGGTTTCTGTTTTTGTTCTTGTTGATTTTGGTATTCTCTGTTAGAAGGTTTTGATTTTTATTAGTCTCCACTATACAGGGATGCTTGTACCAGGGAACTGCTTAAAGTTTTTAACATTGATGGTCAGATCGAAAACGCGTCACTTGATGCTTTTATGGAGGATGAGATGAGGACGAAGTCCATATCTGTTTCAAAGGAAAAGGCACATAATTCTTTTAATTTTTTCCAGCGTTCTCGTAATGCTATACTGGGAGCGGCAGATGCTGTTCGTCGAGCTGCAGTTAAAGGATCTTTTGGAGAGGATAATAGGCGAACTGAAGCATTGGTCTCAACTGTTGATGGAATGATTTGGACTGGATGTGCAAATGGGTTACTTGTGCAATGGGATGGGAATGGCAATCGCTTGCGTGATTTTCAGCATCATTCTTTTGCAGTTCAATGCTTCTGTACAATTGGCGAACGGATATGGGTAGGCTATATTAGTGGCGCAGTGCAGGTTTTGGATCTCAATGGTAATTTGCTTGGAGAATGGGCGGCTCATAGTAGCCCGGTGATAGATTTGGCTATCGGAGGTGGTTATGTTTTTACCTTGGCTAATCACGGTGGTATTCGTGGGTGGAATATTACATCTCCTGGACCACTTGATAATATATTCCGTACGGAGTTGGCTGGGAAGGAATTTTTGTATACAAAGCTAGAGAATCTGAAAATATTGGCTGGAACATGGAATGTTGCACAAGGGCGGGCAACTTCAGACTCCATTATATCTTGGCTTGGCTCTGCTGCGACAGACGTAGATATTGTTGTTGTCGGGTTGCAGGAGGTGGAAATGGGTGCCGGTTTCCTAGCCATGTCTGCCGCCAAAGAAACAGTATATAACATTTTCTTTCATCCTTATTTTGTTCAATTTCTCTAATCTACAGCGTTTTGAAAATGCAATATGTGGAAGGTTTATTAGGTAAAGATTGTTGATATACAATTTGTTTGAGAATCCGATATAAATAATCATTCGAAGCTGAATATACAGTTGTTTCTGAAACAGGTGAAATAGGTTTGTTGTGCCTGCTAGAAAATTTTTGTCAAACACTCAAATATTCTGTGGATGCAAATACTTCTCATAAGTTTCATTAAAGATCTGTGGATAGACAAGGAAATAATTTTAAAATCAATAGATACTTTTCCAAACAATTTAATTACTTGACCCTTTGGACTTGTTAAGGTTCTTCTCATACTACAATCATGCCTTCTAGTTCCAGTAATAAATATGTTTATTGTCGTCCAATTGGAACCATTCAAATTTTTTACATAACTTGCTCACGTTGCGGTGATTGAGTTTAGCCTTGATATATGTAAACAAAGTGGTTAGATCCAATGCTTCTTTATTTACTAGATATTACGTAGTGCCCTTCTTTTCCTTTCTTTCTTTGAATGCTTCATTTTGTCTGACATTCAAAACAAAGGATTTTTCCCGAATAATCCATGTTTCATTATTTTTAGTTAATCCTTTTTACATATCTATGATGAAAGCCAACATTTATTAGTTTGTCACTATGTGTTAGTTCATTCTTATTTTCTTTTTTACATCATCAGTTCAGTTTTATCTGACTAATTACGTGCATGAACTTGCAACCCATGCAGATGGGTTTTGAGGGTAGTTCTGTGGGACAATGGTGGCTAGATATGATTGGGAAAACATTGGATGAGGGATTCACCTTTTCAAGGGTTGGCTCTCGGCAGTTGGCAGGTTTGCTCATTTCTGTGTGGTGAGTACCAGTACTTTTGTGA
Source organism: Primulina huaijiensis (assembly GCF_012295235.1). Lineage (NCBI taxonomy): Eukaryota > Viridiplantae > Streptophyta > Magnoliopsida > Lamiales > Gesneriaceae > Primulina > Primulina huaijiensis. The sequence continues at coordinate 4,551,813 of NC_133317.1, read as the reverse complement.
ATGTTATTTGATGAACATGGTTCTCTTCTCCTGTTAAACTCTATGATTGGTTCTACTATGGGGTGAGGGTTATCCAGAAAAACTTTCCAATGTATGTCATTGTCTGAAATATGCTGCAGGGTTAGAAACAATATTCGAGGCCACGTTGGGGATGTTGATGTTGCAGCAGTTCCTTGTGGACTGGGACGAGCTATTGGAAATAAGGTATTGTTTGTTTGCTACTTTGCTCGTCTACTAGAAAATGTGAATATGTATTTTATTTTATTATACTTTTTCTATTTTGAAAGATTAAATGGCAACGTAACTGTTCTTGAATGGAATGCACTTTGCTTTGTTAGATTAAATTATTTTAGTGAGAGTGTCTCCACTGACAAAATGACTCAAGGGCTGGTACACTCAACTCTCCTTGCTTTGGATAGAGTAAAATCAAATGGATGAGAGCTCTTGAATAGTATGGGAGTCAAAGCATGCCACTTCTTCCAAATCTGAAGCTATTTTTCCCTTTATGGAACATTCTAAAAGGCTGAAAGCCATTCCCTTTCTACAGCAAATATTCCACAAGCACCTTAACTACTTAAAGTGATGATACGGTATATCCAGCTTACGACCATCGAATTTAGATGTAAAAAGGTCAAATGTATGTGCAAGTTTCTGTTTTCCAACTTCTCATATAAAACTCCATGCCTTTTAAAAACTGGTTGAGTGCGAAGAGATGAATCTTTTTGTTTATGTTTAACAAATTATTCTTATCTATTTTATTCATAAACTTCTTTGAAGTGTTCAACTTTGACATTGTAACGGATGTCATTACTAAGTCTGGCAATCACAGGGCTCAATGCCTCACTCTCATGACAGGGGAAACTGTGTGAAACAAACTGAATCATACAATAACTGCAGATTTTCTCCCCAAATATTTTGGATGATAAAATTGAATGGACACTATCCATTTGGGAGGAATCTTATGATTTGTTGAGAACTGTATGAAAAAGTCTTAACATGTAGAGACAGATATGGTTTGCAGATTAGACTCAAGAGTTATGATACAGAGCGTAAGCAGAAAGAGCCCCAATTAAAATTTGGAAAGTGATATAAACTTGAGAGATGATGATGGACGTAGCACTCAAAGATGACGATGTTTAGGAAATAGTTGGCAAAATTCCTTTAAATAGATTGCTGGTAAATTTTGCCTGATGAAACAGTATATTGTAAAAAATTCAGTCATATTATTGTACTTAATGAGGGGAAGTATGATTGTATCACTTTGATTCTGAAAAATGCCTCTATTTTACCGTTGATTTTTTAATCAGAAACAAGCAATTCATAGTGTTCAGGTGATGCTTGTGGTGGATTATTTTTCATTTTATTGAGATTAATATATTCTCTGTAAGTTAATTTACTCATCATAATGCCATTATTCATTTTATTGAGATTAATATATTCTCTGTAAGTTAATTTACTCATCATAATGTCATTATTCATTTTATTGAGATTAATATATTCTCTGTAAGTTAATTTACTCATCATAATGCCATTATTTTAGACTCGTAAATTCAAGATTGAAGGTGTACCATTTTGGTGCAGGTTTCTACTTGTTCTTAATGGAATGGGTGTAGAATTATTATTACTTTGTATATTCTATCTTATCGCTATGATAAAAAAATTCCATCTTTGTTATTAAACTAATTTAAGGCGCTCTTGTTAGGGAGCTGTTGGTCTGAGGATGAGAGTGTACGGTCGAGTCATGTGCTTTGTGAATTGTCATTTTGCTGCACATTTAGAAGCTGTCAATCGCCGAAATGCTGATTTTGATCATGTATATCGAACAATGGTTTTTAGCCGGCCATCTAACCTTTTAAATGCTGCTTCTGGTATGGTACTGTATTTAAGCTTATCTTCTTTGCTTGCCTTCTTGCTGTTATTTTTCGCACGTGTTAATTGTTTGCTTTTGCCATTTATCTTTTTTGTTGCAGCTGGCGTTTCATCTGCTATTCAAATGCTTCGCGTGACAAATGTACGTATATACTCTGGTGAATACTGCTGCCATTTTTTGACCATTTTAGAAAGCCTCCTTATGTTTCAAATGATAAGAAATTTTAATCGCTTATGCTTGTGCAGGCTATGGGTATTAACCCTGTGGAAGGGATGCCTGAGCTTTCAGAGGCTGACATGGTTGTATTTCTTGGAGACTTCAACTATCGTCTTGGTGGCATATCTTACGATGAAGCAAGAGATTTTGTTTCTCAAAGATGCTTTGACTGGCTTAAAGAAAAAGATCAGTTGCGAGTAGAAATGGAAGCAGGAAATGTCTTTCAAGGAATGCGGGAAGGTTATATTGGATTTCCTCCATCTTATAAATTTGAAAAGCACCAACCGGGTTTGGCAGGTATCAGGATGTAATATTTGTTGTACCTTATTCACAATTGCACGATGGAGGTTATAATTCCTTGGATATATGTATTTGAACTTGAACTGAAATCCAAAATTCGTATTTCAGTATCTATTGATGGCCTTGATATGATAGAATTTTATTTATTATTATGTTCAAAACTATTTTTGTGAGAGATCTAGTCATGGTTTGTTTGTGCTTTTTAAGGATACGATTCTGGGGAGAAGAAACGAATACCTGCCTGGTGTGACAGAATTCTGTATCGTGATAACCGGTCAGCTTTGGCATCTACCTGCAGCTTAGACTGCCCTGTTGTCTCCTCTATAGTACAGTAAGTTTCCTGGGAAAGAAAGTGCTACCTATGCATCTTTATTGTGCTAGAACATATATGGTTAGCCATGAAGTTCGTTTTGCAAGGTTGGAATTCTATGCACACAGATAATTTTATTTTGCTGCATGAACTATCATATTTGTGCCTGATGTTTCAGCTCTTAGTCTCCTGATTAGGCAATTGATTATCATGCTAGTGCTATTTCTGTCATTGACTCATCTCCTGCTTGGTTTTTTTTTTTTTCATTTAGTTCTGTTATTTTAGGTGTCAACACATATTAGTTGAAGACCTTTTTCAAATGATGGTGAATTCATTAAATTTTGTACATACTTGGGCAAAATGACTTGATGTCTCTGTTATCACAAATACAATTGTCAGTCCCCCACCCAAAAAAAAAGACCCCAAAAGCATCCTTTAAGCTTCCTTTCTCCTTTTTTCTAAGGCTAGACATCTTGGACAGGTATGAAGCTTGCATGGATGTGACTGATAGTGATCACAAGCCTGTCCGTTGCATTCTAAGTGTGGAGATCGCCCGAGTTGACGAATTGGTTAGAAGACAAGTGTTTGGAGAAATCATCAGATCAAATGAGAAAATCAAACGTTTTCGTGACGAGCTGTCCAAAGTTCCAGAAACAATTGTCAGTACTAACAACATAATACTTCAGAATCAAGATCCATCCATATTGCGGATCACAAATAAATCCAAGATGAACAGAGCTCTATTTGAAATGTGTTGTGAAGGTCTGGCTACCATTAAGGAGGATGGACAAGCGTCCAATCATTGTCCAAGAGGTGGTTTTGGATTCCCACAGTGGTTACAGGTAACTTTATTATTTTTATCTTTTTATGTCATCAGCTGGTTACCCGTAATTTTGTGTTTATTAGGTGTTCGTATTATTTTGGGTGAATTGGCTATAATACTTCAGCATGAATAAAAAATGTGCACCCCTTTCAGTTATGCCATCTACACCTTTTATAGAGTGCAATAATCTCTACGGTATGCTTGTAATTGCAAAATTTCCTACTTGTAGCGAAAAATGTAACTCTTTTTTTCAGTTTCATAAACTTTTTCTTCTCTTTCATATACCTTGTTTATTTAATTTTGTCTTCCGAAACGTTTAAGATATTGGTTATGATGAAGCCCCATCTACACCTTTTATAGAATTTAGTTTATTAGAGTGCAGTCATCACTACAATATGCTTGTAATTGCAAAAAGTTCCTACTCGTTGCGAAGAATGTAACTTTTTTTTTTTTAAGTTCTATAAACTTTTTCTTCTTTCTTTCATGTGCCTTGTTTATTTCATTTTGTCTTCCGAAACATTTAAGATATTGGTTGCATGAAGCCCATGGTAAGTGTATAAATTAATATAATAGATAGTGTTTCGTATTTATCTAGTACTTAATGAGCTTGTTTGATGTTGCCATGAAACATCACATCACATTGTAAAAGCATGGTATATTCAGTGGAAGTTCCTCTAATTTTTTAGCTCGCGCACTTTAATCACGTCCAGTTTATATCGGACACCTTTTTTAATTTCTGCATGCTTATTGAGTTACCACATGATCTTCTCTAACTTTATTTTGTGAAAATGTAATGGTTCCAAACTGTAACAGGTCAATCCAGCTGCAGGAATCATTGAACCAGATCATATTGCTGAAATATCTATCCGGCGTGAAGATTATCATACATTGGAAGAGTTTGTTGATGGTGTTTCAAGAAACTGTTGGTGCGAAGATGCCAGGGACAAGGAAGTTATGTTACTGGTTACAGTGCGAGGGAGTTGCACAACAGAGACTAAACGCCATCGAATACGTCTGCGCTACAGCATTACTGGAAAAATCACACATAAGAATCCGAACTCCGACAACTCTAGTCCCTTGCAATCGAATCTTCTACACCGCTCTGATTTTCAAAAACTAAGTGGTTCCTGTGATGTAGCTGACCATCTTCGAAATCTGCATAGTCCTTGATGCTGTTGTATGAATCTCCCAAGACAGATGTGCGTAATATTTACCCATGAACCTGAGTATTTATATATATGTAGATTACAAATTTATCTGTGGAACCTGAATATGGCCCTGAAACTTGAACACAATTACATGATTGTGCTGTTAGCTGCCTTGAGTCTCAGAAGCACCAACTTTTTAATCTCCTGTTGAGTCCTGACCTGAGATTTCTGTCATTGGATGCATTGGAATTGGTTCTTCCAGCTAGCTGTGCAAGAATGACCAGGTAGCTTTCATTCTGAAACATCTTTTTACTGAGCAGAGTTTTTTTTTCCCCTAAAAAATACAAATATGAACATTTTGCATGGGTCTGAATTTGGTGTTCTCCCAGTTTCTTGTATATCTGGATTCATTTTTTGGAGATAGATCTGCACAGTATTTATAGATAATATTTTATGATATAATAAAGTGATGTAAAGGGAAGAGAAGTGTTCTAGTTTTCTCAATGCATGTTCGGTTGGTGGCAATTTCTCTCAACACCAATTCCTGTTGGATTTATTTCCGGTTGAGGCTGTGTCGGAACATTTATTTGAAGTGAAGTACTGTGGCCGTTGAAAAGTTGATATTTCTGGTGAACGGATCAATCTCGGGCGGAGTGCTTTTGTAACTGAATTATGTTATCAAATATCATAGGCTTTATTTAATTTATTTGTTCTGAAATTGATCAAGTTGTTGATTCTTTGTAATTTATCATCTACTTTTGGAATTTGAAATCGATTTAACCAATAAAGTTTTTTATTTGCTTCCATACTTTCATTCGAGCTGATGGCCACCAAATTATGGGATGTATCTGTAATTGCCTTATGTCCTGTTGGTAGTTTCTATTTAGGATTTTCGTTGGTTCCAATCATCTTTTGTCGTAGTTCTATTACATTTTTTTTTTTTTTTTTTTTACAAAACTATTACATCGGTTTTACGTATATTTTATGGTTAACTAACGTATACTTTGAGAAATAGTTATTTGTAATAGAAATAGAAGTGATCGTATGAGATATTAAGATAGCGTTTGCAAATGATTTAAAAAAAATGATTACGAACATTTCTTTTACAAAGTTTTGTAAATTTGTAAAAGAAAAATTCAAAATATTTTTTTTTGTAATATTTGCAAACACTGTCTAAAAGTTTTTGTTTGGATGATAAAGGGATTATTTAATAGAAACAGAACTGATTGTGTGGTACATTGTTTAAAGTAACTTTTTATTGTTGACAATGATAAAAAAAAATTGTGAAGTTGATAAGATTGTATTTGGTTAACATGTCAATTAAATCAAAAAATAATCTTTCTTTAATAAATAATTAATCTTCATCGCTCAACATAATAGAATTGATGGTTATAGTAAATGATATCTTTTTATGTCTAAATATATAAAAGACAAACTCTTGATCTACGTTGACGGTTATTGGATATATTTTGATAGAATGTTTATTTCAACTCTCGGTCGTTAACTTTCGAGCATACCAGGAAAAATCTTGACTTCTCGAATATCCAAGTGGTTATGTCCCCCTCATTCCCACCATATGACAAAACTTTCTAAATTTTGAATCGAGAATTTCAATTGTATCTTTCAATCCACGTTACAACGCACGTGTATAGTGATTTGATATTATTTTTATGGTCATCTTGTAAAAGAAAATGATTTGAAAATCCTAAAAGAAATGAATAAAATTGAGAACTAAAATATTCTTTCTGCCTCAGATGTGGAAAATAAGCCCTATTTGCAATTGCACAAATCTGGTGGACCCCGGTGTAATTTACCCTTAAATCTGCGCCATTTATTTGTTATTATTATTTTAATTTTTCAACACAAAAATAAGCGACATTTACAAACTGAACGAGCAGGACCGCATTTGAAGTTTTCATTGTCACTCAAAATTCGTTAGAATCTCTCCCCAGAGGATCATACGATCTGTTTATTTATTTTGTTTTTTCGCATTTGAATTCCATTTTTGTAACAGACAATTGAGACTCGGAGGCAGAGGATGTGCGCACGGAGAGTTTTTTTTGAAGAAATTCGAGCTGAATGATGTATTTTAATTGCTATGCTATCCTCTCACTCAATTTGAATTTATGTACAGTAATTTATAGAGGCTCGTTCAGGTACAATCCGTGGAGTAATTCGTTAACTATATGCTTTCACAAGTAGTTGGCTCTTATGGCAAATTTTTTGCTTTGTTTGTAGTTATCAGGATTCGGTATAGTATAGATTGGAATGTTTTTCTAACCTACTTTGAGTGGTTTGTGTGTTGAGTAATGTGTTTTGTTGCTGGGCCGGTTTGGTTTCGTTTTTGAGTTGGTCTTACTATTTAATTTTTTAAAAAGAAATTGTTTCTTTTAAGCTTTTTACGATTGATTGATTTTCCAGCTTAGGTTCTTGGCGTATATATACGGTTTTGTGATGCAGTTCTCTCTTTTTTTTTTATGCTTTAGTCATATTTTTATTGTTTGTTTTTCGTGTGCAAGTACCAGAGATGAGACTAGCCTATGGGCGAGAACGGAATGAATAGGATAACTCTATGCTGAAAGAAGAGCGTTTAGCTGGAAACCGGGAGCTGATTTCTGGGTTGTCTGAGATTGAATTGATTGAATTTTGGAGTATCGGTTAGAGAAAAACAGGAAGGAGCATTATGTGGGAACAAGAATTCTGGAGGGAAAACAAAAAAATGAATGAAGTTGCATTTGGAGATGGATGGGCATTGACTTGGACTCTTGCTGTCATAATCCTCATATTTATTTGTTCTTTGCTTCGATCTGCCTTCCGCAGCTTTTTTGTCAGAGGAGGAGGAGGACCAATGAAATCTCAGCCTTGTCACCCACTTGCACCCCTCCGTATGTATATAATATGTCTCTCCCTTTCTCATAACATAAAATCAATCTTTTGAAGTTGCCTGTAAGCTGTAAATTTATATTTCCTTGCAGAAATCTCGCGATTATCTCAGATTTGGATCTGAAGAATCTCATCGAAAATCTGGAGGATAATTCGCATTCACATGATAATGTCAAATGGGAAAATGTTTGTGACAAAAGAAACAGTGATCTTTCCTACAAGGCCAAGTTCTTCAAACCCAAGGTTTTTGCATCGATCTATCGGTTCTTTAAGCTTTTGCTGAAACTTTAAGTTCCTTGACCTCCACTTGCATATGAATTACAGGATTGTCCTTTGAAATACCTAAGTATCACTACATTTGAAAATTGCTCTGTTGAGTTGTTGGTGAATTTTTACATGGACAACTGTTATAGGATGTTATGGGACAAGACAGTTGTCCGACATGAGTCATTGCAGGTGGACCACGGCAGTGGTACTGAAATTGGCCGCACCATTAAAAAGTTCCCATTCTTGACACCCAGAGAGTATGTATTGGCTTGGAGATTCTGGCAAGGAAAGGATGGATCATTCTACTGCGTTAGCAAGGTTTGAGAGCTTATAAAGTCTCCTTAATGAGTTTATCTGTTTTGCCCACATTCTACTTTCTAATTTCTTATTAACACGTATCTGTTCTGCCTCGATTTGAAAACCTGGTGACTGATAATAGATATCATCTGTTAATTTGTCCATTTGATGCTGACGGCCCTTGTGTGGTTTTCAGATAGGAGCTTTAATATCATGTTTGATTTAGAAATGTTACATTCTCATCTTCTACCTAGTTATGCTCTCATTTGTTATTGTCGCTTGATCTGAACCTTTTACTTCGAAATTTCCTTCCACAGCTGCTTGAAATCATTACCCATGCTCACCACTAGGTTGCACACGATCGGATATCAAATTCACATTCCATTTTTGCTAATCGGTCCTACATGGTCAAATTATACAATTTTTTATATCCTTATACAATCTGCTAAAAGTAGATGTTCATATTTGTGGATATATGCTTGCTTCGGATTGTATCCAATCCGACTTTTTAGTCTACGATTTCAAATTTTAAAAGAATGCAGAGAAAAAAAAGCCCAACAACTGAATTGCCATTCTTATCCATTGGGCGCTCATAATTTTCATAACTGTAGTTCAACAACTCTTAAAAGTTAAAAATATATCAAGAATGAGTAAAACTATTCCAATCAATTTACTGGCCATTAAAAATTCCTCAAAAATATCTAATAAAATTTTTAAACAAGAACAAACCATCTCAAATTCCTCAAAAAATTCTAAAACTCAATCTTCGATATTGATTATGGGGTGCTCTTGATTTAATTTACAAATATCGGATTGGATCAGATATTCACGGATTTTAGAATTTGATATTTGTATATAACCCGGTAATATCAAATACATATCTAGCAAAATTATGATAACCCGGTGCATAGGATTTTTGGGTTTTTTTCAACTATTGAGCACGATAAAGGATCTAATAGACGAGTAAAAATGAATTAAAGTTAATAATGAACTTTTTTCTTCGAATTGTTCATGTAGAAAAATGAACTGTGTTTGTTTCTTTCATCCATACTCCAAGGGCCTCAAATTTTGGAAGCATGGTAAATCGAACTGAAGAGGTGAGTCAAACCGAAGCAAATGGTAAAGACAATGCAACCAATCGATTGACTGTGTAATTACAGGAACTTTGTGGTGAAACAGTTTACACTGTTGAATATTAATGATGAAGCATAATTCATTTTTCAGTATAACTTAGTTTCCTATTCTCTATACCTCCATTTTTGTCACTTCCGTCTCCTTGCTTTTATCTAATCTGATCATGCATGTGACCATCATAAGGAATGTGAACATCCTTCGGCACCAAGACAGAGGAGAGGATACGTAAGAGTTTCAGTTTTCAGATCTGGCTGGAGAATCAGGAAAGGTAGGTTACTGGACAACTTTTCCCCAAATAAATTAGCTTGACCTACTGATTTTTTTTAAGAAACAAGTGTAGTAATGAACTGTATCTCACATGCCATGCAACCACCCCATCCATCTTCACCTTTACTTTTTTTTAGTGATTATATCCTTCCTTTTTAATTGACATAGAACCTGTTTAATAGCTGTCTATCACCTGAGCAGGCAAAAACTTTGGTTCTAGATTTGTTGGAAAAAGGTGCTTTGCGCTATAGAATATGTGGTTCTCTTGTGAGATTTTTTGTGCTTGCTGGAGAGGAAATGGAAACGAATCTGATCATACAGGAAAACTCTAATCCATTTTTTATGTTATATATTTATTCGTGGACTGAATATGTTGATTAAAGTCAACTAGCATACTCATCCTGTGGAGATTTTTGTTTAGCTACTTCTTATGTCACATGAGAAGAATTCAATAATTAAATGCTTCCCACTGTAGAACTTTTATCTATTTTTTCTTGTTTTTGTAGTTCCTGGTAGAAATGCATGTGAGATCAGAATGGTGCACCAAGAAGATGCTGGTCTGAATGGCCTTTTCAAAGGGCATATGGAGTTATGTGTGCAAGATGGATGATGCACTTCGCAAATATTCTTCTGGGAAGCAACTTCAGCTAAACTCAACGGCTAGTGCCACCATGATTGTTGAAAAGGTTAGTGCTGGTTTTTTTGTGTTGCATTCATGGAGTATCATACTCCCCAAGGATGAGTAATTAACTTATGATTCCTTCAGCTCTGCCTATGTTAAATTTGGGCATGCTTTAGTTATGAATTCTTTGAGAGAAAGTAGCAACAAATTCATTAACATCAAATTATGCACCATTCACCTTGCTATACTCTGGATTCTAGCCGTGATTTAAGGAATGTAATAATGCTTATCAATAAATGTTCTCTACAGACTACAGAGTGTTAGAAGCCAAGAATTTCGTCTCTAACTGACATAGTTTGTTCTCATAATCAAACAGGCATGATTTGACTAGAAATTTTTGTACTGTATAATGAATCCTGAGATTCTGTCCTAAATTGCTAAACAGAGTATCGTCTTTGAGATTCCCTGGAATGTTGTCCAATAATTAAATTTTACATCCTGTTGCTTAATTCATTTTTGCTTAAGTTAAACATTCTTTTTGGCTTTATGCTCAAGCTGATTATTGTTTACTTGGTCTTTTATCCTAGATTTATAATATTTTTATATCAATGTCGTTTAGTTAGCCAGATTTTCTGTATACCTTCACTCGAGCCAATTTTGTTGTTGGTGAGCTCTCACCAGATATGCCATAGCATACTCGCAATATGTGATTTTGCAAAGACAATAGGCTCACATCTGAAGAAAGATTCACTGGGTGGTTCGTGGGGTTTTTAGGGCACTCACAGGATGTCAGGATCATGGCCAGCGTCAACATCGAGCAGTGATAAAATATTCTATCAAATAAGTGCAATAATGAAAGCTCGTAAACATATTAACAGTACCTGCTCCTGTCGCATGAAGTGCTTTTAAAACTTGTTTGTAATATTAAAATAATTCATAAGCAAAAAAGGAAAATACACATTTTCATGAGGTTTTTTTCCCCCTCATTTCCTTCTTGCGTCATTGCATGTCCTGAACTGTATTTCCTCGGATCTTTCTAGATGAACAAACAAAATCGATCACCTACGTCTATCGTGTGTTTGCGAAATAAGGCTTTTGTCGTTCAAGCAGTTTGAAACAGAAACCAAACTCGCTTTCATTGATTAAAAGTATGGTATTACATGTCGTTTAATCCTTCATTTTTGTTATTCTTCACAAGGAACATGAAAAAGCGAAATATTAACTGATGTATGTTGAATTTAGTTTCCCTTGAAGGGTGGCATTGTATCTATTATCTTCCTTTAGGCTTCACGTATTTCATATTAATAGGATCATCTCACTTCGTTAATTTTATTTGGTATAAAACCCATAAATTTTTTGCTTATTCTTGGCATAAACTGAATGAAAATCTGTTGTTTGTTTACCGGCTTTCCTGTTTTCCCTTGATACTGATCATTGCAGATTTACGTATTGCTCATTTGATATTTTTTTTTCTCTCACCTAGGTTTCACCTGAATTTGAAGTCACAAACAATACAACCAGCTCGATAAATTCAGAGAACTCAATGGCAAATGTCATGCAACGCGTAGGCACCCGCAAATCCAACAGGATGAAACTCGCAAAAAGGCCTTCGAATAAATTGATATCAAATGGTTTAATTCTTCTCGGTGGCGCTATCTACCTGTCTAGGGGCCATTCAAGCTTAGGTGCTAAGGTTGCTTTCGCCTATTTGTTGAGCAAGCTCACGAGACGCGATGTTTCATCTGATCCAGCCACAAAGATTCAATGCAATAAAGGTCCTTAACCATATACGCACATATGGAGGATGCATGAGCACTGAGACGATGCATGAGCACAACAAAGATTCAATGCAATAAAGGCCCTTAACCATATAAAGGGTTGTATCTGAGCTCACCCTCAGTTCTGTTGTCTTCAGTGGTGGGTAAAGGCGGGAAAGGCGACTTTAAGATTTGTAGTTTTCTGCATCTTACTTGTGCTGGATTGTGGATTTCACTATTATATGTCAAATACATGATAGGATGAAGTTTTCCTTTTAAGAACACCTCTCTGAAGTCTGAAATGTTATTATTTGTCTTGTTCAACAACATCAAGGAACACTTGAAACGACTGAAAGTATAACGTTGTGATTAGATTGATGGATTTGTTTTGGATGAATGAATTTGATTCGACTGATATATTTCAAATGACACTTCTTTTGAATGTATTTAAAATTCACTTATTTAAATTTGCATGCCTAAATAAGACGAAAAATTTGAAATAAATAGATTTGAAATGTATCATCTAAACAATCCAAGTGCTAACTTATTTGAATCATATTTATTTTCTTAATTTTTTGTTTTAAATTATTTTTACTTTATTTAAAAAAAATGATTTTTACTATTAATATCATATTTTTAATTAAAAATAGATAATATGAATTCATTGAATCATATTAATTTCAAAATATTGATTAATATTCATGTATGGCAGAAGAGAGACAAATGATATTGGAAATGTCATGTACGAGGTTAAAAAATATATTTTTTTTTTCCCGCATCTCTCTATAGACTCAATCTGTTACCACATTACATAGTAGCGATTCATGCGTATGATTATGATGTTTATAAATTTTTCGATTTGATACATTGTTTTTATATTTTCTCATTTGCTGCTTTTTAAGTATGATTAAAATTAAATATAGTTTATCCTATATTTAATGGTAAAGATGTTAATTTTTATAATTTTTTTAGCAAAATTAATAAATTAATCAAGAATAATAAATAATCATACTATCATAACTAGGGGTGAATAAAATTTCGATTATATCAAAATTACCCTCAATATCGATTTCATTCGAAAATTAGGTTTGATTAATAAAGAAAATGATTTTTTTCTTTGTCAAAAAGTCGTATATATTCGTTATTCGGTCAATACTATTTATAAATTATATGTGAAATCGAATAAATCAAATTTCTAATCAAATTTGATATTTTTATATTCAATTTTTTATATGGTTTTTAAATACAATTCAATATTTTATTTGTTTTTAAATATTAAGCCGATTTTTTTTTACTAAACTGAAAGCTAGCAAAAAAAATTTTTCCCAGAAAAACTTAGAAATTCAAATCGATTTAAAATTGATTTTTCGCTTTGTATTTGAAAAAAAGAAATAAACGAGAAATATGCTTAGGTATATTATAATAAATGTATGAAGATTTATCACAAATAAAAATAGGAAACAAATTTAAATCCCGTTAGTACTCAGCCTTATCTCTTAATTCATTTTCTGAAAACACTAAATATAACGATATTTATAATATATGAGCTAACCCCTCCGAGGAGCTCCCCGTGAGCATCAAAAGCGTGAGGGGGAGGGAGCACTACAAAAAATTTTGCATTTCGCGATGTTGACCAACGTAACAAAATATAAGAGAAACACATCGCCGAATATTTGGCGACGCCAAAACTCGTCGTGAGTTGCGTCGCAAAATGTTCATAGGCAAATGTCAATCGGGCCTTTGGCCACGCGGAAAGTAAAACGCCACTAATGGTATACGCATTTCGCGACACTGATCCTACACGTCGCCAAAAGTATTATCATGTGACGACGCCTTTCTTGCGTCGCGAAATGTATTTTTTGATTTAATTTTCTTATATTATTGTAATTATTTGGCGACGAAAAAAAACTCATGATCAAAGATATTAGATATTTGGCGACGCCCTTGACAATACCGATTTTTCTATTTTTATTCATCCTATTAAAAACATTGTCAAAATGTGTCATTTTTCGTATATTTTATCTTTGTGAATTATCTACTCTTCCACAGCACACAAACCAGAAAAAGGAGCGGACCGCTCAGGGTGAGAGTACTAACGTCACGCGCTGTCATTGTTGTGTCTGAAATGCCCCACACAATCCTCCGGCTGTCCGAAAGCAGGTACCCCAACATTGAAATCTCGACCGTTCATTATCGACCAAGAGGAGCATCCAAGTAATCTCAAGGCCAGTCCACACTATTGACTTTCCTATTTCAGAATTCGAACCTTGAAGGGGGCCTTCGTTTAAAAAAAAAGCTCGAAAAATTTAGAAGAAAGAGATTTTAAGCGCTGAAAATCTATATTCATTTGAATTTCACGAGGATTACACCCAAATCCAAGTTTCTTTCTCACTTTCACACCTCGTGCTGCTGTATACAGATTACGCATAGGATTGTTTGTGTATACACGTGTTTTGTATATGCACAAGCTACCGCGGGTTGATCTAACTTCAGTTGGAGACTCGGTATCTCAATTTGAGCTTATATGTGTCGTTTGAGCTCATAGTGTTGATGAATTTTTCCGGGGAGCCTGAGAGCTTACCGTTTCGAGGGTTTTTTGAGCGTGTGTTTACCTGTGATACGTGGGCTTCTATGCATAATCAAGGGGGCTTTCTGTAGGGTTTTGCTGCCAGGGTTGGATTTGAGTGCTGGTTCTGCTTAACTTGACTGACGGGTCTGGTTCAAGCGAAAAGTTCGGTGTTTTATATTTTTTGTAGTTGAAATTAGGGTTTCTGTATTCTTGGTTTTGAATGTTGTGTATGCATCGCGAATAGTTACTTAGGAAAATAAGATATCGGAGTGAGTAGTTTGTATGAGTGAATGATTACTAGTTCGTTCTAGAAGACAAAAGGAGAAATGTTTTATTCACAATTCATATTGGCGAAGAAAGGACCGCTGGGGACCATATGGATAGCGGCACATTTGGAGCGGAAGCTTAGAAAGAATCAGGTTGCTGATACTGATATTGGAGTCTCCGTCGGTAAAGCTCTAGTTTCCCCCTCTTTTCAAATCTAATTGATACTATATATCTATATTTATTTTATGAATGTTCTCATCGTAGATTTGCACGCCCTTGGTGACAATAATCGGATTTAAAAGATAAATTTGTAATTTTGAAATGCTTATCTTTATTGATATATTTGAAATAGAAACTCTGATGATGTGGCTATTTGGTTGTCCGTGAATTCAAATTTGGAGTTGAATAATTACAATCCGGTGCAAGTTGGAGCTTTTGTTTTCTCATATCCAGAACTTGAGGAGAAAATATCAGTTTTTGTACTACTGGTGTGCCTTATTGTACTATGGCTAATTTAATGTGCATAAGAATGTATGCTTATTAATTATTACAGGAATAAGAAGTTAATGCGAACTATTACTTATTATAATTTGTGAAATAATCACTAACTATGAGAGTATCGAGCTTAGATTGGATTGTTGAAACCTTAGTATACTATGAATGAAGGGCACTTTATTATTTTCATCACTCTTTCCATTTTTCGTGACCGATATTAAAGAGGTTATTAGGAAACTCAAATTTATTTTAAATAGAAATATTTGGCGTTAGTAAGGAAGTATCACATTTCTTTTACTTGTGAGAAATATGTCGTATTTCATAATTTTTGAGGATGTGTGTATGGATGTTTTGATATTTGTTGACTTAAGAGGTTACTTTGCAGTAAACAAACCTGATTTTTGTTTGAACCTGGAAAGAATTGCATGGTTTGACATTAATGAAGTATCTGAATCGAAGGGGATGTAAAATTGAGCTAAATATATTGGGAGCCCACAACACTACATTTTACTGAATCTGAACTTTCCACCTGGTAATACGATGTCTGCTTTCCGGGAAGAACGAGAGGGACCAGCAGATGCTTCAGGAAAAGGCAGTTTGCTTCTGTTCTCTGCCCGTAATAACAGTCTTGTTTTACAAAAGCATAGGAAAATTGAAATCGCATGGATCTGAACCTATTCATTTGATGCTACATATTTATATTCATAAATTGAGTCACTAAAAGGTTGTTGATTGCTGTTTCCTTTTTATTTTATTTTGGGCAGTTTTGCAAAAATATATGTTATTTTATCAATTATCAAAATATTATTTCCACTTCCAATTTTTGAAATTGTTTACCTTATTAATCTCCTTTCTGTATATAAAAATATTGGAACTTCTGTACGTTCCTTAGTAATGGTTCCTTTCTCATTGTTATGGTGGTCATTTTTTACATCATGGAATGTAATTTGATTATCTCGTGCAGATTCTATAATTTTTCCTGAGGTGCCGATTGCGCTTCGGTTGTCCAGCCATCTTCTGCTTGGTGTGGTGAGAATATATAATAGAAAGGTGAACTACCTCTTTGACGATTGCAGTGAGGCTTTACTCAAAGTCAAGCAGGCTTTTCGCTCTACTGCTGTGGATTTACCTCCAGAACAATCAAAGGCGCCTTATCACTCCATCACCTTGCCAGAGACATTTGACCTTGATGATTTTGAGCTTCCAGATAATGATATTTTACATGGGTTAGCTCTCACTGTTTTTAGTTTTTCACGAGAGAGCTATGAAGCATTTAAATGAGCTTCAATCTTTTGAGAAGAAAAGAAGCTTATTATAAATTCAATATGAAAAATTGAAAGATAAGATATCATTCCTATTAATTACTAACGTTACAAAGCAAAAGAAAATTACTACCCAACTTGGATGCATAATCTTTTCACGATAGATTACACATGTATTGACTCATCCTAATATAGTTTTGCCATCTGCTTAATAAAAAACCTAAATGGAATTTTTTTGAAGATCTGTCAGTTATTAAATTTGTGGCCTACTACTTGTCAACATATGCATATTGCATACACAAGTCAAGTCATTGGCTTGATAATTGATTGGAACTACTGTCTCTCTCAGATAAAGAGAGACTGGTTTCTATCTAGATGAGATGCATGACATTATATAAGACACCGAGACATCC
Organism: Primulina huaijiensis; assembly: GCF_012295235.1. Taxonomy (NCBI): domain Eukaryota; kingdom Viridiplantae; phylum Streptophyta; class Magnoliopsida; order Lamiales; family Gesneriaceae; genus Primulina; species Primulina huaijiensis. The sequence continues at coordinate 4,534,913 of NC_133317.1, read as the reverse complement.
CTAAAATTGGGCGGTTGACTGGATCTCAATGATTTTTTAGAGGACTCGAGGAGAATATTATGTGATTTAATTTTTGAAATGATATGTTTTGACTCACATGTCAACTCCTAATTTGCAGCAACTATGTGGATCATCATATTAGTTCAAGGGAGCAAATCACCCTGCAAGATTCCATGGAGGGCGTCAGTTACTCAACATCAAAGTTTGGTCTTGATGGTTCGGGCTATCCTTGCAATTCTCCAATAGTGTTCCGTATTAGCTTTTTTTAAAAACTGTTGCATCTTTTTCCTTATATTTCTTGTGGAAAAGTAATTCCAGCAACCCAAATATGAAGTTATATATTATTTTTCATTAGATTGCGATGCTTCTTCATGCATTCTTGGTCTTTAATTCCTTATTGTTGCTTCTGTTGTTCATAGAGAGATTTGGAGATGGTGATGCATCTGGATTGGACCTTGACGAGGTACACTACTCTATAGATGCTGTTATTATGTTTACTTTCTTTTAATTTTGAACTGTTGTAGACATGTTAGTATCTTATGGTGCAAACGCGGAGAATTTTATTGGTAATATAGTCATATAAGTTATACGTGAGTCGTGATATATCTATTAATGGTGTAGAACATAAATATTTTATAATTAGTGAAAATTACCTGAAAATCCTAACAATTTTTTCCTTAAAACACATTTTAATTTTGCATACTATAAAATCCAATTTGTCGACAAATTTTTTTCCATCAAATAAATTTAGGAAATATATTTGATGAGTAAATTATTTATTATTAATTTTGTAAGAATTTTATATTTTATGTAATTTTTTAACAATAATTTGTTAGTTAACACGAATTTATAAATAAATATATGAATAATTTTCTGGGACTTTTGGATGTGAAATTATTTTTAATGTGCTTTATGGAAACTTTTCCGTTATGTCGAGCGATTGAAACTTCTTTCTTTTCGTGAACTTGAACGAACTTATTTGATTCTCAGAATCTGATTTACTTTGCCTTATATATGAGCAAAACCCAAAATATTTTTTGGGGAAACATATTTCTACGTTCTTACTAATTCTTATCAGGAATAAACGTTTGACTTTACCCAAAAGACGGCTTGTATTTAATTTTCTTACATTTGTTTTATTATCTTTTGGAAAAAATTACATAAAATCCCAATATAAAAATTTTCATATCCAATAAATCCTACCAATTTTTTATTTATCTGAAATATCCATTTCTACAATTTTTATTTCCATAATACCCATATTGCTAAAATTTATTATTTTTGTACCAAAACAGCCATTACTTATATGTCAAGTAACTATTAATTAAATTTTATTTAAGACAATTTATTAAATTTCAATTTTTTAATAAATTAACTCAAATTTAATTTTTATTCTTTAACTTATTATTTAATCATACAACTTTTATATGCGTGTTTATTCACACATGATTTATTTTGCTTAAAATAAAAAATCTATACGAAATTGAATTAATTTAAAATAGTGATTTAAATTTAAAATCTTATAAATTGGGCATCAATAAATAAATTTTACCAAGAAATTAGTTAAATAATTAGTTATATTCTATTACATATTAATATAATACTATTGAATTTTAAATATTCATTAATTCTATTAGTATAACTAAATTATTTAATTTTTATAAAATAACTTTGTATTCTAATTATTTAAAAATATATCGTTTAATTTAAAATTTAATATTGTTAAAGGATATTTTTGGAATGAAAATTATGCCTTTTGATATTCTGGTTTTTTTTTTGGTTTGAAAAATAGATAATGGGTTCTCAATATTAATTCAAAAACTACTAGTGTGTTTCGGATGTGAATTTTTTTAGTTGGTTTTATAGCAGTGTTCCCTATTTTTTTTCCTGATTATTACATCTAACTAGGTATACTTTACTGCAGTAAACTACGACTTTATCAAGCCCATCTCAGTTATTTGACTATTTATATATTTGTGGAACACCTGGAATACTTTGATTTTGATACTTAGTGGGATGAGACTTGTTTTTGGTTCTATGAGCCTCTATATACCTATGAAACTGAGCGAATTTGTTCTATGATACTTTGTTCTGGTGTGAGCTTACGTCAAAATCTGCAAAATCTTCAGTAATATGTTGACATTTACACTTTGGACTGTCTAAATATTTTCAAATTGAAAATCATATTCTACTTCTGAAACTGTTTGTGAGTGAAGAAATTTAGTGAAGTTTTGCTAATTTGCAATAACCTTTTGAGTTTAAGAAGTTATTTGCTAAATGTTTTTTCATTTTGAATGATGATGACGGAAGTGACTTGGCTGGTGAAAACCTCTGATGGACAGATCCCAAGATTCTTAAATTTTATTTGATCGTGGTTATGTATACTTAGCTCTTATAAATATCTTTTCACGTTTGCTTTTCTAATCAGTCGAACATTTGCATGCAGGAATTATTTTTGCACAAAATTGGCTCTGCAGATCATGCTAATGAGAGGTTGGTTAACCTTTACCACTTGTGTTGTTTAAGTGATTTCCTTCTCTATTCAATTTATATCAGTGTTTGGAATTTTTTGGATTGTCAATCATATTTCACGGTTTGTTTACACACATGTACCATTTTTGCAATTGAATGTTTAACAGACTTGAAGTGATAGAGAAGATGCAACTGATGCATGATATATTAGTCCATTTTACATAGTGTTGTCATTGTGGCTTTGGTTCAATGGATTGATCCGAAATAGGTCGAGAATCGATTGTATTTGGTTCCAAGAGTTGATAGACATAAATTATAAGTTCAGAATCAATTTGTGCACAATTATCAAAATTCATGAATTCCAATTAAATGCTAATGTTGAATTTTTTCTGTTTGACCTTATCAGAAATCGTGACCTGCTTTTCATAAACCTAATAGTTCTTGCCATACCGTGTAAGCCCTTTTTGAGCCTATTTTCCATCAGCCGTAACTCCTCCATAGTTCACACCAGATACCCCTCTACTATGGGCCTTTTTGCTGTTCCTCTCTCCGTCTCTCCTGGATTTCCATCTATTGTTGACACCTAAGTTTTCTTAAGAATTTCTCCATAATCTATTTCCAGGATCGAACAGTATGTGGTCTTGGCGATGCCAAGTGGGAAAGACCTGGTAACGCCATTGTGTCCCCTTGTGTTGATCTCATTCTTCAGCTATCATTGATCCTTAATCAACATTGGATGCTCAGAATACATTATTCATTTTGCAATTCGATTTTTCAAGAGAAAATGCCCTTTTGATATGTGTAAACCATATCGTTTGATATTTTGGGCATGTTTTAAGCTTGGGGTGATGTAAAATGTATGGGTTATTTTGAGCATGTTTGGATGGGTGAAACAGTGACGTTCTAATGGAAATGGGATTGATTGTTCTTTAGTGGCTTTGGTCATTATCTTGCTTCCATGCTGTTAGGTAAGGTGTGGGGCCCACACATTAAATAAAATAAAAAAAGATGCTTTCTCACAATCCCACATCGAAAGAATCTGAAAAGTTGTTGGAGGGAATTAGTTATAAATAGAGCTCAATTCCTTCAGTTATTGTATCACAAAATCAAAAGCTTTTCAGCTTTGATAAAAAAAGAGTACATAGAAAAAAAAGTGTATTTTTTTCTTGAGTGCGAGAATTCTCTTTGTGTGAGTTAGAAATTATTTTTTCGGTATACTCGGGTTGGGAGTGTGAGAAATATTGAGTGTATTGGTGTATACATTTGTTGTAATATTTCTTCCAGTTATAAAAGTTGCAGTGCGCCGTGGACGTAGCCTATATTGGGTGAACCACGTAAATCTTTGTGTTCTTGTTGGTTATTTTATTCCGCATTTTTTTGTATTTTTATCATCGTGATTGGCATCGCTTTGGTGTAATTCCCCAACAACTGGTATCAGAGCCTTGTTGTGAAAATTCTTAAGAATTCTGAGTATGCTCTGTGGTTGCAGCTTTGTCTGATCTTCCAAATCAGAAAAGATTTTTTAGATTTTTTGCTAAGGCTAGAGAAGTGATAGCCGGAGATGATGGATCAGGACCGGGAATCAACAAGTTCAACGGTACAGATTTTACGTTCTGGCGACTACAAATTATTGATTATTTGTATAGCAAGAAGTTGCATCAACCTCTGTCTGGAAAGAAGCCGAAAAAGATGGAGGATGATGACTGGAAGCTTCTTGACCGAGAAGTGTTAGGTGTAATACGATTGACCCCAACGAAGAACGTGACACATAACGTGGCGGAGGCAAAAACAACGGAGGAGATGATGTCCATTTTGTCGGACATTTACGAAAAGTCATCGGCAAATAATAAAGTACATCTCATGAAGAAGTTATTTAACTTAAAGATGAGAGAAGATGCATCGATGACTAAACACATCAATGAATTCAACACGATTGTTTCACAGCTGACATCGGTTGAAATTAAATTTGATGATGAGATTCGGGCACTTATTCTTTTGGCGTCTTTACCAGACAATTGGAAACCGATGCGGGCAGCGGTTAGCAACTCTGTTGGAAAAAGAAAGCTACAATTCAATGATGTCAGAGATCAAATTCTTGCTGAAGAAGTTCGTAGGATGGATTCTGGTGAAGGAACATCATAAAGTTCTGCTCTAAATCTCGAGAATAGAGGAAGGGGCAGGAGTGGCGAAAAGAGTTTTAACCAACGACATGGTAGATCCAAGTCGAGAAACGGAAAAGACAAAAGCAATTTTGAAAAGAATGTGAAGTGTTGGAGCTGTGGTGAGACTGGTCACTTGAAAAAGAATTGCAGATCAACAAAGAACGACGCTAATGTTGTTACTGAGGAGGTACATGATGCTCTATTACTATCCATGGAAAGCTCGGTTTATTCTTGGGTTATGGACTCGGGAGCTTCGTTTCATACCACTGGTAATCGTGATGTATTCGATAATTACATTGCGGGAGATTACGGAAAAGTTTTCCTGGCTGATGGAAAACCTTTGGAAATTGTTGGTATGGGTGATATCCGGATGAAGATGACAAATGGATCTGTCTGGAAAATCAACAAAGTAAGGCATGTACCAAAGTTGACACACAATCTGATTTCAGTGGGACAGCTTGACGACGAAGGTCATAAGGTGACCTTTGGTGATGGTTCTTGGAAAGTAAAAAAGGGAGCCATGATTGTTGCTCGAGGAAAGAAAACTGGAACACTGTATATGACTTCCGGTTTGAGAAATAAATTAGCGGCTGTGGATGCTGGAGCTAATTCAAGTCTATGGCATAGTAGGCTTAGGGATACGAGTGAGAAGGGAATGAAGATGCTTGTTTCAAACTCAAAGCTACCGGAATTAAAGATCGTTGAACACAAGCTGTGTGAAGCTGTATTTTTTGGAAAGCAGAAAAAAGTGAGCTTTTCAAAAGAGGTTAGAGAACCGAAATCAGCGGATTTGGAGCTGGCACATACTGATATATGTGGACCATCTTCTGTGACATCCCTTGGAGATCACTCAAGATATTATGGCACTACTGTTGACGATTCGATCAGGAAATTTTGGGTTTATTTTGTGAAAAATAAATCGGATATTTGAGACCTTTAAACAGTGGGAGTTAGCCATGAAGGATGTGATGGATTCACTGTCATCCAATCACATGTGGGAGTTGTAAGAACTTCCTGAAGGTAAAAAGGTTTTACATAGCAAGTGGGAGTACCGGTTAGAACATGACGGTAGCAAGCGGTACAAAGAAATATTTGTTGTAAAAAGATGAAAAGGAAGTCATTGGTTACACTGATATTTTCTCTCTGGTGGTAAAGTTAACTACTATCAGGAGTGTACTTGGATTGATGGTAAAAGAAGATTTACATCTGGAATAGTTAGATGTAAAGACGAGGTTTCTTCATGGAAAGCTAGATGAAGAAATGAATCAATCACAGGGATTTGAATTACGAGAGAAAGAGAAAATGGTGTGCAAACTTCAGAAGAGCTGGTGGTCTCAAACAAGCTCCAAGACAGTGGTACAAGAAGTTTGATGGGGTAATGAAAAATGATGGTTTTCTAAGGTATCAGGCTGATCACTGTTGTTATGTGAAGCTTGATGGTTATTATCTCATACTACTGATATATGTAGATGATATGTTGATAGCAGGAGCTTGTCTGGACGAGATTGATAAACTCGAGAAAGAGTTATCAAAGGAATTTGCTTTGAAAGATTTGGGTGCTGCAAAACAAATCCTTGGAATGGGGATCCTTAGAGATCGGGTGAATAGAGTCTTGAAGCTTGAGAAGATTCCTGGAAGCAAGAATCCAGCTGATATGCTCACCAAGACTGTTATCATTGGAAAACTGAAGTTGTTTTTGACTTCAGTTGGTCTCCTGGACTAACAAAGGAGGTATGAGCTGCTGCACTGATGATGTGAAGACATGATTGAAATCAAGTCTTCAAGTGGGAGAATTGTTAGGTAAGGTGTGGGGCCCACACATTAAATAAAATAAAAAAAGATGCTTTCTCACAATCCCACATCGAAAGAAACTGAATAGTTGTTGGAGGGAATTAGTTATAAATAGAGCTCAATTCCTTCAGTTATTGTATCTCAAAATCAAAAGCTTTCCAGCTTTGATAAAAAGAGAGTACATAGAAAAAAAGATTGTATTATGGTCTTGAGTGCGAGAATTCTTTTTGTGTGAGTGAGAGAAATTATTTTCTCGGTATACTCGGGTTGGGAGTGTGAGAAATATTGAGTGTATTGGTGTATACACTTGTTGTAATATTTCTTCCAGTTATAAAAGTTGCAGTGCTCCGTGGACGTAGCCTATATTGGGTGAACCACGTAAATATTTGTGTTCTTGTTGTTTATTTTATTCCGCATTTTTGGGTACTATTATCATCGTGATTGGCATCGCTTCGGTGTAATTCCCCAACACATGCTTCATAATTTGCACAATACCGAGGATTGATGTTTATCCATTTATTTTATTGTTGTTCTTTGCTCGACATTGATTTTTATTTGATTTCATTAATTAATAAATAATAAAGTTAATTTAAGTTTTTGAATTAGGAGAAAAATTACTTGGAAATTTTTTACTATGTTTGATTCAATCGATCCACTCGGATACCCTTCAGCCCAACCCATTAGCTCCCACCCTATTTACACGAAGTCTATGGCCATTTTGGTTTATTTCGAAAAGTTGCTTGTATTGGTTCTCTTTCTTTTTATGTGCTTGATGCTTGTTTATCATTTAATCGCTAATTTTAGGTTTGGCTGGGATATATGGTGGCTCTCTGAATATCTGTGTATAAGAAATATGAGAATATGTTGCATTATCAAATTATAGAAACACAGTGAATTGTGCTAATACCCTACCCTTTTTCTTTAAAATTGCTAATGGTGCATTATCATCTGAACAATCTTCTGATTCTGTTACTGCTCTATCTGAAATAATTTAACCTCACTGCCCATCTTTATTCGTCTGTCTGAAATATTTTTATTTCCTATTATCAGTTTTAATCAGCTTGTATTATTCAATGGTGATAGTTGCTGTGCTCAGTTCTTTACTTTATAAAAGCATACTGATGACACAACATCTTTGTGATACCAGTGCTGAACCTCAGGCCACATTTGGATCAATTGCCACTCCCAGGCAAGATGGGCAATACGAAGATAATGATATCAATTTAGAAAACATGGTAATTTTGGAGCTCTATAATTATTAATAGATAGCTTTGCTGTCATCTATCCTTCATTTCCCATTTCTCAATTCTCATTGATATTGCGTTTATAGAAAATATTTCATTTAACAATATTTTTATTTTTTATTGCTTCTGTTGGTTTGTTTCACAAGAAGTTGAAATGTTCATTGTGTAGAAATTTGATTTTTCTTTGGTGACTTTCTTATGCAGGTTGATGGTGCTGATGAATTCACTAATCTCGTGGACAATGCTCATGCTCCATGTACTCCTAGACTGGTAGAGGAACCAAATCTCTCCAGTGTTCAAGAGGTTTCAGCATGTGATGACCATCTGGAATCAGAATATCATTTAACTGAATCTAATTTGCGAGATAGTTCAAAAAGTATTATGTTTGAGGATAAACAAGAAGTACACTGGGGTTCACGTGATGGTACGAATTGTGGTGCAACTCGTGATGTTCCACTAGGGGAGAATGGATACCAATCAGGTGTCCTGGAAATCAAAGACTCGAAACAACAGGGAGAATCTACCTTCATTGAGGCTCATGTTGAACGTGTATCGTTAGATGAGTCCTCATCAGTGTATAAGCCCTCTTCTGTGTTGGCTGATCAGATTGAGGCATCTGATGTTAACTATAGGGTAGATATAACGAATGAAACTGTCAATGAAGAGACACCACATTGTCGTGTAGTGGATGAGCCATGTGATGATGAAGGTCTCAATACAATTGGCTCTGAGAGTGTTGCAATAAAAGATCAATCATCACTTGGGGTTGAAGTGATTGGAAGTTTCGGAAGTGCACCGAATAATGAGAAATCATATCTCAATATTCAAACTCAGGGTTATCAGGAACCTACAGATTCCTCTGTTTTTGAACAGGATGTTCTTGAAAATGTTGCGACAAGTGAAACCCCATTTCTCAGGCCATGCAATTCAAACTTGGAACAACCTGATATTACAAATACTGGATGTAGCGTGTCCGCTGATGCTAATGTACTCACTGATATCACTGCTTTGGCTACGTCTGGAAGGGAGACAGCTATAACAGGTTGGTTGATCAAGCATAATACTTGATAATCTATGACAAAGTGGAAGTTCCAAATTACGCCCTGGCTTATCCACACTATAAATTAAGCAAGAGAATATCATCATAACTATCTTTAGTTTTTCTGTGTGACCTTTTTCAGTTTACAAAATTACCACCCTGAATAACTACACCTATATCCTTGTGTTATTTTTTTGGTCTATTCTCAAGTTCATTTATTTCATTCAATAATTATGTAATAAACATAATTGTATTTTTAATATTGCAAAAATCCTGAAATTGAAATCCCTTTTTGCGAAAAAGGAAAATATCACTAATAAGCATGCATGTGGTTTGATCGATAGTTTCCCTAAACAGATTTGGTTGTGCATAGTAGTGATTGTCATTTCAATGTGTAAATCTCTTTGATTTGATATAAATGGCCTTAATTTTATCACTGATAATCCAGAACAAAGTTTGAAGGCAAATCACATGCAAGAACAATTATCACATAAAGATATTGATGAGTCATCCAGTCAACCTGATGGTCAAGTGTGTAACGCAAATTCTCAGGGAAGGCTAGTAGAAAATTTAAATAGTTTTGAGGAATCTCAGATACCTGCTCCTGAAAAACTGCTTTCAGTACCTGATGTGTGTGCAGATCTACATAGAAATGTGCTTGAAGAGGTTTTGCCAAAGGACTTTGAAGGGCTTGATGAAGGTGATGCTGGCAGCAAAACCTTAACGGGTAAAAAACGCAGCTTTACTGAAAGTACTCTGACAGAGCAGAGTCTGAATTCTGCTGAATCTTCGAGACTAGTTCGTGTTAAAAGAACTGCAGAGTCTATTCCTGATGATGATGATTTGTTGTCTTCCATTTTAGGTACATAGTACTTTCTTCATCAACTAGATTTCTACTGACTGGTTTCTAATTTATCAGAAAATTACTTTTTCAGTTGGAAGAAGATCGTCAGCTATGAAAGTGAAGCCCACACCTCCTTTTTCTGAGGTGACATCTATGAAACGTAATCGTTCTGCTTCCCGTTCAGGTCCTCCGAAAAGAAAAGTGCTGATGGATGATACCATGGTTTTACATGGAGAGTATGTTCCTTTTTTTGGACTTGATATTGTATTTTTCTTTTTTTTTTTGATACGAAACTATTTTTCATTAAAATAAGTAGTCGGATTACAATGGATAATAATCCTAAGAACTAGATTAGAAATAAATTAAAATAAAATCTTTAAACCAAACTCAACAACAAACAAACTTCCAATCTCTGATGACATCCGCAATAAGTAAATGCTTAAACTCCGGTAACATTGTTGTCCAAGTCGCAACCCTGAATTTGATCTTTGCCCATACTTTGTCCAAAAACTCTCCCGAATCCGCAAACAATCTACTGTTCCTCTCTAACCACAGAGACCAAAAGATGGCGTGCACAGTCAAAAACCAGAATCTGTTGTTCTTTCTTCTGTCTGTCAGAGTCGTCTCCATGATAAATAATTCCCGAGCCTTTCTTGGAAAGATCCAATCGAAACGCAGCTCTTGCAGTACTCTTGTCCAAATTGCACGTGAAAAAGAACAATGCAACAAAAGATGGTCTTGGTTTTCTTCATTTTTCCGGCATAGATTACACCATTGCGGGCTTAATGCGCAGCTGGGCCACCTTTTCTGCAACAAGTCGCCAGTTGGCAATTTTCCCAACGCCACTATCCACGAGAAGACTTGAACCTTGTACGGGATCGGTATTTTCCAGATATTGTCGTGGTAAGGAAATGTAGGGAAAGCTGTAACCGGGAAAAAAGAAGCGTAGAAAGACCGAACTGAAAAAATCCCCGATGGATCCCCCAACCACACTCTAAAATCACTCGTACCCCTCTCCAACCTAACCGTGTCCAAAATCCCCAAAAGATCAATGAATTCTTTTAATTCTACCTCATTTAAGGCTCTCCTGAACCGCACGTCCCAATGAAAAATATTATTATTAACTCCACTATCAATTACATCTAAAAAACTGGATATAGTTTTATTAATGGAAGAGGATATCAAAAACAGAGATGGAAAACAATCTTTGAACGACAAAACACCGCCCCCCATATATCTTCCCAAAATCGAATCAAATTGCCCTGTTCGTCACACAAATATTCCCCAACCCCAGTCCTCCCCTCTCCTTTGGCTTACAAACTTGTTTCCACCCAACTACATGGCAATGCGTCTCCCCATCCGCTCCGTCCCATATAAAGTCCCTCATCAATTTTTCCATTTTTTTCGCCACCCTAATTGGCACTCTAAAGAGAGACATATAGTAAGTCGGCATCGCGCCTAAGACAGCCTTAATCAAAGTGAGTCGACCTCCTCGTGAGAGGAAAGACTTTTTCCAACTTGCTAGTTTCTTTGACATTTTTGATAATACTGGCTCCCAAAATTTAGCAGACTTAGGGTCACCTCCCAACGGCGCCCCAAGGTACTTGATCGGCCAATTCTCTCTTTTGCACCCAATTTCTCGAGCCATGGCCTCAACTTCCTCTTCCAAAACATTTAATCCCAAGACAACGCTTTTTTCCAAATTGATTTTCAATCCTGATTTAAGAGTGAAGTTGTTGAGAATTTCCAATAGTGCTAAAAGATGCCCATCCGACTGGACAAAAAACAATGTATCGTATGCGAATTAGATATGTGATATTTCGATTTTGTCTCTCCCCACCACCAATCCTCTTACCTCATTCACAGTCTTGGCCTTATCAACCAATCGACCCAAACAATCAATCACAAGGTTAAAGAGGAAAGGGGATAGTGGATCCCCTTGTCGAATGCCTCTCTCCCCAAGGAATTTTCCCCGCGGTCTACCGTTAATGAATATCGAAAAAGAAACATTCGAAACATAGCCTTTAATCCACGACCTCCATCTTGTCCGAAAACCCTTCATTTGCATCACAAAATCAAGAAATCTCCAATCAACGTTGTCGTAGGCTTTTTCCAAATCAACCTTAAAAACCCAACCCTTTTTTTTCCTGCGATGTTCCTCTACTATATCATTCGCTATCAGACAACAATCCAAAATTTGTCTTCCTTTAATAAAAGCGCACTGACTCTCTGAAATTGTCTTTCCCAAAACATTCTTCAATCTGTTTGCCAAAACCTTAGCCAAAATCTTATACAGACTCGTTGTCAAGCTGATTGTGCGAAAATCTTTAACTTTGGTTGCATCTTGTTTCTTTGAGATTAGGCAGATATAGGTTTCATTAGTAATGGCATTTACAATGCCACCATCAAAAAATTCAGCAAACACCTTAAATAAATATGCTTTTACCGTATCCCAGTTCTTATGAAAGAAGGCCATTGTAAATCCATCCGGCCATGGTGCTTTGTTCCCATCGCAATCAAAAACATCCCTCTTAATCTCATCTTCAGGAAATGCAATCTCCAACCAACTCCTCTGCTTCAATCGTGTCTAAGGGACACCATTCCAAACCATCGAAACCTCCACCATCCCCGTCAGATTTCCGGTAGAGATGTTTGTAGTAGCTGACAATGTTTTCCTCAACCTGATTCTCTTCCGTAACCACAGACCCATCTTCCAACTCCAGTTTTTCTATTATTGATCTGTTTCTACGATTGTTGAGTAAAGCATGGAAGAATCTTGAATTCTGGTCACCTTCCCTTAGCCATTTCACTTTTGCTTTTTGACTGTCCATTTGAAATTTTCTAAGCGACGTCACTTCCAGTTCCGTCTTCATTTTCTTTCTTTATCGACATGCCACTATCGATGCTTGCATATTAAAGTTGAACATGTTGAATGGCTGGATTGTGTGTTTGAGACTTTACTTATCATAAGATAAACTAGATAGGTTGTTGCTATCACCTTTGTCGATTTCATTCTCATTTGTGTTATTTCTTGTTTACACCAGTTTCTTTCATTATTTTAACAATGATTTAGGTTTAATAGGAAAATTTATTTCTTTGCGTGATGCATTCTATGACATCATATTAATCATTCGGATTTGCTGCCTCGTTGCGCTGAACCATCAAGTTTGTGTCTAACTTTTAGTATTGAATTTTTTGCTTGCTGCTTGTTTCATTATTCTTAATACTATATCTTTGTTCCTTGAAAGTACTATACGAGAGCAGCTGACAAACACTGAAGACATACGGCGTGTAAGAAAGAAAGCTCCTTGCACACGCCCTGAAATTTCAATGATTCAAAAACAGTTTTCGGAAGATGAAATTTTCCTGGAAGCAATACTTACAGGTGAGATTATTATAGTAATATCCTCCTTACTGCGCTGTATTTATATTGTAATTTCAAATATTGAAAAGATATTTTATTAAACTCTATATGGTTCATATCAGGACCTATCAATCTGATTGCGAGCCTGTTGTGCACAAGCTCTTTTCTTCAGAAGACCGACTTTTTTTTATTGTTTGGACTTTGGCATCATATTAGTTCTTCATTTTCTAGTTGAGACCTTTAATAATGAAAAGTGTCCTTACAGAGTACTTGTTTCGTGACTGATTCATTTTCTGCTATAGATAATATACTACTAACAAAACAATGTGGTGGGTTGCACAAACCTGGTCTAGGATATAGTTTCCTTGAAGTTTCTGGTTTTGCTACTCATACAAAATTGTTGATCAATTTCTCTGTGGTAGAATATACGAGTAGCTTGTATTGGTCTTTGGATTTCCTCCTATTTTCATTTCTTCCTCTATTTATTGAATATTTGAGGAAATTTTTGACAGGAGCAAGTGTCACTTTCTTGACAATTTAATGTTTTCCTTCGCCATTTATTTGTGCGTGAGTAGAAAATTAAGAATGTCTAAGGGCATTCTTTATGCTAATTTGGTTTATATATTTAGGCATGTCAATCGAGTTGGCAACTTTGTACAGTAAAGTAAGAGATATTGGTGGAATCAGAATTTGCGAGAGTGGTGCAATGGGTGCTTCTGTTGATGTTGTGGCTGAGTCGAAGCTACCTTCTCAAAATAATGAAAACGTTGTTTCCCTTGAAACTGTGGCTGATACGAATTTATATTCTTATAAGGAGAAAAATGATACCTTTCTTGAAACTACAGTTGAATCACATTTATCTTCTCAAAATGCTGAGAATGTTTTGAGTTCGTTTATAGAAAGTGACAATAAGTTCAGTAGGCCTAATGTGGCCGAACATAGTGGAATGGGGGCAAACTGTGAACCAAGTTTGGTCAGTGATAATGAGATAGTTATTCCCTGTGAGAATCTTCTGCTAAGAGATGGCATTCTGGAGGAAGGCGATGTCAGTCAAGACCAGATTGAGGTTATTTATGTTGTGGAGACCAATGTTTCACAACAGGAGCTTGTTATGGACGTAACTGGTGTGGAAACAAGTGATAATATTTTTAATGCGGCTGATGCTGATATTATTACTGAGCCTGAGTCAATTGAGCATGCTGATTGGAATAATGATACAGCTGATAGGCTTCAGGCAGGGTCAAATGAGAACTGTGAGAAAAACTCTTCCTTGAATGACGATGAACCTGATGTTTTACTGGAGCAGAAGGCTGATACACCTACTGTTGGGTTGGACCCCACAGTAATGGATTTAGAAAATGGACAAGTAATTGGTGTAGATGAAAAAGAACAGAAGAATTTTTTTATTAATGAAATCAGTCCTGGGTTCGGCCTTCATGATCGAGATGTAAGTTTCTCTTTCTTTGCTACGCGTTTCGTATAAGTCAAAATCTGTGTCTTTGACTTTTTGTAGGTTTGACCAGTCAAATACGTCAAAATCCACTTCATTGACTTTTTGTAGGATACGCCATGGATACGATGGACATACGTTTTGGCCAAAAAAAAATTTGAACTGTTTTGTTTTGTTTTTTGACTTTTTCTTCTTAAATCACTCATATGAAGTTGCACATTGTATATATTTACATTAGTGTGTGTGTGTGTGTGTGTGTGTGTATAATCGTCGTATCCTAGTCGTATCATGTCTTATATTTTCAAAATTTACCATATCGTTATATCCGTATCGTATCGACGATACGATACCATATTCATGCTACATAGCCTTGTTGCCAAATATTATTGTAACTCTGACCTTAAGAAATCATTCTACTTTTACTTTTGTCTATATATTTATGAATTGAACTTTTCAGTTTGAGCTAAAGCTTCCCTTAACTTTGTGACATTGCTAATTTTGGTTAATTTTGTTCATACGATACCATATTCATGCTACATAGCCTTGTTGCCAAATATTATTGTAACTCTGACCTTAAGAAATCATTCTACTTTTACTTTTGTCTATATATTTATGAATTGAACTTTTCAGTTTGAGCTAAAGCTTCCCTTAACTTTGTGACATTGCTAATTTTGGTTAATTTTGTTCATACGATACCATATTCATGCTACATAGCCTTGTTGCCAAATATTATTGTAACTCTGACCTTAAGAAATCATTCTACTTTTACTTTTGTCTATATATTTATGAATTGAACTTTTCAGTTTGAGCTAAAGCTTCCCTTAACTTTGTGACATTGCTAATTTTGGTTAATTTTGTTCATACGATACCATATTCATGCTACATAGCCTTGTTGCCAAATATTATTGTAACTCTGACCTTAAGAAATCATTCTACTTTTACTTTTGTCTATATATTTATGAATTGAACTTTTCAGTTTGAGCTAAAGCTTCCCTTAACTTTGTGACATTGCTAATTTTGGTTAATTTTGTTCATACGATACCATATTCATGCTACATAGCCTTGTTGCCAAATATTATTGTAACTCTGACCTTAAGAAATCATTCTACTTTTACTTTTGTCTATATATTTATGAATTGAACTTTTCAGTTTGAGCTAAAGCTTCCCTTAACTTTGTGACATTGCTAATTTTGGTTAATTTTGTTCATACGATACCATATTCATGCTACATAGCCTTGTTGCCAAATATTATTGTAACTCTGACCTTAAGAAATCATTCTACTTTTACTTTTGTCTATATATTTATGAATTGAACTTTTCAGTTTGAGCTAAAGCTTCCCTTAACTTTGTGACATTGCTAATTTTGGTTAATTTTGTTCATACGATACCATATTCATGCTACATAGCCTTGTTGCCAAATATTATTGTAACTCTGACCTTAAGAAATCATTCTACTTTTACTTTTGTCTATATATTTATGAATTGAACTTTTCAGTTTGAGCTAAAGCTTCCCTTAACTTTGTGACATTGCTAATTTTGGTTNGACTTGTTTTTGAAGAAATTCCTGAAAAATCTTGCTTGCTTTAAATTTTTATTCGTTTAGTTAATCTTTGATAAATTCAATTAAGAATTTGTTTGGTTTATTTATTGTTCGCTCCTGAAAGGATTGTCAATGACTAATGTGAGGGTACAAACAAAATCGTTGTTAGCAGACCAAGGCTAAGGTTGCGGAACTTTGAGAATGTAATGGAGAGTTGAATTTTTTCAAATATACCTCCATTCATGTAGAGAGGATCTTGAATTCACTCGGATGCAAAATGCTCAATTGTTGGACTAATTGTGGTTGGCCTCTAGCAAAATAATTACGGCCGATTTTTATGTTCGAGATCAGATTGTTAACAGAGTGTCTGTTCTGCTTGATGTGGTATTGTCACATCGTGAGAAGCATGCTCATAGTCATTACCCGTTTGTATCTCTTTCTTCGATTTGCTGACTCTGTGTGATCTATGTTTTAGCTTTGCCAAAATTATCTTCTGGAACCTAGCCTAGTTAAAAAAATGGTTTGGCGTCCTCGACTTTGATCAACTGTTGCTGATCTTTGTGCTTTGATGTGAAAATGTTTTAGGTTTTGAAAACAAGAGACTACATCCATGTGGAGCAGCATAATGATGTTGATGACATTACCATAAGACCTTGTACAAGGCTGATGAAATCCGACTTTTAAACATTGAAACTGATATAGGAAACCTTCAACAACACAAAGAAACACGTAAATGCAGATCGGTGGTGTCGATTTGGGTTTATTCTTCCGGGAGATTAGGTCCCTCTGTTTTCCTTGTAACGCTTGTGAGGTCCATAGTTGAAAAATCAGGTAGTTTATTTCTTGCATCTGTTTTAACTTTGTGGATTGTTTCCTGGTATAATATTATTATTCACAGTGGTAGTTGTATAATACGTATCTTATCTGTATGTATTTAGCCTATTTGGCAATATGAGCTAATCTTTTTTGTTTTCATGATCCAAGATTCCAACGAGTTGCTCAATCTTGTAAACAGTGGAATTTAACAGGTTGTAATCACAGCTCTCTATCTGAAGATTTATTTCATGTATGTCATTTTGAAAATTCAAATATAGTTCCTAAGTATGCATTAAAAACAATATATTTTTTCAATATAATAAACAAAACAAAGCTGAAGATATGCAAATCTTGCTAATTCTGTAAGAACATATCACACAGCATAAAATAAGAACATGAGCAACCCATGAGATTTGTTGTACACTTCTGTGGAACTGAACTGAATCCTGCACCTCAGCTGACTTTTTTCGTATCAAATGGTGTATTAACTTTAATCACTTATGTTTCAAATAGATTTAAAATTGTGCCCAGACTTAAAAAGATATTTTTATGGTTAGGGGTGTTTAAATTTTGGATAAAACGTAAATCCAAACTATTTTATTTGTCAAAATTAAACCGATCGAAAAATCAAAATTTAATTTAATTAAGAATTTGTTTCTATTTAAATTATATATTTTATGAGATGATATTTAATGAATAAAGAATAGTTTTGTTAATTTTTAGTTGATTGTTATTGAATTATTTTGTTAAACCAAAATTTTTAGTTGATTGTTATGTTATATTTTAATTACTAATTTTAATATTTATCAAGATTGAATAAATCGAACCGTTTTGTTAGAAAATCGAACTGAATAAATTTTCAAAATCGAACCGACCTACGAACACCTTTACCCTTGGCATTGTCGATATCATTAAAAGTATACCTCTGAAGTTTCTGTGCACCAAATTCTCAAATATCCAATTGCGTGGCCATATTTTTTTTATCCATAAGAAAAGAATCTTTTTATCATGTCTCTCTTTTTCGATTTTTATATTTATTCGAGAGAATGCTTTCTATTTTTGGAAGGTTCTGAAAATGACAATATTTTTTAAAACATTATTATATATTTTGTATTAACTTGGGTTCGAATCTAAGGTTTATATCATAAAGTAGAATCACAATTTACATTTTTTTGTTTTAATTTTTGTTTTAATTTGGGTTTGAAGACATGCGAGATATTTATATCACTAAATTATGACGCGAGAATGACGAATTCTATGAACACTAGAATAATAAAAAGCTTTAAAATTCACCTTTTAGCTTTTGGTATAAATAACGAATAGCAAATCTTTTGTCCGACTGGTCAAATTTTTTTAAAAAATATCATCGTATAAACATAAGCGTTGTGCCATAAAATCCACATATCTCCACGATGATATGTTATTGTCCATTTTAAGTCTAAATTTTTATGGATTTGCTTTTGAATTTTACTCATAATATCTCATATCAATCGAGATATTCTTCTTCACATATTTTTAAGGTGGAACTTTGGTTGCATTTCAACAATCGGGACGACAACAAGGAGTAATTTACTAGAAACTAAATCTGGAAATCTATATAAAATGAAGTTAATTCATAATTCTAACGAATATCGAGTCTGCAGACTTGACTAATTGCTTGACCCACAAATTTTGTTTTTTAAAAAGAAAAAAAAAACCCAACAACAAGTATTGGGCTGTCGTGCTAATTCAGCTTTTACAACGAATCCTCAAAGAATACAGAATACGTATCCAGAGAGAGATTTAAAAAAAAATTCCCCTAGCTGTTTCTAATATACCATGATATTTTATTTGAGACATAAAACCTTAGATTCATTGGTCAAAATATTCGAAAACTTAAATTTTACGAACTGTCTGTGCTACAGATGAATGTGATATATCATGAGTACCACGACCATGTATGATATATCCTTTGTTTCTCGTTAATTTGTTGTGACTTACATTGGATAAACAAGTACTATATTCTAGGATTGTGTTGTCATGATTTGAAATGTAGTTCTTGTTGATGTACTGTTTTCTCGTACTCAAAATGTAGCGAAAATTTTTTAAATTTTTTTTAACTTTCAAAATGTTCTTGGATGTCGTATGACTTAAATCATTTATGGTTGTTTAGATCTGATTTACTTTGCGTATATAAAGCATGTTCTAACTATTCTGGGTTTTAAGTGGATATAACTTTTTTTTTTAAATCTCTATGAACTAATCTCCTTCTTACTACAATCGTTTAATCAAGTCCACGATCAAAAACTGGATTTCTTGTATAGATCGCACCAGATATCTAAATGCGTCAGGGTCGAGGCGGCCCCACGATGGAAGGATGGTGGACGAAATTTTTTTCTTCAAATGTTGGTGGTGGCCGAATTTTTTCTTTGTGAGGTGGAGAATTTTTTGTGTAAATATTGTGTTGTGTATTTGTTATATTATGTCATCAATATTTCTTAACATATATATAAATACAATACTAATAATATTATTAAATTAGTAGATTCTAAATTTAATAAATAAATAATTGTGCATTCATTATAAATTCGATCGACGATTAGACAACGTCGATGTATTGAAGATATAAATCTTGTTTATACAATGAAATTTGAAAATTTCTTGTGAAAAATCTTTTATTATAGACAATTAAGATCTAATTTTAATTATTTATTTTGTAAGAAAATTTTACAAAATTTATTTTCAGGGGTAGATTTGATTAAGTTATAATAAAATATCAATATGGCCCAAAATTTTAGAAAAAACGAAAACTTGCCCCGAGCACCTCAAAAGTGACCTCGTGGGGCAGGATTGCCCGAGACCATATCGGGTACCCTGCATGTGCCCCTCCTACACTGTTTGAACAGTTCGGCGCACATCACTGCCTGTCTAATTTTTTTTAATAAATACTGGGCAAGCTGCGTATTGCGTGCACTGGGCAGCGCTGCCCGAAAAAATTCTGGGAAGCAAAAATATTTTTTTAGCTGCTTCAATTTTATTGAATTTCAAACGCAGTTAGAAATAAATTACTTAACACGATTTAATAAATAAACAACGAGATATCATATGAATGAGAAACCTTTGCTCTGATATCATATTAGTCACAAGTACTAATATTATTATTTAATTAAATGATATTAAATTTACTAAATAAATAATTGTGAACTCATTATAACCTCGATTGATGACCAGGCAGCGCCGATGTATCGATGATAAAAATCTTGTTCATATAGTCAAAATTAAAAATTTCGAAGATTAGAATTGCCAGCGGCCTTTTTTAGTGAACGCCAGTGGCCAGTTTTGTGAACCCGTTCACTAAACCAGGTAATTCCACTCTCCTAACTTAATTAGCTGTTAAGCTAACTTCTACATATTACATTACATAAAATCAATTTATAAAATCCTTTATAAGCATCTATTTGATTTCCATCAAACTACAGTTAACAAATTCAACTCTTTGAACTTGACTATCTCAATGAAACCACATAATCCAATACTTGTGGCCTTCAACGGTTTAGAGATACGGCTAGCTGTGTGTTCACAATTTCATGTGATTCAAAATAACATTTGTTCTCATTTGGACTTACTTTAATTAGCCTCTTTCTTTTAATCAACCTCTTGATCAAGAACGTCAGAACTCAAGGCTGATTGCATCCATAATATTATGATAACTATCTGGTAAGATCTCCACATGATCTCTTAGGTTTAACTGATACTATATGCAAAAACCTTAAGTTATGATTAGCATATAATACGGTTTTTTCAACTCATATATAACGATCGAATCTACAATCATTGCTATATCGAGAGTTGCAAATGAATTCGATAACGATGTGATATATTTTTGAGTAATAATAGTGACATGATATGTGTAACAGGGGAAGTTTTTTTCCAAAATGCACATGTTTTACTCAGACCAGAGATTTCTTGCACTGTAAACTCATTAGATCACATGAGATATTTTCGACCATAGCTGGGCAATGGATCCCCGACTACAATGCATAGACTTTTATGTATTTCGAAACTACACCTAACCTCGCCACCTGATGACACTCAATGGAGTCTGTAAATGGATCAAACTACGTGCTAGTACGTAAAGCTTCCAAGTTGTCCCGAGTCAAAAGAATAATAGTGTACAATCATAACCGTTGGCTATTCCACTCGTGAAGTGAAAATCATTTGGAAAGTTCGAGGGAGGGTTGTTCAGTGTATCATCAAATGATCACCTATCTGTATGATTAAACATCTATATGTCCTTACCAATGAAAGATGAAGTTTACATCACAGATACTAGCTAGTCTCAAACTAATGCGACCTTTATCTTTATTTTAGGCAGATGAATCGATTAGGAACCAGTTTAGAATATACAATATATTTTTTAATGAGTTTCATTATCTTAATTTGGGAGACATATCTTATGGTATCTATTGTATATTCAAAGACTTTATCTATACAACTTGCATTAGTATACATATAAAGTAAATGTAATAATTAGATGAAATCATAAATCATTATTAAAATAAAATATTGTTTTTACATAAAAGTCAAGAAAAAAGTCCAAGCCACAAGTTGACTCGCTGGATATCTACTCTAACAACTCTCGTATGTATATATATATTTGCAGGTTTGTCGAGTCCAACAATCCAAAACATAGCGATATAGTCCATACCCTATAAAAACTATGAACCAAAGTTTACAATAATGATATCATCTGTTGTAATAACTTCTCTATTAAGTTCTTAATTTATTTCAGACACCACTGATGTGCGACAGGACTTCTCTGCGTCCTCAAAATTATTATTTTTTTTTATTTCACTCAGAATATAAAAACCTCAGGTCCCTTTTTTTTGTTTTAAATCACGAAATTCCTTAAAGCAAAACGGAAAGGAAAATTGTTTTAAAAAAAAGTGTCAAATTCTTTCTTTTTTGATATCATTTGGGGTCTACGGTGAATGCAAACTGTGTGGATAGCATGTATGTGCTTCAACCATCTATAAATAGCCCTTATGTAGTGCATACAAGACTATAGATCAATAAATCCATAAGCACACATAAAAAATAATAATGCCTAGAGATAGAGATCCTCTGGTCGTAGGAAGAGTCATAGGCGACGTGCTGGATCCATTCACAAGATCACTAGGACTTAGAGTTACTCATGGCAATAGAGAAGTGAACAATGGGAGTGAGTTCAGGCCTTCCCAAGTGCTCAACCAGCCGAGGGTCGAGATCGGAGGGGAAGATATGCGTACCTTCTTTACTCTTGTACGTGATTTATTTATGTTATGATGATATTCGAAAATCTTATTTTCTTGGTCTCTGTATATTCATGTATATATATCTCTTTACAACCAATTAGTATATACATATATATAGATATATACAATGGTTTTATTATATATTGATATCCTTATGATCATATATATAGAGCACCGGCAAATCGAAGAATTTGAAAGAAAAACTGCGCAAAAAAATTAAAAACAAATCTCAGGACCTCTCCCTAGCTCATTCATTTGACGTGATCATGGGAATGAATATATTTATATATGTTGTTGTATTTGCATGCAAACAGGTGATGGTGGACCCTGATGCTCCAAGCCCTAGCGATCCAAATCTCAGGGAATACTTGCACTGGTGAGACATATATATGTATGTATATATATAATATTAATTGCTGGCTAGCTGGGTTTTCATCTACTGTTGAAAAACCCCATGACTGATCGAACAGGAAAACTGAAAACTTTTTTTTATAAAAAAAAAAATTTGATAAATTTGAGGTTCCTTCTTTATTATTATTTGAATATAAAATCAGAAAGCGTATAGCAAATAGCTGGTTATTGCCCACCATGTTTTCTTGGGAACTCACGCACACTCTCACACACACACACACACGCACGCACACACACACACATATATATATATATATGCATGCATGCATCTAATCGTGGGCTGTCTTGCAGTCATCAAGATATATGAATTGATATATATTTTTTGTTACTTATAAGTATAATTTTTTAAAAATATATATATAAAACAACTCACGTACGTAGGAGATCTAACATATGATGAAATATATATGTTTTTTTTTATATTTCAATAATTAATTAATGTTTTTTTTTTTATATTTCAATAATTAATTAATGTTTTTTTTTATATTTCAATAATTAATTAGAATTTTAAGATGGATTCCATTACCCTTTTACTTGACTGATTTGACTTGCATGCACGCGCCTTTCAAAATCCTCTGCGCACAGACAAAAGTACCTTGGCAACACAAAGTCTTTTTAGTAGGTGACGGGTCTCTTTTGGGTGGGGCATCCACATTAATTACAATATATATTTATAAAAAACATACGTATTTTTTTGATGAATTAAATTTTCTTATGATTCAACTCGTATGCCCCATTAATCTCCATAATATATCATTATGATCCAGGTTGGTCACTGATATTCCAGCAACTACGGGAGCTACCTTCGGTGAGTTGTCTAATCATTGAATTTATTTTTATATATACATACTTTTTTTTTATAAATGAAGTCATGCTCGAGACCAAAATATGTCGGCATCGATTTTGTTCAATAAATAAAATTCGAAAACAATAAATATCATATGACAATATAAATCAAATCATTCTACTCCATAAATAATTTGTCTTTACAACTCAAATTCCAAATATGAATCAAAATAGGTGGAATCGTCTTAAAAATAAATAAGTAAGTCGAAACAAAATCATATCCAAAGATCTTGAAATTTCGTCCATCACCAATTCCAAAATATGTCTTGATCGTCGTTCTTGATTTGTTCCTCGTTCTTATCTGAAAGGAATTGTAAGAAGTAAGATTTTGAGGAAATACTAAGCAAGCAGAGGATTATTGATGCACAATATATACTAGTGCATAATTTTTGAATATCGGGAATATCAAGACAAAACATATCACAACAAATTACAAACGTATAATACTGATATTTCATCTTATTTTATATTGTTTTATGATCAGTCTCTAATTTTTAATCCTCTAAATAGCGAGTCAACAATTTTATACACATCATGTATGGGCCATATAACAGTTTTATTATCACCGTGTAGGGGTCATATAACGGTTTTATACCCAACGTATAAGGATCATACATTTTTCAAGAATTTTTTTCCATATCAAACTTGAATCATAACAGTGTTTGAAATTCTTTTTTATACAAAGAAGCATGAACGATCGGATATTTCAAAACACTTACTTAGATTTTTATTTTAAAAAACAAACATAATCCCACTTATATATCATTATTCAAAAACGTGAAGAGCCAAAAGGGGTGATTCATAAAAGTTTGCTCATCTTAAACCTCGAAATCTTGTGTTTTTTGAAAGAAATTTCCAAGTGTTTTGTCTAAGCTCCTCTAGCCTTTTTCGAAAATATGAGGGAAGGACGTGGTGTAAATTTTGGATGAAAAGAGGTTGAGGCTAACGAGATAGACATGACATCTTCATCTTAAAATTTCAAAAATCACGATAGATTCCAATGCAAAGATTTGAATTTTTCGGTTGCAGATAGATGACGATCATGATCTGCTTATAAGCAATCGAATCATGATTATTGAATTATTGTATGATTTAAAAGATATAAATTGCATCGTTACCACCAGCTATAAATTTTGGTAAAAATGTAAACGCTCGGTCTTACCATTGATATAAGAGCTAATGTCACGAGTTAGATTTTTATTAATTGCAAGAAGTGCAATTATTGAGAGAGATATTATTGGATGCAATAATTATCCTCACTTTGTAGAATAATCGAAATGTGGTTTTTGAACTGCTGTATGATTTAAAATATTTGTGTTGCACCGTTAACAACACCTAGCTATAACTTTTGGTAAAACAGAAAAAACTCGATTATACGTCTTTTTCTTAAAATATATATATACATCTTGATGTATGTACATTAAATTTTGAAAAGCATGCATCTATCTAGTTTAAGTTTCAAATTATTGGGCACGATCCAATACAAACTCCAAAATTTATTCAATATATACAATTTAATTGGAGTATTTAAAATAATGAGTTTTAAAATTTGCGAGCTTTACAAATGGTCCACTAATTTTATGTGACAACGGCTTTACTACTATTCCACTACAAAGAAACACAGATTGTGTGGAGCACAATCACCTTGAGGCATACATGACATCCTTGTCTTTCTTTTACATCATTTGTTACAATCCAATAAGATTATATGCTTTGCATGTGCATAAAATATCCATGTTATGATCAAGAATTATGTAAATTGGAATACAATTTTCCACTAACTTTTGTAGGAACAAGAACTTATATTTTAACAAAATCAAACCTTTTTTAGTTGAAATATATTTAATTTTTATGTAATTATTAATATATTTTTTTCTTATATTAATTTCGATCCAAGTAAATTATTTGATTTCCGCTTCTTTGAATTTGATAAGTGGAAGCACTGTCTCCTGCAATTATACTTTTTGTCGAATTCCAACTTTTTTTTGTCGATCCTAATGCGTTCAAGGACCCTACAAGCCTCGCCCTAACGTGTCGATCTCACGATTCATCCTACAAAATATTTATTTTTTTGTGGGATTAAAGCAATTATATTATGATTGTGAAATCATGTATACTAATACGTATATGCAGGCCAAGAGATAGTGTGCTACGAGAGCCCGCGGCCGTCGATGGGGATCCACAGGTTCGTGTTCGTGCTCTTCCGGCAGCTGGGAAGGCAGACGGTGTATGCTCCGGGGTGGCGCCAGAACTTCAACACGAGGGATTTCGCGGAGCTCTACAACCTTGGCTCCCCAGTGGCTGCTGTCTATTATAACTGTCAGAGGGAGAGTGGCACTGGTGGAAGAAGGAGATGAATATTTACATATAATATTTCAACTGATTATAGGCTTATACTATATATGTGTGCTGCATGATCGTAAGTTTTCAAGTCGTCTACTGCTGTAATTGATCTATAGGCTTGAAACAATATAATTTATACGGGAATAAATAAACAATAATTAAAAAGGAAACAAGCTTGGTTAATTATAACTCATCGCGTTCTATGTGTGATTATATGTCCCAGCGATGGCGTCACCCCATTAAAAACTTTATATATAAAGAGGCGACGGACCGGTCATATGATATGGCTCACAAGAAAAGAGAATTCTTGTGTGATCACTTGAGACGAGCCCGTGTGTTTGATGCCATTTCTCGTACAGTTTGCTCATAGCATGGCTTGTTCTCTTTGCTTCGATCGTACAAAGAACCGTACGTTGCATGCCGTAATTTAGAAATAGTAAGAGGAAAAAGAAACAGGGATCGAGCTGCTCTAGCCCTTTTGAGGAGCCAACTTTACTGCGTCGGGCTCGGCTGAGAGGTGGTTTGCGTCCAAGGTGGGCTGAGATAATCACTTCTACTAGGGAATTAAAGCTCCGCTTCCCCACCTTGCTACGTACTCAGCTGCTGTTTGTATCCTCCCATCTCGACGGGGAGGTTGGTTAATCAATTTTTATGAGTTTAGGCTATCAAACATGTGAAGAAATTACCTTATATATATTATTGCGCTTAGATCGATGGATATAATTATTACCATTGAAATTGATTAACTTGATGAAAAAACATGAGATTACTTTAATTTTATTCATGAAATCAAGGGCTAGCTCTCGAGATCTTAGCAGCTATGGCAAGGCAGCTAGCATTCCGATATAAGTCGAACAAAGTGATAGGATTGTCGGAGCTGAGTCTAGCTTGGGTATTACTGAACACAAGAAATTGACCACTGTAAACAAGAAGCATCAAACTGTATGATAGCATCATCCTAGCAACTGATCATCAAAGATATATACAGTACTGTACACAGATGAGGGTTTTTGTGAGATTTGATGAGAGTCAATTAATGTAATTCCCATAAAATTTACGAAAACCACTAGAATAAGTCAAGTGTAAACGTAGGATCATTAATCATAGTTTGAGAACTGAGTTTAACACTGAGTCTTATGTATTACTAAAGGAGCAAAGAGTTCTATATATANTATATATTTATATTTTTGGAAGTGAGTTATACATAGTAAGATACAGTTGAGTGCAAATTAATGATAAAATGTTAGTTGATTATACTGGTTTTTTCAGCCAACAACATTTAGCTCAAGTTCTATAAAAGTATTCTTTTGTGAGACGGTCTCACGAATCTTTATCTGTGAGACGGGTCAACCCTACCGATATTCACAATAAAAAGTAATACTCTTAGCATAAAAAATAATACTTTTTCATGGATGACCCAAATAAAAGATCCGTCTCACAAAATACGACCTGTGAGACCGTCTCACACAATTTTTTACCTTAGACATCTCCAATATAATGGTAAAAACCCATCTCATTCCGTCACGTTAATGAAACATAAGAAAACATTCATTTGACATCCGCAGTCGAAAAACGTCAAAACTTTTTATTGCCGACAATTTAAATATCCCAACTACTATTTAATGAACTTCACTATCAATTCACATTATCAATTTATACATATACATAATTTATGTATGATGTATATTTAACAAGCATTACTTATATTTCGTAAAATGAATAAATATAATTTACATTTATTGAAAATTATAATTTTTTTTTTAAAAATATGTGAAAATCTATAAATTTAAAAATAAGGAATTGAATACAAAGTGTGGATAATTATTACAAATAATGCATAATATTAAATATGAGCATCTCCTTAAATTAATATTGTTGAACTATAGGATGAAATTAAGTACAACAAACGAAGGCAATTAATGTGTTGGAGTGACTTGGTGATCTTGTGAATTTAAAAAAAATATAGGATGAATGAGAAAAATGAAATATTTCATGTTTATTTGTAGACAAAAAAATCATCTAAATACCCTCCAACCCCAAAAACCAAAAAACCCCTATCCCCAATATGGTCCAAGCTAGGGGTGTTCATTCTTACCTAACCAAATTTCGGTGCGACAAAAATCCGAACCGAAAACCAAACCGAATTGAACCGTTCGGTTCGGTTAAAAACCGAAATATTTTTTATTTTTCGGTTAAGCTAAATTATTATTATTTTGAATTTTTTTATTTATAGTAATTTTTTTGCTTTTTTGAGGTTAGCTCACGACTCATCCAAGTTTTTTTTTTTGGAAGTATTTGAAAGAAAAAAAAAGTATTTTCAAATTTCAAATCAATGAATTAAATTTGTAAATTCAAGTAATTAAGTTTACTTATCTATTTTAAATACATAAAATAATGTTACAATATTTATTATACTAGAATGACTTAATTAAATAAATTTAAAAGTGCTTAAATTATTAATCAAGTGAATGTCCGAATGGATTTTTTATTGTACTTAATTAAAAATATATGTACGGTTGTATGCTTACTACCACAAATTGTAAACAAATTTGTACTACATGAACATAAAAATTATAATGAATCGTATTAATATTGGAAAACGACAATGACATGCATATTTTAATTTTTTAAATTCTGTAGCAGTTATTTCAAAATTTATGATATTACATCCTTTATATATATACATATATTTGTATATGTATATGTGTGTGTGTGTATTGCATTTTTATTTTTTAATTTTGTCACTTTTTTATATTGGTCATTAATATTGTCAAATTTCATTTTAATCATGTATCTTTTGATTTTTGAAAATGCTAATAATTTTTCGTTTGTAATGTTTATGTAACATTATACACGTCAACGGCACATCAATACATTGATGCCACATAAGTGCCACATTGGGAAAAAACAATTAAATTGTCCAACAAAAATGGAGTGAAACTGAAATTTTAGGACCAAAATCGTAAAGAGATAAATGTCATATCAGCACTCCCGATGAAACAATAACTAAAATTACCAAAAATAAAAAAATGTAATCAAAACTAAAATTTGATAACATAAAAAACCCAAATCGTAAAGTTGCAAAATTAAGATAAAAATTTCATTTACATTTAAACCAAATGCTGATTAAAGGGCTGGCTACTTTTCAACCTTGGGTATCTTATATCAAATTGATTTTCAATCGCTTGTTCCCAAAGCATAATCAAAATCTTTTATTAACATAATTACAATGTTATTTTAATGTCTGCCACGCACTAGGAGTAAAATATGCATCTACTTAATATTAGAACTATTTTTATTTTCAAAGTTGTCAGGTTTGGGCATACATACCTCAATGTTAAAAAATAAAATAGAAAAAAAATAACATAAATACATCAGAATTTCCCAAAAACATTTTTTTAAATAAAAAAGAAATGAAAAAAGATAACTGGACAAAGTTCCATCATGTGGTGTTGGCCATCCCCGACTCATTTTTTGCAGGATTTGTATAATTTAAGATCTATATTTTCTATCTTGAAAGAACTTTTGAGTTCTCAGCACATATTTAAATTTTATAAAATGGCTTAAATTATATGAGAAATTTTTACATTCGATTTATCTTTTTGCAATTTTGGTCATAAGATTGAATTTCAATCTCAATCAATTATTTTTGGGGTGCAATTTTAGTTTTTTTTATGTGGTGTGATCAAATATATATGGAACCTTGTGGGGACAGACGCCCCTCAAATTTTAAGACGAAGGGGGTGTGGGAGGTGAGGTGTGGGGGAGATTATTAGATGAATGGGGGGTTAGGATGATACGATTTGATGTTTTTTTTACTACATCTTTGGTATAGACCATATGTCTCATAAAGAAAATCTTTAAACTAGTAAAAAATGTTTTAATTGGAAGATCTGAACTCTTAACTATTGGTCAAATACTCATCTACTCTACTAATTTGAAGATCCCCTTGGAAGCATTCGATACTTTACTTTCAACTCAGAGAATTTACTTCTTCAGTCGTTTAGAGATGTAGAGGTTGATGTCTCCAACCAAATTTTCACCTAACCCTAGTTCTATGACACCATTTTCCATTTTCATCCTCACGATCCCAAATCCTAGATTTCAATTTCTCTCATGTTGTGTTTGGACTGACGAATTTTAAATCCATAGATTTCAAATGTTTTTGTTGTTGTTTAGAGAAGATCATAAACTTCAAATGCACTTATTACTTATTTATATAGTATATTATGTTAAATATGATTGATTTCAAGTTCTTATAATAATAGTAACATTTTTATTTCATTCTTCTATGTATATTAATGTGTAAATGAGTAAGATGTACATTTAAGATTCGATATGCTATTTTATTTTAAATAAATAAAATTATAATCGAAATTCATAAATTTCAAATGCACGCATCTCCCCAAATACACCATCTCATAAATTTTTTTTTTTTTTTT